>NC_054486.1:16686065-16988289 GCF_017639515.1 Carcharodon carcharias | reverse complement strand
CTTTTTGTTATTTTCCTCAGACTTAGTAATTAATAAATTCGCTCTTTCTTTGACTCAAGAAAACCTTGTTTGATCGGCTCCTTATTGCTCACAAATTAAATAGTTACATACATTCTGATTTGGAAAAGGGCATATCCTCATGAAAAAAAGACTTAAACCTTTGTTTTGACCAACCGAGGAGGTTGAATAGAAGGGAGCTGGTTCACCCTTTCTCACCCGGTCAGAACACTGTTGGAGTTGTGCTTGGGTGTTTGGTTTATATATGCAGGTGAATTGCAAATCTTGGGCATACATAATGCGTCGTTCCATCTTTCAAAGATGTCACACTTTCAAATAACTTTTTTTCTTTATTCTTTCTTGGGATGTGGGCGTCCTGGCAAGGCTGGCATTTGTTGCCCATCGCTAATGGCCCTTGAACTGAGTGGCTTGCCAGGCAGTTAAGAGTCAACCACATTGTTGTGGGTCTGGGATCACATGCAGCAGTAGATTTCATTCCCTAAAGGGGCTATAATGAAACAGACGGGTTTTTACGACAATCTATGAGAGCAACCATTGTCATGATTACTGAGACTAGGGCTGGAATTTTACAGTCCTACCAAAGTCAATGGACTTTTGAATGACTTGCCACATTTTATGGCCCCGCCCCTGTGGTGACAGAGAGTTAAAATTCCACCCTGGCTTTTCAATTCCAGATTTATTAATTAAATTTAAATTCCACCAGCTGCCCATGGTGGGATTTGAACCCATGTCCCCAAAGTAATAGCTTTGGTCTCTGGATAATTAGTCCGGTGACATTTCCACTATGGCATCATCTTCCCTGTAACGTGGCACATCATGGGCAGAATCTTCCTCTGCATGGCAGGTTAGTGGTGGGATAGCGGGAGGGGAATGTAGAGTGGAATTTCTTGCAATTCTATCGCTAACCTGCAGAAGCTTTCCTTCGCAACAGATCCTTTATCACACAAAGTCAAGCCTGGCAGTGGCTCCTGCTTTAGAATATCAATATTCAGCTATTAATCTAATTAGATTTAAATGAAATTCTATCCATGACTGGAAAAAGGAAGATTAAAGTTCAGATAGTTATGTTTACAAAGTGGCTTCTACAACTTTGCAGACTGTCACAGCTAATTTAAAGTCAGGAGATCTACCTAGGAATGTTCTTTCTTTCCTAAATGGGATAAATAAGCAGGCTTTTATTCATGCACCAATTAAGTATAATGAGCCTGAAAATGAGTCCCAGCAGTATCAGCGAGTGCACATGTGGAGCAGCCCAGATTGCAATGGAGCGCACATATTCTCGGACCAAGGCTACAACACTATTATTACAGGTGGAAACTTTGTGCAATTGAGTTCTTCCCCCACAGTCCACCTCCAAAAAATGCCAGTACGCTCACTTTAAGCTTCTAACTCACCAGAAATCCGAAGTATATTTGAGGTCCTTGTGTGACTGTTAAATAAGGCAGCACAACAATGTTGTCTTTCCACTGCATGTACTGCGCCTAACAGTATTACAATATTAGCATAAGTGAGCATCATAGCAGAGGGGGACTCGGGGCCAGGTAGAGTTCTGTTATTTAAACTTTGACAGCCACACCGAGCCCCACTACCGACTGCATTGTGGTGTCAAACAATTTCTTTTGGTTGAGAAGTGCTAATGGAAAGCTTTTCCATTTGTTTTTGTCCCCTTATTGCCTCTCCCCGTTGATTACGTGGCTATGAGGAGAGGGTGGGGAATGATTGGAAGTGTCCAGTCTAGATGCTCCGGGCATCATGAATGTGGGGCAGGTACTGAAGCTGATTTTTTTCCTGACTGTCATTGTCAAGCATTAGAATTTAAAAAGCCACCTGTGTTCCCCCAGCCCCCCATGCCCCACCCTAGGGACCGTTAGTTAAAAACTAACTACTTCAAGTCAAAAAAACATCTTTGCTGAGCTGCGGGAATACTCCCCACAGACACATAAATGATGCGAGACTACATCCTGGCAGTGGCCTCACTTGCACCAGTACCCTCGCAATAACCTTTGGACAGCGTTTACGCCAACATGAAAAGGCAACTTTACACTCGAATCTCAGCCTGAGAGTCCCCAGGCGAAACAAGAGCAAAGGAAGTGTGTTTGTTTAATTGAGAACCTTGGTGAAGGGCCAAAGCAGGACACTGCCTAGCAGGCAAACGGGAGGTGAGGAGACTGGGTGATTCAGGAACAAATGACCAGAGGAGGCAAGTAAAATTCGAGTTTGAATTTTAAAAGGCTAAGCATTGTAGAAGTGTAAGGTAGGCATATTAATACCAGTGTAAGTGGCCGCACTAGGCTTTGCCCTGGAAGTGATTTTAGAATGGTGAATCTTGGACAGTTGGAAACAGGCTTAAAGTATTTCATTTGTAATGCCTAACCTATGTCACGTTGGTGGGCAGGAAGTTGTGGAATTATTACCACTATTTCTGCTGGGAGCAGGCAGGCCCTTGTCTAGTACTAATTTATTTCATTGTGATTTCTCTATGTATAAAAAAAAAACTTTAAGAATCATAGGTGCCACTTTGACATATTACTAGGCATTAAAGAAGTAAAAAGCTTGCATATGTTGGGAATTTTACCATGCCTATGGTGACTGGACTGCTAAAGCAGTTAAGTGTTAAAATCCACAGTTTTAATTTCTTGTTGCCATTAAGCCTTTAGAAGTGATGGATGTTTGTGGTCGCTGGCTGTTCACACTGAGTATTAAGATTTCATTGCTGATTTTCCCTCCCAATCTTCTCCCCTTCTCTTCCTAAAGTGTGCTAACAGGCACGATACTCCAAGTTCCGCACAGTCAGTTGACTTTTCAACCCAGTATAAGTAATTCCAACCTTGACCTGGCCTGATGTCTGCAAGCCCACACTTTCCAAATCATGATCTGATTTTCTTTCTGTCCCACTCTAGTCCAGCAGCACCATAGCTAATTGTAGAAAGGTTCCAACTCCCATCCTAACTCAGATTTTTTAAATTTACCCGCTCACAGGACTCAGGTGTCGCTGGCTGGGCCAGCATTTATTGCCCATCCCTAATTCCCCTTGAGAAGGTGGTGGTGAACTGCCTTCTTGAACCGCTGCAGCCCCTGTGGTGTAGGTACACCCACAGTGCTGTTAGGGAGGGAGTTCCAGGATTTTGACCCAATGACAGTGAAGGAACAGAGATGTAGTTCCAAGGCAGGATGGTGAGTGACTTGGAGGGGAGGTGCTGGAGGTGATGTTCCCGTGCATCCTCTGCCCTTGTCCTTCTCAGTGGCACAACTCATGGGTTAATGCAGCACAAGCTGAGCTTGAGCTGCATGACTCTGCATTATGTAAAGCTCATTTCCATTGTTAGATCAAGCTAACACTGAGAAAACAAACCTAATCTCTGGCTTAAATAATGGCCATACAGCCGCCCCTGGGGGTGCTAGCACAGAGTTAATCTGCTGCAGATGATGTTGATGCAGCTTCCTCGCTGGTTTAGATTGATCTTCCTTTCGCAAACACTATTTATTTTTTTCTAACATACTGATGTTAATCTTCCACGGGTGAATTATAGCCTAATCTGACTCACATTGAAAGTTGAAAAGTAAATTCTGGATCATGAGTCTAATATACGGCCTGGTTGAATCATACTTTTATCTGACTCAGAAACTGGAAGATTGAGAAAGAACATCTGTATTGTGGACTTGTATCTCTGTTATAGGTAATGGCATTGCAGGCATGTTGAAGTCTGCCTAATTTATAAAGCACATTCTAATGAAAAGAGCAGGGGAGCCAAATGTTTCAAGAAGGTGCATTTATTAATCTAAAAACAGCCTCAATAAAATCATATATAAATTCACTGGCACCCACCACATCCCAAAGCTTCAGCACACCCCACATTCTCGCTGTGGCAATCCTCTGTTTCATGGCTTTCACTTTCTACCAAAGCATCTTTCAAATAAACAAACCTATGAACTAGGAGCAGGAGTAGGCCATTCGGCCCCTCGAGCCTGCTCTGCCATTCAATAAGATCATGGCTGAGCTGTTTGTGTTTCGATTTCCACATTCCCATCTTCCCCCGATTAACCTTTGATTCCCTTGCCTAACAAGAATCTATCTGCCATTACCTTAAAAATATTCAGTGACCTCGCCTCCACCACCTTTTGAGGCACAGAGTTCCAAAGTTGCACAACCTTCTGAGAGAAAAACATGTTTCTCATCTCTGTCCTATAAGGGTGATCCCTAATTTTAAAACAGTGGCCCCTAGTTCTGGACTCACCCACAAGAGGAAACATCCTTTCCACATCCACCTTGTCGAGGCCGTTCAGGATCTTGTATACTTCAATCAAATCACCCCTCACTCTTCTAAACTCCAGTGGAAACAAGCCCAGTCTGTCCAACCTTTCCTCACAAGACAACCCACCTCATTCCAGATATTAATCTTATCAATTAGATATTGATATATATATAAAATTGATATCAAATATCAATCATCCAAACCTTCTCTGAACTGCCTCCAATTTAGCCTTTCAGCCACAAACTGAAAAAACTGAGATTGATTATTTGGAAGCTTGTTTTTTGCCTCTCCCTTGGAGGTAACCGAGCAGACAGCATATAGCTGTTGAATACATATGCCGGTGATAACAAGCCCACATCTCATAGGGCTGTATACATCACAAACTCCCTACACTGGATTCCGTCATACAGTTCCAACCCATTTTGGTCACCGATATTATGAAAAATTGTAAAAACATTTTCTCAGCATCATCAATGATTTTCATATCAATCTAGAATTCAAAAGTCTCATGGCAAAATTTCCTAAAGAAAACCTCCTACAGGTCACGTATCCTTTACCTGAAACCCTCGGAGCCGATTACATTCCTGATTTCAGATAATTTTGGTTTTTGGATATGCCATATAGGACTAGGCCTACTTGTACTACAGTGGCCGAAGCCTAGGCTAGCTATAGTCTAAAGTAAATAAAATGGCTAGAAAAGTAAGATGTACCACTGAATATTAAAGGTCAGGTGCGATTGGTGAGGTTGGCTCAGGCGTTGTCAGCTCGCATCACAGGTTCCCCACGCAAAAGATCAATGAGGTTCAAAAGAAGTGCATTTTTTGGATGTGTTCATTTTTCAGATTTATGGATCAAGGATACTCGACCTGTGTTAAAGAGCAAGATTTTTTTGTCCTGTGTCCACCCGACCTGCACAGGAATGAAATAGTGCACGATGACGTTGGGAGAGCGTCCCATCATCATCGCGCACTCTCGCGATCTTTCAGTTGGCGGGCGCGTACAAGAGGCAGCATTGCGCCTGCCGACAACTAACAGGCTTATTAAGGCCCTTAAGCAATTAATTAATTTGTATTATTGCTGCTCGCTCAACTGTTCAGTTGGCGGGTGGGCAAATAGGCCGGGCGGCCTTTGCATTTTTTTATTAAACCTCATCCACGGGCAGGATGAGCTTTTCAACGGTTACCAAAAAACAATAAAAGTGTTTTAAAATAATTCTTTACATGTTCCTCTTCATGTGACTAAGTCACATGTGGGAATATGTTTATATCATTTGTGAAATGGTTCTTTCTGTATTTAAAATTCTTCAGCTCCTTGAGGCAGCTCTGTGCCTTCAGGGAGCTTTCAGTGCGCGCTTCCCCTACGCTTGCGCAAACTTCAGCACTCACGCTCCTCCCGTCCCCACCCCAGCAGCGCTGAGGCTCTTAGCACGTGTTTCACACTGGCTGGCCGTTAATTGGCCAGCCAGCCAGAAATCACAGTCGGAACCTGAGCGCGGGCGGCGGTCTGTCTCGTGGCTGTCCCCAGGCCCACCCAACCATGGGAAAATCCTGCCCAAAATATTCATATTGCTGTTACCTTTAGCCTCCACTAGGGGAGTGGTGTGACAGGAGCTTCAGTAAATGCTGAGTTGAGAAGTCACTTTGTCCATAGCTCACTGGTTTTCTGCAGGGCACACATATCTGTTCCCCATAAATCACTCAAACTGCTTTCTCTGAAAAAAAAATCATCTTCCAATTTTTCTCAACAAGTGAAATTAAAAGTCCAAAATAAGATTTTTCGGACAACATTAAATAGCCAAGAATATATTTTTCACAATGACATGGCTACATTTATTAATTAAATTGTGTTTCATTAACATTCGTCTTTAAAATTTCAGACCCTTCCATAAATTAGGGTTTGGGTGAAACATATTTGCCCGGAGCTGTGATTTTTCCAAGCTCACCATCTGAGCGTATGCCGAGTGCCAAATTCTCCAGGGCGCATCAAAACCATTCGATCAATTGTCTTTCTTCTGCTCCTAGCAATTTCCGTCCAGTTTATTTTTTCTTCTGAAAAAAAAGGGGGAGGGTCTTTAAAAGCATTATTCAGGTAAGGTTTATGCCGAGACTTACTTTTAAAACAAAGGCTGTGTGTGGATTATATGAAACAAATTACAGTATTACTGATAACACACCTGTTACGGCTTATGTTTTGTGATCTATCAATGTCAGAAAGTGTATGAAGCTGAGAGAGGGAGCAATTTTTCTTACAGCAATCCTTTCCTTATTTTTTCAAGAGAAGTTGAATTTAGAAATTCTAATTATCTCACCTTAGTGTAGGCAATTAGTCCCTTCTTATGAAGCTGAGCTTTAAAACCAAGAAAGCCTCTTTGGGGGAAATGGATAGGCAGAGGGGGAAGGATGGAACATAACAGGAAGCCTGAGAGCAAGCTTCTTGTTGTATGACGTGCCTGCATGCCATTGTAATGTAAAGGTGCTCAGCAGAGTAAGGGTTAATGTGGGACTGAAGAATAGCACTGCCCATAGCATCGTATAGAGTCACATGGTAATAGACTGGGAAAATAGTCTCGAGAGAACACTCTGGGACCAGCCTGCAAGGAGGTAACAACACCATGCATGACCATACTTTGGATCAATAAATAGTTAAGGGTTAACAATAAAGGGTTCATGTTTAAATAAAAAAGTTTCAAGATCTCATCGTTGAGACACCACTGCGCATCATATTACAACATGGTTGGCGGTGGTGGTCACCTCTACAAGATATCACATCAGGTATCGTACCATAATCTGACATGGTAATCTGCAGTGATATGGAAGGTGGCAGCTAAATGCATGAACCCAGAGCAGCATCCCAAGGTATGAAAACTGAAAGCAATGGAAGCCTAACTAGAGAGACGCGCACCTAAGAAAAAAAATGAAGAAAAAATTGAAGAAGCTTGTAAGTGAGGAATCCACCAGAGTGAGTGGAAGCCCATTACAAAACATTGTAAGAGCCTGAGTGACACAGTTCATGAAATGGTGAGCAAAAGGTCAAAAAAAGTAGCTGCAGATACATTTTAGAATAGGTGGCAGTCCCAAGGGCTCAGCAGCCAGAGGGCAGCTGAAAGAGAGCTGCAAGTAAAAAATAAAACCTGTAAAATAGGTTGGCATTCAAAAGTTTAAGCAGAACCTACTGAGTTTAAAAAAAGTGAGAAACCTGCAAGGCACAGTAAATAAAAAAAGGAAAAAGCCTGCAGAGTTTAAGAGAAAGGGAATCCTTTTCAGTTGGGAGAAGTAAAGTTTTCTAGTAAAAAAAGAAGTGCTGCCCAGAACAGTACAAAAAGCTGAAACACTCTGTACCTGGTTTTATACACCTGTTACAAAAAACAGCACCTACAAAGCAGTTTTTTTTATTGAGTCAAAAATCTCCCCAGCACAAGGCTTAAAAGAAAGGCAGAGGGAAGTCAACTGCATCTTAGCAACTACAGCCTGAGTTTTTTTTTAAATGGTTACTGCACTCACAGTCTTAAAGAGGCAATGCAATTTAATGCTGTAACTACAACAAAAAAGGAAACAGCCATTGACAGAAAATTGGAAGAGATCCCAGATGGGTAGCAACTCTGCTGAGGGAAACAAGAGACCCCAAAGAAACAGCAACTTTGCCGAGGGCAGCAAAAGACCCCAGAGAGAGGGCAACTGCATTGTGGGCAACTAGAGTCCCTGGAGAGGGAGGGAAATGCCATTGAAGGCAACAAGAGACCCCAGAGAGAGGGAAACCCTGCTAAAGGCCGCAAATGGAGGGGGCAACTCTGCCAAAGCAACAAGAGACCCCAGAGAGCAGTCAACTCCCAATAATGAAATAAATACACCAGAGTGAGAGCAACAAAAGACCCCAGAGATAGGGCAACAAAAGACCTCAGAAAGAAGATAACACACGACCCCAGAGAGAGGGCAAGCAGAGACCCCAGAGCATGAGGTAATTCAAAAGAAGCAAAATGTGCAAAAAGTAAATGGAGCTGTTCTTCAGGAAAATGTTTGCATCAGAACTGAACTGGAAGATTTGAAATGCAAGATTCAAGCTGAGTATATACCACTGAAAACACACAATAAACTGAAGTCTTCAATGAACCAAGCTGTTCAAGATCTGAACAAACAAATTTCAGAGGTAATGCAAAGATATCAAGATGAAATAACAGCCCTCAATGGTTGGTAACTCAAAGCACTAGTTGGGAAACCTCAACCACCTGTACAGTCAGGCAAAACAGCAAGCAGAAAAGGCACACAAGAAGTTGCGACCCTGAATGATTCCTTTCAGAATCGATATGTAGTCATAGAAAAACATGAGGAGCTAAAAAGGACATTGAATATTACTTCAGAAAAAGCTGCTTAGGTATTATCAATAGCAATAAAATGATGCACTGAAGCTCGGAGTGAGTTGGCAAGACATTAACAAAAAAATAAGCAGTTGAAAGAATAATTGATTGTCCTTCAAGATCAAATGCAGAAGGAATACATAGCCATTCAGCAACATGAAGAAGTGAAGACTGTCTTCAACAGCAGAATGAATGCATAGTAGAAGAAACTCGAAGAGACTCTATTGAATTACAGGAAAACTCAAGATGCAGGAAGTAGTCTTCGCAAAGAAAAGAAAAACCTGTTGACGGACCTTCACACGTTACAAGAATTCCTCAGGCCAAAGTTTATTCTTCTGGAAAATTATGAAGAGAAGCAAAATGAATGTATCATCACTCTGAACAAACTGAAGAACCAGTTGGCAGAGAAGACTCAGCAATATTCCAGGAGGAAGCCGAAAGCTACAAGAAACAGACTGAAGAACTGGAGAAACAGTTGAATGGAAAAGAGGAGACATTGAAAGGAAAATCTGTAGAATTTTCCAAACTGCAAGTGGATAATGAAGCCATGAACTGGACAATTCCAGAACTGAAACAAGTTAAGACTTTGCCAGAGACAGACCTTGGCAACAGTGAATCTGAAATGAAGGACAAGGACAAAGTTCTGTTGCAGACAGAAAAAGAAAAGACAGAGATAAGGTTGTAAAATGCAAATTTGGCACTGAAAGGCAAGGCACTAGAAGAAGAAAGAGCACTGGATGTCTCAGGCATACTGAGAACCATTGAACTGAATGAAAAGATTCATAAGCTTGCATGATAATTTGAAAATAAAATAGCAAACATGAGTTTGGCTCAGATTGTGAACAAGTGGAAATGAAGCTTCCATTTGTGAAACATATACTTTTAGCAAGAACATGGCGGACATCACAGAAAAGAAAATTCAAGTCCACTCTAGCAACGAAAGGATTGTACATTCCCTTCAGCAGGAACAGGACAAACCCACAGGGGAGAATCTTTGGCTTGGCGAGCGAGGGTGGGGCCCCTCGCCGAGGCGTAAGATGACACGGGGTGTCGTCGGGTGTGCATCCTGACTTCACCACGCATCACTTAGATTTTCAGTCTGGCGGACGTGCAGCCAACTCGACTGCACGCCCGCTGAACTGTCAAAGGCCTACTAAGCCCATTGGACTAACAATTAAAATAATTAACGGAGCTGCCCGTCCAACCTTTTGCATGCGCGTGAAAGAGCATACTCCCAACTCAGGGAACCCCCTCCCCTGCCCGCACAGGGAGTGCACAGCACTTCCGGGTACGCGTCACGCTGGGTGGACCTTAAATAGACAGCCCACTTAAATTGGCAGTGCAGACCCAATTGGGGGCATCGATCATGTCCATGCCTGCCCCGCACAACCCCCCTAATGGGGGAAAAATTCTACCCACAGTGTCCAAAAAAGCAGATGAGTTGTTAATAAAGCAAAATGCAACTTGAAGAAGTGCCAAAAGCGATACAAATGGAGATAGCCAAGTACCAGAAAGAACCAAGTACTACTATCATTCGTTCAGCATGACAGACCGAGATGTGGAAGAACTATCAATCCTCAGGATCACCTGAATTTATGAAGTTAGAGACTTGAGGTGGGGGAGAAGGGATAGCAAGTAAAGATTGTATGACAAATAGTTATATTCCATTGCAAGGGAAACTTTTCTCTGAAGAAGAAAGGGGGATGTTGTATGACGTGCCTGCATGCCATTGTAATGTAAAGGTGCTTAGCAGAGCAAATGTTAATGTGGGACTGAAGAATAGCACTGCCCACAGTACGATGTATGGAGTCACATGGTAATAAGCTGGGAGAACAGTCTAGAGAGAACCAGCCTGCATAGAGGTAACAGCTCCACGCATGACAGTAACCCAGGATCTGTGAATAATTAAAGATTAACAATAAAGGGCTCATGCTTAAATATGCAAGTCTCAATTCCTCATCATTGAGACATTTAAATGACCCATATTTCCACACTTCTCACCACCAACTTATTTTTGGGGACTGAGTTGGAAGGAGGAAAGTGGATTGAGCTTTAAGCATGTGACCAGAGAGAAAGGTAGATTATTCAAGAATTACATAGAATTATAAAGCATTTGCAACACAGAAGGTGGCCATTTGGGCCTCTGCCCTACACCAGTGTTTATGTCCGACATGAACCTCTTCACACTCTACTTCATCTAACCTTACCAACATGCCTTTCTAATTCCTCCTCCTTCACATGTTCACCTCATTTCACCTTAAATGCATCTATACTGCTCAGCACAACCACTAGCAAGTTCCACATTCTAAGCACTCCCAGGGTAAAGAAGTTTCTCCTGAATTCCTTAATGGATTTATTAGTGACTATATTTATAATCCTAGTTTTTGACTCAAAGGCAAAGTAGTTTAAAATGGAAGAGGTAAACATATTGGTGAGTCTCATACATAGGATATTATCAAAGACTTTCTGAAAGCCCAGGTAGACCATATCCATTGCACTGTCCTGTTTACCCCTTTACAAAGAATTCAATAAAATAGTTTGAATATGACCTTCCTTTTCGTAATCCATGCTGACTATTTTGATTATGTTATCTATCATTGTGGCATTTTGTGAAATGACCTTTTAGCATCAAATCTAATATATTTCCTACCACTGATGTTAAGCTGACTGATCTATAGATTCCTTTTTAAAGACAAGAGTCAGAACAACATAAGAAATAGGACCAGAACTGCCCGTTGAACCTGCTCCACCATTCAACATGATCATGGCTTAACATGAGCTTAAACTCCACTTTTCCTTCTGCTCACCTTATCTCTTGATTCACGAGTGACTAAAAATCTGTCAATCTCAGCCTTAAATATATTCAATGATAACTGGGGTAGAGAATTCCAAAGATTCACAACCCTTCGAGTAAAGAAATTTCCCCTCATCTCAGTCCGAGATGATCACCCTCTTATGCTGAGACTGTGCCCCTTTGTTTTAGATTCCCCAGCCAAGGGGAACAACCTCTCAACCTCTCAACCTCTCAACAGCCTTTCTATTTCAGATTTCCAGCACCTGCAGTATTTTGCTTTTCTTAAACAATGGCCTGGATTTCTCGCTGAGCGGGTGGGTGCGCGCCCCAGCCGCTCGAGCGTAAAATGACGCGCGATGACGTTAGGCGAGCATGCCGACGCCATCGCACGCCCACGCGATATTGCGGTCGGCGGGCATGAGCGTGAGTTGGCAGCGCGCCTGCCGACAATTAAGGGGCCTGTTAAGGCCATTAACAATCCAACTGATTTAACTTTTTTGCTGCCCGTCCGACTTTATGGTTGTCGGGCAGGCGAACAGGTTAGGCAGCCTTTGCATTTTTAGTGAAACCTCACCCGCGGGCGGGAAGAGGTTTCGATCCCTCTTTTAAAAAAAAATCAACCTAATTTCTAACATGTCCTTGCTCATGTGACAGAGTCAGAGTCACATGAGGGGACATGTTTGTTAACATCTTAAAAATCTTTATTTTTTTATTTTCAAAACTGTCCATCTCCCTGAGGCAGCTCCGTGCATCCCACCCCCAAGCATGCATGAAGTTGGCGCTCGCCCTGCTAACCTCCCGCCCACCACCACCCCCCCCCCGCCACACACAGGCAGCACTGAGCGCTGCAGCACGCGTTTCATGCTGGGCGGGCCTTAGTTGGCCCGTCAACGTGAGATCGCTGTCTGGCCCCAATCGTGGGAGGCGGGCGGCTTCCTGACTGCCCCAGCTGAGCCCCCCCCACCGATAAGGGCATAATTCTGCCCAACCTCTCATTGCCTACCCTGTCAAGCCCCTTCCTAATCCTGATTGTTTCAATGAGATCACTTCTCAATCTTCTAAAATCCAGAGAATATAGACTGAATGTATTCAGCCTCTCACCACCGGCCAATCCTCTCACCCCAGGGAGCAATCCCAGGGAACCTTCACTGTACTGTCTCCAAAGCAAGTGTTTCCTTCCTTAAAAATGGAGATCATAATTGCACACAATATTCCATGTGTGGTCTCACCAAAGCCCTGCACAATTGTAGGAAGACTTCTTTATTCTTGTACTCCAATCCCCTTGCAATAAAGACCAACATGTCATTTGCCTTCCTAGTTGCTTGCTATATCTGCATGCTAACTTCTTGTGTTCCTTACAAGAGTATACTCAAGTATCTCTGAACATCAACATTTATAAGTTTTAGCCTTTTCAAAAAAATGTTTTGTTTTTCTATTCTTACAACCAGAGTGAATAACCTTACACTTCCCCACATTGTGCTCCATCTGCCAATTTGTTGTCTGCTCACTTTAACCAGTCTATATCTTGAAAATGGCCCATTTTCTGCTTTCTATCTGTTAAACAATCCTCTATACAAGCTAATATATCACCCCCAACTCCATGAACCTTTATCTTGTGTGTTAATCTTTTTTGTGGCAACTTATCAAATGTCCTTTAGAAATCCAAGTATACTACGTCTACTGGTTCCCCGTTATCCACCCTGCTAGTTACAACCTCGACAAACTCTAAGAAATATGTCAAACAGGATTTCCTTTTCATAATACCATGTTGATTTGTTTTAATCATGTTATGTTTTTCAAAGTGCATTGTTAAGATTTGCTTAATAGTAGATTCCAGCACTTTGTTGATGATGTCAGATGAATGGCCTGTTGTTTCCTGTTTTCTCTTTCCTTCCATTCTCATATAGTGGTGTCACATTTGCGAGCTTTCAACCTGCTGGGACTGTTCTGAAATCTAGGGAATTTTGGAAAATCATGGCCAGTGCCTCCACCATCTCTGCAGCTATGTCTTTTTTAGAACCCTAGGGTGTTGACTATCAGGTCCTAGGGATTTGTCATATTTTTAGTACCTTCAGTTTCTCAAATACTTTTTCTCTGCTGATGTTAATTGCCTTAAGTTCCTCTATTTCTAGTATGTAACTTGTGTCTTCTACTATGAGAACAGGCACAAAATATTTGGTCAATGTTTCTGCAATTTCCTCATTTCCCATGATAATTTCTCCAATTTGTCTCTATTTGTGCCATTAGTTCATCTATCTTAATGTGGATATTCCATGCATTCAGATAAAGTGGCTTCATATTTTTTTTTTTTGCTACTATTCCCTGTGTGGGCCTTATTCTCTGATGCACTATTACTGTTAAACTCTCTGTCCCTTCCTGTCCCACTCAGTTCGTCTTTACCCACATCGATATCCTTTTCTATTGCCTCAATGTTTATCTTTGGATTTCTAAATCTCCTTTCACCTGAACTCTGTTTGCTTAAAGCCATTTTCCCCGCTCTGATTATATTTGCTGGTGCACTCTAATATTTGTACACTCCCCTTCCTGTCACATTCTGGTTACCATTACGAATATCACCACCCTGCAATATTACCTTGTCCTTTCTCTTTAACTGTTCAAATCTCCTCTTGTGTGAACATCCACCACCCCCTCTCCCTCCCCTCTCCCCCCACCCCAACACACCTCCCCCCACCCCCATCACAATTAAACGCCCTCACTACAGCCCTAGATATGCAACTTGCCAGCAGACTGGTCCCAGCATGGCTCAGGTGAAGACAGTCCCAACAATACAGCTTCCTCTTTCCTCAGTACTGGTGCCAGTGCCCCAAGAAGCAAAACCCATTACTCCCACGCCAGTCTTTGAGCCACCCATTCAATCTCTGATTTTATTTACTCTAAGCCGATTTACCAGTGTCTCAGGTAGCAATCATCTTCAGCAGCTTCCTTCCATCATAAGATCAGATGTAGGGATATTGGCTGATGATTACACAATGCCCAGAATGTTCCCGTTGGTGTGTGGGGGCAGGCCTCACACGCCCACATGTAAAATGACGCGCGGAGACGTCAGGCGAGAGTTCCGACGTCACCGCGATATTTCATTGGGCGGGCAAGCGTTGATCTCTGATGTGTGCCCGCCATTAATTAATGGGCCACTTAAGGCCCTTGAGGCACCAATCTACGATGAATTTTTGATGCCCATGCAATCGTCAGGTTGGCGCATAGGCACAACGGGCAGGTGGGTAGGACACATTTGTATTAACCTCATCCACGGGTGGGATAAGAGGGGTCACGAGTGTGCTCTGTCAAATATTGATGTTTCAAAGTTACTGAAACTTGCCTGTGTGATCTGCGATACTTCAAAATGCACACCAACTGCTTAGTCTGGACTCACAACCTTCAGGTCAGCACTCTGCAGTGAGGAATCTTTTCTGGGCCTGCTGGTTTCAGGAAGCCTTCCCTGAGGCTGGGAATGGGAGCTGAACTGTCCACTAGAGGCAGCTCCTCTGAGGAGGAAGGGAGGGCTAGGAGGGGGAGGAGGTCAGGAGTGCACATTCAGCCTCCAGGGAAGCCACCTTTGGGAGGACAGGCGCAGGCACAAGGGGTGCAGGGCCAAGAGGTAGTCCAAGGTGGAAGGGGCTACAGAAGACGGCACTATCTTTCTGCCAGGGTATACAGGTTGCAAAGCAGCTACCTCAATATGTCTGAGATGCAGTGCCGATTGAGGCTCCGTCTCTCAAAGGAAACAGTCAACTATATCTGTCAGATTATTGAGCCTGAGATCTCCGCTAACTGTGTGGGTGGACACCCAATGCCAGTAGCTCTAAAGGTCACAGCTGCCCTCAACTTCTATGCCTCTGGTTCCTTCCAGGGGTCGGTGGGTGATCTTTGTAGTGTCTCCCAATCAGCTGTCCACACTTGTGTCAAGCAGGTCACAGACACTCTGGTCAGACGGGCATTGACCTTCATCCGCTTCCGCTGGGACCAGGCAAGTTAGAGACAGCGAGCCAGGGGCTTTACGGCCATTGCTGGCTTCCCCTGTGTCCAGGGTGCTATAGACTGTACACATGTGGGCATCAAGGCACCAGCAGGTGAGCCCAGTGCCCCCACCAACAGGAAGGGATTCCACTCCATGAGTGTGCAGATAGTGTGTGATCACAGGATGCTGATTCTACAAGTCTGTGCAAGGTAGCCAGGCAGCTCCCATGACGCCTACATCCTCAGACACTCCCAGGTGCCGGGGCTCTTCAGTGCTCCAGCCTGGCTGGATGGATGGCTGCTGGGTGACAAGGGCTATCCCCTCAGAAGGTGGCTCATGACACCTCTCCGCCATCCAAGAACAGAAGCTGAGCAGCGGTACCATAGGAGCCAGGGCACCACAAGGGCTGTGGTGGAGAGAACCATCGGTCTTATCAAGATGTGCTTCTGATGACTGGATCATTCAGGAGGCGCATTCCAAAACCTCCCAGATCGTGTCTCGGTGATAGTGGTTGCATGTTGCGCTCTCCACAATCTTGCACTGGAAAGGAGGGACGCAGTGGACGATGAAGATGTCGACGCAGTGGCTGTGGCTGCACACGATGAGTCCAGCAGTGAGTCCGAGGATGAGCAGGCACAGGGAAATGCCGAGGGGGTAGATGCTGACCCGGACATACTGCAGGGAGGCAGGGACACCCGGGAAGCTTTAATCCAATGAACCTTCAGCTAGCACACCACAGGTGGACCTCCAGGACAAGCCTGGGCTTTAGGCTCCATACTCGATAAGTGCAAAATCTGCCTGGTTAGGAGCAGTAACTAAGGGCCTTGTTAATAAAGCTGACAAAACACTCATAACACTTTTGGAAACCATCCACCTGCTGAAGAAAAGAGACATCCTCAGCCATGGTGACATGTCTGAATTTAATATTACAGGCAAAGGAACTTTAGGAATCAAAATGACAAGGGTGTTCAAAATCAAAGCAAATCATAAAGACCTCATCTTGGGCCAACTCAAAAGCACCAGTGATAAACCCGTGGTGTGCCTAAGGTGCCTTATGTTTATGTTTTCGGGTGCTATGTCTTGGTGCTGCCCCATCACTGGGTGTGGTATCTGAGACAGCCTGCTGACTCTGCTGTCCCGTTGGCCTCGGTGACCTTGGCAGTCGTCCTCTAGCCCGTGGAGCCTGCGCTGGCCCCGCCTGGGAGGGATCTGCCAGTTCCACAGCTGGCATCTCCCCAGTCGTCGCAGCCTCACCAGATGCAACGGTCACTGGGAGAGGGGTGGAGGAGCTGCTGCCCTCATCCAGAGTGCCCTGAGAGGTGCCTGCAGAGATGACAGGGCAACTGCTGCGCTGACATGAGGTTGCTTCAGCCCTCCCTGCTCACCATGGATGGAAGGGCACCGAACTGGGAAACTTGGTGCCCAGACCATCTCCCACACTGGCATTGACCAGCTGAGGTCATTGCCGATGTGAGGGCTTGCTGGTCAGTGCGCATCCCCAGGAAGCCCTGACGGGTCTCCGGGAGGAGGCTCTCTCCATGGAGGATGCTTGGCGCTCGGACATGTGGCTCATTGCTTCGGCAATTGTCCACATAAACTCCTCCACCACGGAGACCATGCCAAGCATAGTCTCAGGTATCATCCGTCAATGCTCCCGCACACCCGGCCACATTTCCTGCACCTGCTGCATCGTGGACAACTCCAGAGTCACATCATCAGGCACTGACTGAGCATGTGCCTGGTCCCCTGCAGTCCTCCGACTGCTGGTGCCATGGGCACTCTCTGTCCTTGCCAGCTCCTTCAGCAACTGTTAACTGCCCTCAACGCTGTGCCCTGGGGCACTAGTCGATGTTCTAACTCCCACCAATGTGCTAGTATCTGCGCTGGTGCCTGCCTGGCAGAGATGGTGTGACGCTGGTGAGACTTCAGGCCCCTCAGGTGTGAGAGGGGGGCCTTTGCTGCTCCTCCTCCCGGCTCTGCTCCAATGATGCTGAAAGGAAGAACAAGGACACTGGATCAGTTAACATGGAGACAATGTTAATGTGCATCCCTGACCCCGGATCATTATGTGCTCATCCTTCCTTAAGCAATGGTCAAGCCATGTTGCAAGCTTCAATCACTGAACATTCAGCACTGCTATGGCTGTTGGGAGAACAATGCTGACCTCACTGCTGGACATAAATACCTGCCTGTGGCACCCCAGCCTCACCGACACTGGTGGACCTGGGCGCATGGCACCTCTCCAGATCTAGGGCCTCTTGCTTGAAGAAGCTGAGAATCACTAACTGTGCTGGGCCGCTGCCAGTCCTCACCCGCTTGGTGGCATTATGTACATTCTTCTCCTGAATAAGAGAGAAGATCATTGATTAGTACTAATTGTATGTGGACACTCTTCACACACGGCCCACCCCAACCAGAGTGGGATATTGCAGGACTCAAGTGCCTCCTCACCCCGCTGCTGCCAAACACTCACACGAAGATGCCAGGTCTGTACCTCCCACAGCACCACCCCATCCCCCCCGGACCCCCCCCCCCCACCCCCCCCCCCCCCCCCCCCCCCCCCCCCCACCCCCTTGGCCACATGCTGCCTACATCACATTAGGCACCACACGGTACATCCTTCCATAGCAAGGAGGCACAAGCACGTGGAGCGCAGAGGACAGCAGATGGTTTGTTGTCACGCCACCTTGAAGCTCCCCTCCCAGCATCTCATCCCCCTGACTTGGACATGTCCTGGAGTTCCAGCACTGCGCTTAGGTACAGCTCCTCCAGCTTGCCCCTAAAACAGTCATGTGGGTCTCAGTGTACCACATGCTGCAGGTGCAGAAACCATCTCTTCACCACCCTCTCAGGGTGACCTCAACATGGACAATATCTGCTGACCCACCCAGCAAAGGACAGATGCTGTCAATGATTCAATGCAGTCCCTACACCCAGACTTGGTGGGGGTGGGGGAGACAGCAGGTGGGGGAAAGCCTACCTGCTGGGTTAAGTGCCCAATGCCAACATTGTCCTCATCCTTCCTGAGCACAATAGGCCATTGAAGCGCTTGCAACACTGGATCCAGGTGCTCTGCACCACATTGCAGGATCTCACCACCTCCTCCCAAGCATGTTTTGTCACGTGGGGGGGGCCTCCTTCTCCTGTCCTGGGGAACCAACACCTCCCACCGTGCTGCCACTTCCTCAAGGAGGGCAGCAAGGCAGTCATCAGAAAAACGAGGGGCGCACTGGCCCCCCTGCCCTACCCTCCTGCCTGGCCTGCTCACCAGCAGCGCCCTGGGGAGCCCTTCCACTGGCCGTGATTCACAGCCTTGGAAAGACTGCAGCAACTATTTAAAACAGGCCCCCGGGTTGCCATTGGACCCAGCGGTCACTGCAGTCCCATCACTACCTGCCCACTCCCGCTGTCCTCCCGAGCTGTGAATCATGTTGGGCAGCCATAATTGGCCCGCCCGTGTAAAATGGCATTGTGGACCCGATCACGGGCGGCGATCGGTCTGTGCCCACCCCCACTCCGCCTCCCCCCCCCACCACCCCCAGCCAGAAAATTCTGCCCAATGTTCAGCACCATTCATGAGTCCTCAGATACTAAGATACTGAAGCAGTCCAAGTCCATATTCAGCAAGACCCGGACAACATTCAGGCTTGGGCTGATAAATGATGAGTTATATTCACACAAGTGCCAGGCAATGACCATATCCAACAAGGGAGAATCTAAACATCGCCCCTCAACATTCATTGGCATTACCATCACTGAATCCCCAACTATCAACGTTCTGGGGGTTACCATTGACCAGAAACTGAACTGGACTAGCCATATAAATACTGTGGCTACAAGAGCAGGTCAGAGGCTAGGAATCGTGTGACGAGTAACTCACCACCTGACTCCCCAAAGCCTGTCCTCCATCTACAAGGCACAAGTCAGGAGTGTGATGAAATACTCACCATTTGCCTGGATGAGTGCAGGTCCCACAACACTCCAGAGGTTTGACACCATCCAGGACAAAGCACCACTGGCACCACCAAGCACTTGATTGGCACCACATCCACCACCTGAAACACTCACTCCCTCCACCACCGACACACCATGGCAGCAGCGAGTACCATCTACAAGATGCACTGCAGCATCTCACCAAACTTCCTTCGACAGCACCTTCCAAATCCGTGACTTCTATCACCTAGTAGGACAAGGGCAGCAGATGCATGGGAACACCATCACCTGGAAGTTCCCCTGCAAGTCACTCACCATCCTGACTTGGAAATATATCACCGTTCCTTCACTGTCACTGGGTCAAAATCCTGGAGCTCCCTCCCTAACAGCACTGTGGGTGAACCTACACCACATGGACTGCAGCGGTTCAAGAAGGCAGCTCACCAGCACCTTCTCAAGGGCAATTAGGGATGGGAGACAAATGCTGGCCTAGCCAGTGACATCCACACCCTGTGAAAGAATGAAAATATCCTGCTGGGGTCCTGGTACCCCATCATACTCGTGCACTCCATGTAAAATGTGAACAGGCTGGTAAAATACCCTCAGTTGGGTCTTCAACAATCTTAACATTCTCTCAATTGTTGGATTTGGAAAAACATGTGCAGTTTGCATTCGACTTGCTGTCCACTATTAGTAAACTGCGGACCCAGCATGATGATGCCAGAGAGCTGTTCTGACACCACTTCATGCTATTTCATGCAGTCCCCCCCATTCCCTCCCCCACCCAACACAGTCACCAACACCATCTGCTTCAGAGCTGCTAAAATCCCAGCCCTACAGACCGGAAAGTTTCCATGTTAAATCCATGGTCTGTGATGAATGAGATCTCAGGATGGAGCTGGAATTGTGTGAGACAAGGAGAATGTCTCCTCCGCAGGATGATGGATACCTGGATCAGATTCCACACAGAAATATTTTCCTTAAAAAAGACCTAGAAAAATATCGGAGAATAGGCTTTAGATAAAGATAAATTTAGAAAACAGTGATTTCTATCTTGGGGGTTCCACCTGCATAGGGCAACTAGCCAAGGTTTAATTATGGTGATAGATTGATGTTCTGCATTTTTCCCTTAATAACCTTTGGGACACGCAATATATGTGTGCAGAGAATTCCCTCAGGGAATAATCCATGATAGGCGAGATGAAAGGAGCAGGTCTGTCGGGCAGAATAACCTGGCGTCTTTTTTCAAGATCCAGCAAAGACCTGATGGGCCAAATGGCCTCCTTTTGTAACATAAATGACTCCATGACTCCGGTGCAAAGCAAGATCCACCTTGTGGATCTTTTCATTCGTTCCTTAAACTCTTCTCATTTTCACTGCAGCTGTCATGTTCCTATGTTTGGAAATGTTGGCCGAATCTTTTGGACTTATCAAATTCTTGGCGTCAGCATCATTTCCAGGCCCCAACCACGGTCCTGTCAGCAGTGCATCCTCGGGCGTGATGTTAAGGTAGCCAACTAATTAACAGACTCACTCTGCTCTCCATTCAGGGGTGGCAGGCAGGAGACTCTGTCAGCAGCACAATTGAGAGTGTTATATTTACAGGGACATCAGCTGCCTCAACACTGGGCCTCCCAGTATTGATTGACTCCCACAAAAATGACTGTCAATGCTTCGCATGTCTTCTCCCTTGGCTCTCTCTACTCCAGGAGAAGGAACTTATTCACGGAGAATCATTTGTTTTTGAGCCCTTTCAGTCTGTCTTGGCCTTCCAGCTGATTTATGCTGAAGTTAGCTCCACTTGGAGTATCATTACCGAGAAAGGACATGGTGCTCATTATTTTCTCCCAGTATTTTTTAGGAAAGAATCATTTATTATATTAAGTGCCTCAATTGGTGGCATAGCAGGACGACTGTACATGAACTTTCCCGCCACGGACTGAGTCGAGGTGGAGGTGGGAAGGTGGCGGAATGACCAACCACCACCCTCCCGCCTGATTAAATTCCAACACCCCCCCTCCCCCCCACCACCAATCTCACCACAGGAGGGGGCATTAAATCCCACCCAAAGAGACAGGAAAAAAGATTAGATTGAGGGGGAGAGTAAAAAGAGAGAGAAAGGAAAAGCCATTTCGAAATGGATAGTTTGACATTTTAAACATTTCTAACAATTTAGTCCATGCAGGAATGAAACTGAAAAGTTTAAATTCTTCCCTTTCTGGGCTAGAGAAATTGTTTGACATTGCATCAACAATGATCACATTGTTAAAAAGATGCTTATGCCATTAATAATGAGCCCTAACATTCTGCTACAAGTTAATGGGCAACTAACCCGGCAAGTTCTTAAAGTAAACAGGGAGGCTAAGGGTGAGATGCCATTTGTGAGAATCAAATGGTGGAGTAGCATAAATCAAACAGCAAGTTCTGGAGATTTGGACTCACGACGCATCTCTTGATCACCGGACCTTGCTTGCCAATTTGCACATTAATAGCGACATGTGTCGTTAACAAGCTCTTAATTTTCCAGCAAGGCTTGGTCTAATATTATAATAGTTAGTTACACATACAGATAGATTCTGGCCTGATTTGACATCTGCATTGGTCTGCCATTTCAAATTAAAGCGCTCAGCATACCCTGAGACAACTTCCCGGGTGAGTAGAGAGATTGGGGGGCATGAATAGGGTTTACTGTGGCTTAACGTGTTCCTGGAGGTTTCATCTTTATTCTTTCATGGGATGTGGGCAGCACTGGCAAGGCCAGCGTTTGTTGCCCATCCCTAATTACCCTTGAACTGAGTGGTTTGCTTGGCCATTTCAGAGGGCAGATAAGAATCAACCACATTGCTTTTGGTTTGGAGTCACATGTAGGCCAGACCAGGTAACAATTGCAGATTTCCTAATGTGAAAGTCATTGGTGAACCAGATGGGCTTTTACAACAACCAATGATATCTGTCATGGTCACCATTACTGCAGCTAGCTTTCTATTCCAGATTTATTAATTGAATTTAAATTCCACCAGCTGCCGTGATGGGATATGAACCCTTGACCCCAGAACATTAGTTCATCAGTTCTGATGAAGAGTCATACGGACCCGAAATGTTAACTCTGTCTTCCTTTCCACAGATACTGTCAGACCTGCTGAGTTTTTCCAGCTATTTTTGTTTTTGCCCCAGAACATTAGCCTTGGCCTCTGGGTTACTAGTCCAGTGATATTACTACTACACCCCCGATAACCTTGTCTTTAATCACATGACTTCCCCGACGCTCTTGCCATTAGTCGGCCAACACATCCATCCTTGTGACATACTGCCTTCCTACGCCAATTGGAAAGCAAAAGACTCATTACCCAATAGGATAGTGCTTAACTGTCGGCCGAGCAGCCTTTTCCCCCCCATTTTCAATATTTTTATATCTGATTAAGAGAAATGTTCAAAGAAAATGTTTTTTTTTAAAAACTCCTTAATGTCCCGATGATTTTTCTCCAGGGTTGCACACTCAAGTGTCCTGGAGATGGGGCTTCAACTCCTGGAGACTCCAGGCCGATCCTGAAGGGCTGGCAACCCTAGGCATGAATAGGACGTGAATCTCCAAAGCAAGGCTCAGTAAATATAGTTAGTGAGACTCTGTATTAAGGTACACCATAAGGCCATTGCCATGTGGGGATTGGATGAATCAACTTGCATCATGCCCACAATGAATTTTTCCTAATCCACTACAATACCTTTATCTCATGGAGAGAATTTATGGGTTTAATTTTGAAGTGATTCTACCTACAATGCTGCTTGCACTGTGCTGTATGCTGCAATCTCCATGGTGATTTATAACTGTTTATTACTCATATAAAATCCAAAGAGGCTAAAACTAATGTTGCTCATATAGGAGAATGCTCCAGTTGCCACTTAACCTTTAACCTGCTGGCTGCTCGCTAGTATTTACATCGTCAAGTGTTGATAAGATGTATGCTTTTGATTTACTGATCAGGATTAGCTCCAGTTCTTTGATTTATTTGGCTCATCCATTAAACTTGAAAAGGTCTATTAAGGTCTTTTATGTGAGCTTCAAAGTATTTTTTTTAAAAGTGCAAGGTTTCGCTCGTCAATTTTTTTTTTCCTGGCTGACCAAATCTTATTTTGCAATTGTAAATTTTCTCTGCTCCAAAAAAGATTGCAAAGGAAAAAAAAACTTGCGCATTAAAATTTATTAAATGACGTGTCTTTTTTGGAATTCTCAGAACAGAGTTTTAGAGCAGACGAGGTAACTCCATTTTTTGTAATATGAAGGCAATGCCTTATTTTTATTCTTTCTCGGGATGTGGGCTTCGCTGGCTAGGCCAGCATTTATTGCCCATCCCTAGTTGCCCTTGAGAAGGTGGTGGTGAGCTGCCTTCTTGAGCCGCTGCAGTCCATGTGGTGTAGGTACACCCACAGTGCTGTTAGGGAGGGAGTTCCAGGATTTTGACCCAGCGACAGTGAAGGAACGGCGATATATTTCCAAGTCAGGATGGTGAGTGACTTGGAGGGGCGCTTTCAGTTGATGGTGTTCCCATGAATCTGCTGCCCTTGTCCTTCTAGGTAGCAGCAGTTGTGGGTTTGGAAGGTGCTGCCTAAGGAGCCTTGGTGAGTTTCTGCAGTGCATCTTGCAGATTGTACACACTGTTGCCGCAGTGTGTCAATGGTGGAGTGAATGAATGTTGATGGTGGTGGATGGGGTGCCGGTCAAGCAGGCTGGTTTGTCCTGGACGGTGTCAAGCTTCTTGAGTATTGTTGGAGCTGCACTCATCCAGGCAACTGGGGAGTATTCCATCACACTCCTGACTTGTAGCTTCTAGATGGTGGAAAGCCTTTGGGGAGCGAGGAACTGAGTAACTATTTATATGGCTGTTGACATCTTTTGATGATCTGCTTCTATCACTGCTTGTTTGTCCCTTCAACCACACCCCCCCCCTACTTGTCTCTCTCTCTCTCTCTCTGCCCCCCCACACACCTTAAACCAGCTTATATTTCAACTCTTTCTTGGACTCGAACTCAAGTTCTGGGTCGAAGGGTCATGAGGACTCGAAACGTCAACTCTTTTCTTCTCCGCCGATGCTGCCAGACCTGCTGAGTTTTTCCAGGTAATTCTATTTTTGTTTTGGATTTCCAGCATCCGCAGTTTTTTTGTTTTTATTTATATGGCTGTTCCAGTTCAGTTTCTGGTCAATGGTAATGCACAAAATGTTGATAGTGTGGAATTCAGCAATGGTAATGCTATTGAATGTCAAGAGGAGATGGCTGGAACGTCTAGGACAATAAAGAAAAGCAAGACTAGCATTTATTTAGTGCCATCCATGGCGTCAGGTTGTCCCAAAGAATTTACAACTAATGAAGTACCTTTGAAGGGCAGCCACCATTGTTATGTCAGAAAGTCAGCAGCAAATTTACGCAGAGCAAGATCTCAAAAATGTAATAACCATGGTAATCAATTTTAGTGAGGTTGCTTGAAGAATTGACCAGAACACCAGGAAGAACAGTGTCATGTAACCTTTTACATCCACCTGAGAGGTTTAATGTCTCATCCAAAAGACAGCAATGCAGCACTTACTCGGTACTGCACTGGAGTGTCAACCTAAGCTTTTGTAGTCAAATGGCTGTGAACCCACATCCTCCTGAATTAGAGACAAGTGTGCTACAGCTGGTACCTTTTTACAGTTTCCAATCCATAAAACCTCATATTGCGTGACTACTGCATTTTAGCAATGTTGACAGAAAGTGAACCCGAACCCATTGTCGTGGATCTAGGTTAGTTGTCCATAGCTGGAGTCCGCCACTGCAACCACGCAGAATCCAATGGTGCTGCAACAGGAAGGGGAGCGGCCGAAGTGAGGGGGTGGGGCATGTATACGCTGAAGAAGGAAAATAAATTTCCCTAGAATGGCTTTGCAAGGGCCTACATTGTATCATGTATAAGGACAGCTGTACTTCTTCAGTGTGCTCGCAGTGAGAGGCTTTATTGAACTTGAGAGAAATGGCAGCCTACAATCAGCTTGCCTCATGGCAGAGTCACATGACTATGGCAAGCCGTGTAGAACACTTACTAAAGATTGCATTTCCATCACAGCATGGAACTCGATTCAGAGAGGTCGCGGTGGCTGGAGTCCTTTCTTCTATCAGTGGCACTTTAAGTGAGTATTAACACCCCCAATTTATTGTTACCAGGAGTTGGAGGGACTGCATTGGAAGCAGAGGGAAATCCATAGCCTGATGCTCCCCTGCTGTAATGTAAGTGCAGCAGAGTGGTCAAGGAGTACAGGTGGCCTCAGGTCTCTATTGGGTTATGGGTGAGGGGAAGGAAGGAAAGACTAACACCATGGAAAAAGTGTGAGAAAATGTTTAATTTCCTAATACTGAACTCCTTCATGCCAACCATTGAAATACACCCTAAAATGAATTGTTGAAAATAAAAACCTGGTTTATTTTTCAAGTTTCAAGTTGTTGAAAAAAAATATATAATTTTATCATTTCCGACAGTTTGTGTATCTTGTAGCAGAAAAGAAGAAAATAAAGGAGAAAATTTACACGTAGCTTTTTCCTGTTTTTTTTTTGTGCTAACTTCGAGAGAGTGGGCAGAGATTAACATTACAGTTCCTTGACCTATATCATGCCTTAAAGGCTTCTCAGAGGTATGAGTAAAGGTCTGGTACAGTGAGTTCCTACAACCAATTCCACAAAGGTGTTTATTTAATGCACGCTGGATAATTTGCTGCATGCATCCTACATAAGCTGGGAGAATGAAAAAGCAAGTTTCTGCATATATCTGATTGACAGCAAATCACTTTTTCTTGTCCCCAGGTTGACTGTTCCAGTAACTCTCCACCCTTCCCATCCGTCCCTGCATTTCACCTCATCACGCCGAAGAAAATTGTGTGCACAATATCAAGCTGTACATCTCCCCAAAAAAGTGCATCAGTTACAATCATATCTCCATTTCTTGCGGAGACACCAAAAGGCAAAGAGAACTAGAACAAAGAGAGCTAATAAAGAAAGGCATTTTGGAATGAAGACATTTTAAAATAGGGAACTGAGTTCCAAAGGACTCTTATTTCTTGAATAAAAGCTAAAGCTATTGCAAAACAAGACAGTTTTATGGTGCTTGAAGCACATGATCAGTTAAAACCCCCCACTTGGAATTAAAGTTACTAACTGTCAGATCTGTGAGGATATAGCTGGCCAATATTAATAACAGTAAAAATGAACTGTAGCAAACCAGCACCTAACATATCCCAGTCTACCAAGGTCAACCAGCTTGACATAAATTTTGTTGAGGATGAAGCAATACAGAAAACCATTGGCAAGTGTCCCCTCTCCTTCGTAAAGGGTCTGTAACAAAATATTATATATCAACTGGCCGTTCTACTGGATTAGTAAAGAAATATAAAACTTTTGTTAAGCATGTTGATGTTGTAAAAGTGCGTTCTGAGATTTGTACTTTACTGCCTGCAATTTAAACCAAAGTAAACAAGCCATAAAGCCATATTTTGTTCAAAAGAAGCAGACAGTTATGAGAACTTTAGTTGAATGAAATACTGAACTTAGAAACAATACTGACTTGGTTAATCCTCTGCTGACGCTTTACAGCTGTGTGACATTTTCCTTCGTGACCAGGCTTTTTGCTTGTATTCCACTGGCACTTTCTAGTGCCTGTTGACATTCAAACACCTCTGCTGTGCCAGCTGATATTACACTTGTAGGAGTTTAAATTGTTGGCAATTTTGTGCTGTACACTTCTACCCACAAGAATGTTGGTGCCAAATGATCCAGGAATAACCAGTTTATTTTTTTATAAGGAAGCTTCTTCTTAACCAAGAGCACTTGTCCATTGTTCAAAATTAACAATTCTATGATATGCCCACGACAGCTTTCACTGGCCGCAGCAGTTTTGCCGCATTGCAGATTGTAAACGTAAGAGAGGAAGGCACATGTTTGTGCATCATGCCACTAGCTAGCACTAAGGTTTAGTTTGGGAAGACGGTGATCTAGTATAAGGGTCTGCCACGTAATGGGTTAACGTGGGGCTGAGTACAGTACCGCTCACACAGTGATGTAAGAGAACACATGATCTGCATTCGGAGTGAACACATTAGGAGTCAGTCTAGTGTTGGACAGAGCCGTGTGCACGAGCAAGCATGGAGACAGTTTCTAGCTTGAACCCTTTACTGTATATATGTGTGTAGTTCTTGTGGTTAATAAATACAATACAGTTAACATACTCAGGGTGGCACAATGGTGCTACTGCTTCACAGCTCCAGGCACCCGGGTTCGATCCTGACCTTGGGTGTCCGTCTTTTTGGAGTTTGCACGTTCTCCCCATGTCTGTGTGGGTTTTCGCTGGATGCTCCGGTTTCCTCCCACAGTCCAAAGGTGTGCTGGTTAGGTGGACTGGTTACGGTTAAATTGCCCCTTAGGGTGTATGTGAGTCTGTGCCCTGTGATGGACTGGTATCCTGTCCCGAGTGTACCCCGAGTGTGCCCATTGCCTGTCGGGATAGGCTCCGACTCTCCACAATCCTGCATTGGATAAAGCGGTTCTGGAAAAGTGAGTTAACCTACTCAAGATTACGAAGACTTCAGTATTCAACACCCAACAACTGGTGGCGTTGTGGTAATATCACTGGACTAGTAATCCAGAGGCCCAGCTAGGCTAATGTTTTGGGGACAATGGTTTCCAATCCCAATCCCACCATCCTAGAAGGAAAAATCAGTAAAACTTGTCCAAGCTGGTCTTGCATACCTCAAAGTGGAACTCCGGTACTATTGAATTTTACTGGGATTTGAATGTCTTGAATTGGTCTTTTCTTCTAGGATGGCAGCTGATGGAATTTAAATTCAATTAACTAAATCTGCAATTGAAAGTTAGTCTCAGTGATGGTGACCATGAAACTATCATTGATTGTTGTGAAAACCCACTTGGTTCACTAAGTCTGCCATCCTTACCTGGTCTGGCCTACACATGACGTCATCACTCTCAAGGGCAATTAGGGATGAACAACAAATTAAGGCCCTGCCAACAATGCCCACATCCCATGAACGAATGAAGCAAAAGTGAGTGATATTTTAAGGGTGCACTGCAAATATTGTCCTGCTGTAATATAGTGGGATGAGCGGGAGACAGGAGTGTTGATAGTGCAGTGGGTGGGAGCCGCTGGGGGTGGATGGGGTTTGGGGTTGGGAGTGGGGGTGGGGTGGGGGGGGGGAGGAATATTCTCCATTGCATTGTGAAAGAATTTTCTATATGACACATGCAGAATGTAATAAAGGGACTTTCTTTCATATCTCCAGATTTTGAGTTGTACAAGCAGTGTAGCACTTTATAGACTTATTCTGGTGCAATAGTGTAAACCCAATCCCATTAGCTTGTTGCCTGATATTTATTAGCCTTTTATGCAACTTCACAGTCTCTGGTCTTCTTCCCACCTTATTCCCACATTCCTGTATGTTTGGGCTTGTCTCTGCCCCTGCTAATGCCCTACTGCGTTTGCCATTTCCTTCCTTCACTCACTACCGACAACCATCGATATTGCAGACATCTCAGCCGTATAGCACAACATTTTCCACCACGATTGACAAACTAGCTGGGGATACTTGGCAAAATGGAAAGGGGGTAAAGTAAAACTAAATTGGGGGTTTTGTTATAGTTCAGCAGGAGTAAGGATACTCTTGGCAATCAAGGAGCAGTCTTTTTACAGTCAATCCCAAAGACATATCAGGAAAAGTGTGCTGGATTTTACACCAACCCCTGCCAGAGGTGGGTTGACAAATGGGGGTGGGGACATAACATTGGACACCATGCCATGGGCACTGTTCCTGGTGCCTAGTTACTTGCCTCCTCCCCCCACCAAAATCTTACCAGTGGCAGGGGAGTCGATGGGTCAACTGAGGCTTTAAGTGGGCCAAGAGCCCAGCCAGGCAGGTTTCACTGGGTAAGTTGGTGGTCGGTCATGGGGTTGTTTTGTGTCTCCTTTATGAGCCCCTATCCCCATTGCCAGTTCGCCTCAGCCCCCTGGCAAACTCATCCACTCCCCCCACACTTCCCCAGCGCAACCACACCCCCCACCCGTCCCTAGGTCATGCCACCTGGCCCTGGCAAGGACCCCGGACTTACCTTCAAATCCTGGCTCCAATGCTGAATGCTTCCCTCGGGGACTGGCTGCAGTGCCAGCAGTGGCCACTGCTCCCTTTGGCACTGCTGAGACCTTGAGACAAATGCCGGTTATTTGACTGGCTCCCGATAGGGGTGGCAGGCCCGACTGAAGTCAATCCAACTTGAGCTGGTCCAAGCTGGGGTGGCGGCTGTGGTGAAGGGTGGTGCGTAAGGGCAAGGTGTTGAAGCAGCTGCAGACTAAAGTCACCAAGAGGCCACCCAAGAAGCGGAGGAAATCTCGCAAGCAGAGCTATTCCACTTACGTGTACAGGGGGCTGTCCCAGGTCCACCCCTCCACCAGGATCTCACCCAAGGCCATGAGTGTAATGAATTCCTTCATTGTCGGCATTTTCGAGCGCATCACCTCCGAGGCCTCGCACCTCATTCCACTACAACAAGCGCCCGCACCATCTCAGCCAGGGAGATCCAGAACGCTGTCCGCTTCAATCTGCCAAGGGAACTGACCAAACACGCCATCTCCGAAGGCACCAAAGCGGTCACCAAATACGCCAACTCCGGTTAGGTCAATTATTCTAAAGATTATTAAAAAACCTGTTGGCTGTTAAATGACTGCGGGACAAGCCGGCAAAGTGGGCCCGAGCTTGCCCCTGACATTTACGCTGCCACACCGCACCCCCCCAACCCCACCACACCACACCCCCCCCACCCCGCAACCCCCCGCACCCCCACCCTCCCACCCCCCTCCACCATGTAAAATCCAGCCCAGCACGTTAGTTGGCAGGACAATGATATTTAGCACAGGCAAGTATAAAGTACAGCACATAGAAAGAAAAAATGGCATAAATCAATATTCCATAAATGGTGTCACAGTAGCTAAATTGAAAAGGATCTATGGGTCTTTGAAGACTTGAAGTTCATCATGTCAACTCACTGAAAAATGGCATTTAATAAAGCAAGTGGAGTGCAAAACTACATAGATATCCAAACCACTACAGTACAATTTGGTGGAATTTATGCTTACCCTACATAGTCCCCTGGTTCGAATACATCTTGTATACTTTGGCCCATTCTCATCACCAAGACACAAGGGAGACAATTCAAACTTTGGAAAATTCAGAGAGAAGACACAAGACTGGTCCCTTGCTTTGATCCCCAAGAACGGTGGATTTGGAGCTGGTGGTGAGAGGAATAAAAGCATTTTAGAACAGGATTGCAATCCGATCCGATCTCAGCCAGCCCACTTCCAGGTTTAACGGAGGCATGTTTGACATGTCAGCGAGAAACCTATTCACTGTGGTCAGCTATTTCCTAACTGTATATAGGCGGGTACTTATTGGCACAAGTAACGTCCTTAGGAGATATTAATGATATCTATTTAAATTGTTTTTAACCTGGCTCCAAATTCCCCTTGAGCAGCACATGGAACTCAGAGGCAAGTTTCAGAGGCAGCTCAGGTCAGTATTTAAAGCTGCCCTTGCCCCATCTGAATAAAGGCTCACCTCTGGCTGTCTCTGGCAAATGTTTTGCTGAGAGTGCTTGCAGAGATTTGACTTTTTCTAACCTTTGAGGATTTCAAATTGGTAAGAGGAGAATGGGAGGCATCTCGAATATATTTGAAAGCACTTCAGGTTAGGAAGACATCACCATTTATGGCCTGACAAGACAAAGAGAGTCACAATCTTGATAATCCCCATTCTCAGCCTTCCCATAGTTTGGTCATGTATGAAATAAGGTCAGCACATGTGTGTCAGATTTTGTAATTCTGTTACCAGCAATCCATGAGCCCCTTGTCTCTCTATCTACAACTGAGTGGGGTGCAGATATAGCGCTTCTCAACAGGGCCACCTCACCTATATCAGTGAGTTATATTGTGATGGCTCACCTCCAGCCCTACCCCTTTCCCTTGAGTGTTACACTCTTCTCCTTTCAGTGGCTAACAAAAAGACCTGTGGATAAGTTACGGTGAGGTACCAGATGGAGGCAGTGCACTTGTGGACCATGGGATAGATGTGTCATATTGCATTAGGATTGGAATGAGTGGAAATGGAGGCCGGGTAAATGGGCAAGTGATGAAGTGCATAGAAACTGAAGGCAGGGTGCTGCTGCAAGTTGAGTGGGTGTGCGGGTAATGTGATGCAGAACACTTAGCAAGAAAGAGTGAATGAGGACAATAGATTTAGGTATAGGTGAATCAGCAGATGTATTCACCTTTCCTGACCTGATTGGGTCATTGAACTACATCCTACATTGTATACAAGACCGGGGCACGACATTCCTGCTACTCATCTTGGTGACAGGAGTTGATTTCTTTGTCCCATTCTTGGAGCAAGGCCTGCCCTGCCTCTTCCTCCTGACTGTACCCAGCAGTAATTCCAGTGAGGCAAATCTGGCACCATCCATTCCTGAACCCCTCCAGTTTCCATTTGTGAACTGGACCTTTAAATACAGCTGAAACCACATTCTGTGTGCATCCGTCACGCCCGCTGTGTAGGTTAGAGATACAAAACCCAGAAGCCAACATTAATTGGTACAATTAAGTCAAGGTTGCAGATTTCAACTCTCTCATTGACCTCCGAGATTCCACCATGCAATTCCACCTCACCCCACACAGCAGCCACCTTCAGTTTAATATAGGGACCCTGTACTGTTTAGGATGGAACGTGAGGAAAATTGGAGAAAATGGGGCTTTTCAGCCTCAAGAGATGGGAACTGAAAAGAGTTATCTGAGATAGTAATGCTACCATGACAGTTTGAGAATTTCTTTTCAGCTTTAAAGAAGCTGAAAATACAAAGCTGGTCTCAATAATGGTGACCATGAAGCTCTCATTGTGTCACAAAAACCCATCTGGTTTCCTTTAGGGAAGGGAATCTGCCATCCTTACCTGGTCTGACCTTCGTCTGACACTCCAGTGCAGTTCTGAGTGAGTGCTGTACTGTCAGAGGTGGCACTTTTCAGATGCGATATTAAGCATCTGCCCTCTCAGGTGGATGTAAATGATTCCATGATGTGACTCAAAGAAGAGCAGGAGAATCTCTCCAGTGTCCTGGACAATATTTATTTCAGCATAAACAGAAACAGAAATACCTGGAAAAACTCAGCAGGTCTGGCAGCATCGGCGGAGAAGAGCACAGTTGACATTTCGAGTCCTCATGACCCTTCAACAAAACTAAGTAAAAAATAGGAAAGGGGTGAAATATAAGATGGTTTAAGGAGGGTGGGGAGAAGGGGGTGGGTAGGGGGGGGGTTGTTGTTGGGACAAGCAAGCAGTGATAGGAGGAGGTAACCAAAAGATGTCACAGACAAAAGAACAAAGAGGTGTTGAACGTGGTGATATTATCTAAAAGAATGTGCTAATTAAGAGTTGAGAGCAGGACAAGCAAGGTACAGATAGCTCTAGTGGGGGTGGGGTGAAATAAGACTAAAAGAGCATCAAAGGTATAGATAAATGATGGGTGGAATACATTTAAAAATAATGGAAATAGGTGGGAAAAGAAAAATCTATATAAATTATTGGAAAAAACAAAAAGGAGGGGGAAGAAACGGAAAGGGGGTGGGGATGGAGGAGGGAGTTCAAGATCTAAAATTGTTGAACTCAATATTCAGTCCGGAAGGCTGTAAAGTGCCCAGTCGGAAGATGAGGTGCTGTTCCTCCAGTTTGCGTTGGGCTTCACTGGAACAATGCAGCAAGCCAAGGACAGACATGTGGGCAAGAGAGCAGGGTGGAGTGTTAAAATGGCAAGCGACAGGGAGGTCTGGGTAATGCTTGTGGACAGATCGAAGGTGTTCTGCAAAGCGGTGTTTGGTCTCTCCAATGTAGAGGAAACTGCATTGGGAGCAATGAATGCAGTAGACTAAGTTGAGGGAATTGCAAGTGAAATGCTGCTTCACTTGAAAGGACTGTTTGGACCCTTGGACGGTGAGGAGAGAGGAAGTGACGGGGCAGGTGTTGCATATTCTGCGTATGCATGGGGAGATGCCGTAGGATGGGGTTGAGGAGTAGGGGATGATGGAGGAGTGGACCAGGGTGTCATGGAATGTCGCTGGGGGGTAAAGGGAAGATGTGTTTGGTGGTGGCATCATGCTGGAGTTATTCAGCATCACTGGTCATTATCACACTGTTAATTGGGGAGACCTGGCTGTGTGCCAATTGGCTGCCACATTTCTTAAATTACAACAGCGGCTATATTTCAAAAGTACTTCAACAGCTTCACCTTCACAGCTAGTGAGATGCAGAGTCTTCCTTCGCTGTTCTGCCATTCAGAACTTCTTGGACTTTGATGGATTGGACCAGGGCCAGTGAGAGAGACCATGGGCTCTGGTGCTTCTCCTTGTTTCCAGGCCCCTTACTCCCCAACTTTAACCCTCCCCCTTACAGCCTTTGGGCACCCAGAATTAGGAACCACGATGACAGAAGGGTCAAACTGTTTGATAAAGGTTTAGCAAAACTTATTGGCTTTTGTACTCTGCACCGCTATTTATAAAGTCCATCTAAGCTCAGTTTTTGGTATGATATACTGTCCAACTAGATCTTTGTTAGACAGTTACACACAACTTGGTCGTTCATATTATGCAACCAGCTCCGCTTCTTTGATCCTGGCCCTGCGCAAAATTCAGACAGCAACATCCAAAAGACTTGAACCTCACAAGCAACACAAACAACAATCCTATGCACAAATAAGAATATCTTGAACTAACAGTGGTGCATGACTCCTGGTTTCACTTCCAAATTTAAAAATGGCAAAACCTTCCAGCAAATCAGCGCCAACCTATTCAGATGTAATCATGTGCTGTTTCTAACCACACAAGTGGCCTTTGTGAACAGAAAAATTACACTTTGCATTGAGTGATAAATATTTTCTCATTTTAAATCAAAACTCACCACACTTACAAACACCCAGCATGAAGCATATAATAGGAGAGCAAAGTACTGCAGGTGGTGGAAATCCGAAATATAAACAGAAAATGTCGGAGATACTCAGCAGGCCAGGCAGCAACTGTGGAGATAGAAACAGAGTCAACGCTTCAGGTCCACGATCTGCACTAGTTCTGATGAGGGGTCATTGACCTCTGAATCTCTCTGTACAGATATCACCAGACGTGCTGAGCATTTCCAACACTTCCCATTTCTATTGAGGCTAAAATAACCCTTTTTCCAGCCCTCCAAAAAGCAGTCAGACTTCTTGTGAGAGACCTGGTTTGGCACAACATTAAGCATGAATTTTAAAACAAAGTTAAGGTATGAAGAAAACATAAGCAACTGGCTGAGAAAAAAAAGTTGAAGGCAATAAATTGATAATTATCAAAAAATGAGCAATTAATAAAAATAGCCACTAAAAAGTGCCAAGCAGCAGAGCTAACTTATGAAACCTCTTTTTGCCTTTTCACTTAAGAAGAAGAGCTAGAGAGAGAGGCAAATGAGGCCCCAAGTCTGGGTCACCAGGGAAGTAGAGGGGGCCAGGGCCAAGCTAAGGACTTGGGTTTAACTAACACCAATCTTGTGTTCGCCTCTGGTTGTGCACACTCCAAGCTCGCCTCTGCAGAACTCATATGAAAGTGGTGGTCAGCAGCGAGTTGCCTTTCAGTCTGGATTTTCCTACTCTCATGGCCCAGTGCTGAACAAGGGGGCAGAGAATGTAGTGTATGTGTGTGTGTGTGTGTGTGTGTGCGTGCATGTGAGTGTGTGTGTGTGTGTGTGTGTGTGTGTATGTGTACACTTCCTCAGGGCCACACACATTGAGAGGAAATTTATTTTTGACTTTGTTTTTATTTTGTTTTGAAATAGTGTGCATTTAGCAGTTCAAATTAAAAAGTAATTTAGAAATGCGTTAGATAATTGAATTGAAAGCATAGTTGCTAAGAACATTCCATATGTACCACACATACATAGCAATGGGTATTTGACTTTAGTAGTCAAAACAGATAAAATGATTTTATAAATTATATAGAAAGCTAGTAATTAAGAAATATAAAGAGCTTTTGAAGTAGTTCATAGTTTATTATTAACATGGGATTATTAACATGACTTATGACAGTAATTAAGATGTTAGCCAATCAGCAATTAATCAAAGAAATAGGGTGAGAACAGGAGAGAAATAGAAGAGTAATGGTCCAATGGTAATGCTCCACTAGCTATGTGTAACCTGTCATGCATGAATAAAACAACTAGAGCAATGTTAAAACCATGGGAATAAATCAGAGGAAATTGTAGAGGAGGGAAATGCAAACTTAAAAACTCAGAGGGCTTACCTGCATCTTCACTCCGTCAAGCTCGAGTGAAGATATTTCAATCACCCATAGGGGGAGACCGTCCTCTGAAAATAGCACATGGAACCCTTCAGGGGGCGGTGCCTGCAGGGGAGGGCAAGAGTATGGCCGAGGACAGATGTGGACCACATCACCCAGAATGCGCCCTGGCAAAACAAATGTCCGCACGGACTTGGGCTCTCGCCCCAGGGCAATCGGATCTCGAGTGCTGGAACTTTGTCCCAGAGTAGAGCGCCCACCACACACTTGTTTGTGAGCGCACTGAGGCATGAGACAACCAGTTGAGAGCAGAATGGTGCTGCTCAAACCCGGGCCCCTGAAGGCACAGGCTCTGGTGATTAGCATTGTGTGCACCGCCTTCTCCCAGGCCCTGAGCTGGACAATCTACTCAGATAGTCAAAGAGTGTCCCCTCCACCAGGACCTGTTTTCTCAACTCTTAAATGGCCAACGTTCCAGAGGAGGACTAAAAGAACGTTCCAAAGACTCATTGAAGCCCTCCTGGAAGTACGGCAGCATTGACATTAATGACTGGGAGCAGCTTGCTACCTACCTTTCAAAATGGTGACAACTTGCCCACCATCACGCATTGAGTCACTATGTCTTAATGATGAGGCAGCAAGGCAGCAGGGAAGGAGAGGAAAGGAAGCCAATCCTGTACCCTGGATCCCGGTACCTTGTGGGACATCCTGCCCCATGTGCCCAAAGATGTGCTGTCGAGAATCGGCCAATTCAGTCACATGAAGGCCCATGGCAGAAAGTCACGACCCTGAGTAGATGTCATCTTTGAAACGAGGGACAGCCATCCACGATGACTCCAGCAGCTGTAAATGGCTTTGGGATGTCTTGAGGTTTTGAAAGGCGCTACATGAATGCAAATTATTTCCTTTCTTTGAAATTATGTTGTCTCCAATTCTTCCCTTAACTTTAACAAGTACATATGTGTGTTGTTGCACAGCCTTTTCTTTCTTCAGACACCCAATGGCAAGTATTATATTGTATATATGACAAGTGGATAATGAGCTACTTGACCTTGGTAACTTAACTTGTTTGCAATGCTCTACCATTAAAATGACAAAGACTGTCAAGCACTACGACTGAAATCAGAAGAATATTAATGTGAAGGTGGGCTACAAATTCTTATTAAAATGAAAAATAAAGTGTATGTTGTACTTGGCATTTTAAAATCCCACTAAAGCAGCTGGTGGAATTTAAATTCAGTCAATAAAATCTGGGGTATAAAGCTAGTCTCAGGGATGGTCACCATGATAACGGTCATTGAATAGTGTTTAAAATAAACATCTGGTTCACTCATGCCTGAAGGAAATCTGCCACCCTAACTGGGTCTGGCTTACATGTGACTCCACACTCGCAGCAATGTGGGTGACTCTTAGCTGCTCTTTAAAATGGCCTTGTAAGCCACTCAATTCAAGGGCAATTAGGGATGGGCAACACATGCTGGCTTTGCCAGAGATGCCCGCGTCCGATGAAAGAATAAAGGAAAGAAAAAATTCACCATCAACTCCAAATCATGAGTAGTTTTATTAAAATGTTATGCGTTTTAAACAGCAAAAAAGGTAACAAATGGCATGTTCTATATTGGCGCGGATTAGCTCTAAACACAGCACGCAGGAACCAATGAGCCTCTGTTAATATGGAAAGATCGATTCTCTGTAATTAATTCCTTTTTATATGGAACAAGCAAGTTCAGCATAACAAAAGAAACCAAGCAATACAATTTAATTTAAGACCCACTGAGTTATATTACATAATAGAGTTTGAATCCAGTTCAGGGAGAGGTAATAAAAAGAAAAATTATCTTATAACAATATGAAACAGCCATGGGTTTTTTGCAGACACAGCAGAGACAGAAACATGTACATTCAGCCAAGTTGTCTGAATCTCTCATTTATTACTGTTGCCGTGCTCCATACAGTTACATTTTCCCCATGCATAAGACAAAGGGAATTGTATGGGCAAAAAAAAAGTGATTCCTCTAACAGCCTGCCTAAAGCCTTCCACCTCGTAGGCAGGATTGGATCTGTCACATGAGGCTGATATATTCATAGCACTGGGATCATGGATGAAATCTTTCAGATATCTTGAAGATATATATCACTGTTTCTTCATTGCCGCTGGGTCATTATCCTGAAACTCCCGACCCCATTGCATTGTCGGTGTACATAGGCCACAAGAACCACAGTGGTTCAAGAATGCAGTTCACCACAACCCTCGTGGGCAACAAGGGAGGGGTCATTGCTGGCCTTGCCAGCGATGCCCACATCCCCAGAGTGAATTCAGAAAACAGAATGCTGACTGACCTGCTGTGTATTCCCACCATTTTCTGTTTTCTTTTCAGATTCCCAGAACTTTTATTTTATCTTCACCGTTTGTGTCTAAATATTTTCCGTAGATTTCACATGCAAGTTGCTTGTGGGTAAGAACCCTACACTCCTCCCTTCACAGGCAAGATATCAGGGAGGAATCTACATTTCTCTACCACCAACCCCTACACCTCTCTATCTAACTGTCTCTTAAATGATTCCAGGATTTACGTCTCCACTGCTTACTATCGAAGTTTGTTTCTGTGAAGATAACTCTTTGTGAAAGTGAACCTGGACAGCCCTAAAATTACCTTTTACTAGCTTGACCTTCTCTCATTGCTCCACTTAAAATATTATCTAAGCTTTATTCTTTCCATACCAGTTATTATCTAATAAACCTCTAAGCGATCGCCTCTCGGATGTGTCTTTATTTGCTGAGAAGCCCAACCACAAGCCCGATTTCCTTGGGATTTCTTTCTGCTTGACAGTTGTAACTTTGGCAGAAAAGACCCATTCACAAGTGTGCTCTGGTCTCCTGTCAAACTTAAGCCAATCTTACACAGCGGAAGAATGTTTGAGGAAGATCCCAACTTTCCTCATTAACAATAGGGATCAGCCTCATGATTCCTCTCTGCACTATCGTCCACTGCTTGAATATCTCCTTAGTTTCTTGGTGACCAAATCTAAGGGTAATGCTCAAGGTGCCAAAAAACTATGGCAGTATGGTAAACAGTTTGATCGTAACTTCTTCTTCATCATATAGTTCAACATTGTCGATTGTCACTCTGCATTTGTTGAACATTTTAAGCCTTAAGTCTATTGAACTCCTAGGTCTTTTTCAACTTTATGCTCTGCGTACATGCAGGTATGATTCAGAGTTCATACATCTATGTGGGAAAATGAAGAATCTGGGAACTTTGGTTGGAATTTCCTTTTTTTACACCCAGCAGAGAATTTCAGGCTAGCAAGTGATGCAATCTTCAGATATCAAATTGAAAACGATTTAGACAACCGGTACACATGATTGACCTCTGGTGTGATACCACCAGATAGAAATTCTGGTGGCACCAGCACTGCGTTGGACTGGATTTGAGTGTGCACATGCCTAGACAGAAGTCAGGAAGCTGATTTTACCAGACACCTCTGGGTTAAACTCGCGTCAAATAAATCCGACATGCCCTTTGTGCACATTGGACAAAGCACACAGCCTGGATTTTCAACGAACCAGAAGAAGGAATGCAAATATCTCAATGGTGCACTGAAGGTGACTTAACGCCTGAGAAAATCAGAGGCCTCATATAAGTATTGCAGATCTCCACCTTGAATGCAAGGGGCAAGCAAGCATATAAGAGTGGCTAGACGGTGTGGACTGACCTAAAAAATGAGAGGGTAAAAATAGTCTGTAAAATTAAGAGTGAGATATAATGATATGACCTTAGTTCATTCAGTTTTTTAATCTTTCCCTTTTTTGATTTGCGCAGACTCGGTCCATTGGCTAAAACTGTGTAATGCACCAGAGGCATTATATACATCACTTATTTTTAGTATTTGCACAGGTTCAAAGCAGCAAACTTTAGAACTGGCATCGTTTTTTAGTGTGTGTCTTTTAAATCATTGTAAATCTGTGGAATGTTGATGTTGTGTGTTGGATATGGGAACTAAAGTCAATAGGTGGTGCACAAAATCCCCTTACTGATGGTGCAACAGCAGCATCTGGCAGCACGATGTGAGCGGATTATAATGTTAAACATAAAGAATTGGTTCATGTGAGCGTAACAGGATTTTGGAAGAGAAATATTTTTTTTTGCTCAGGTTTTTCACCATTGCATGGACATGAGTAAAGTTGCACCAATAGGCGTCCAATCCGGCAACGGAGCACACAAGTGTGGATTTTAGAAAGGCATCAAAGTAGCCAGGGCAGTTACTGATCACTAGGGCCTAAGAGATGCCCAGAAAGATGCCTTACCCCAATTGAGACCAGCACCAACCAGAACTGACATCCATACAGACCAGAAAGGACATGTTTCTTGTTGGCAAAGAGGGCTGGCAAGCAAAGGTGGGCAAAATGCACAATGATAGGAAATAAGGAATGGATAGTCTGACTTCATGTGCGTCCAGTAGGAAACAAGCATTAATCTGGGCATTGTAAAGAGTTAATTCCATTCTGGCCAGTTACTATATCGTGATAAACCTATTTTGAAGCATGCAATAAAAGATAAGAAGAGCTGAATAGCAAGGGATGCAAGGTCATCAAGGCAGAATAGAAACTCCTATGCAAAGCATGGGCTCAACCCTAAAGAGGATGAAGTCAAATCTTTCCAATGTCCAGTGAAAAGTTTAGTTAGTTGTAGAGTTTGGCGATTCAGAACTCACCATTGATGACCTTTTTGGCCCACACTCCATAATAGTCAATATTCCTACTTTTGAATTGAAATACTACAGGTTGCTCCTGATCCTGTGCACCAAGAAACTACTATGTCCTCCAAGGAGATTGTATATATTCATACGACCATATGAACAGAGCTGGAAGAAACCATATTCAATGGGAGTTATTAAAATCCACATGCTCAAGGAACAACTTGTCAGTAAGAAGAGTCATACAGACTCTGAATGTTAAGGAGAGTCATACGGACTCAAAACGTTAACTCTGTTTATACCTCCATAGATGCTACCGGACCTGCTGAGTTTTTCCAGCATTTTTGTTTTTTTTTAACATTTATTTAACTGCTGGCTAGTGATAACAATTTTACAGTGTTTAGGTTATAATTCAGGAGGAATGGGTAGAATACTTTACTAATAGATGTATTGGAGGAGCCTCCTTTGGTTCCTGGACCATAATCAAATTTAATATTTAAAGACTTAGTTAGCTTGCTTCAGTTAAAAATGGTAGCTCCAACAGGGTGGCACTCCTTCAGTACTGCACTGGAACACCAGACAAGAGTTTGTGCTGGAGTGGGGCTTAAACCTACAATCTTCTGCCTCTAGGCTGATTGTGCTACCATTGAGCCAAGGCTGTCTAGTTAGTTCTCATCTCTGTGATTCAAATTGTTTGCAGCCTTAAATAAAAATTGGACAGCATATAAAACCCTTCAAATGATTAAGCAGACATTTGCAGCTCAAATATCATGACTATGATCGCAAGGTCCTCAGTGAAAAGAGTTCAGAAAGCCTTAGCTTGCTTCCTAGTTCATGATACAAAACTGTGCAAAATTCTGCTGAGATTTACAATGTCACAGTGATGCCAGAAGGACATAGAAGAAAATGAGAATGTCAAAAGGGAGGTTATAAGTATTGGGAAAAGTGACAGTTTTCCACTCTTAGCACTCAGTGTCAGTATTGAATGCTGGCAATGCCTGATCGATCTCTCTTAATTGCAACAATTTACCTTAACCCAATCTTAGAAGAGCACTTCCTATGACATGTCTCAGCCAATGATTGCATTTTCCATAACAGCCACTATTGTGCTTCCTTGAAGTGAGACAACTTAATTGAAGTGCGATTCAATTGATGGCTCAGGGATCGCTGTCCGTCAGCCTTACTGGAAAGACTCAGATTCTATCTCTATTGTGTGCTGAGATAGCCGATCAGGATGCTAATCGAGATAACTGCAGCTGGTGGCACTAGGCTAAAATCTTCCTGTCCTCCTTGTAGCTACTCCTAACAGGAGACCTGCTGCCCGTGGCATGTCACTGGCATCCATTGTAGCCCGTCAGCAACTGCTTTGTGATGTCCGTCATCCAACTGCACCCAGGTCGACCCCTCTTTCAGGTGCCCTCCACTTTACCCTCTAGAAACGACCTCTGTAGCTTTTCAGCTCTGAGCAAATGGACGAAATACCGACATTTTCTTTTCTCGATGTCACTTTTTAGAGTCCATTTGCTGTTGCAATTTCAAGCACCTCTTCCTTTGCTTTACGGTCTGTATATGGAATTTTGAGCAGACATCTTAGCATCCACATTTCGAAAGCCTCTATTTTCTTCCACAGGTTTATTGTTCATGTTTCTGAGACATACAGGAAAATGGATTGAATGTGTAGTACAAGCATCTGGCACATTTGGGTCAATATGGGACTGAGTACAGAGCTGTCCACACAGCGACATGACCCACACCCAGTGTCAGTCTAGTGTTGGACAGAGCTGTGTGTACTAGTAAGCATGGAGATAGCTCCAATCTTCTACACGTTACTGTATATTTGTAAACAGTCCTGAGAGTCAATAAAGACTTACAGCTAACCTGCATACAACCACGAACACTTCTTCAGACCTACCGAACTGTAACTAACATCCTACAACAGAATTTAGCTTAACAACAAGAAAACACAAGCTGGTAACACGAAAAATACTCGTGATGCTACATTCTTTGGTAGAGAGAAAAATCAGTTTTGTTTCCATTGTTGTGATGTGGCCAAAGGCAAAATAGATAAGAACTTGGCCTCTCCGGTGATGCCAAATCTGCGCCTCATAGCTGCTGTCCTCAAAGAGCATAAGAGGGAACAACCAAAAAGTGCAGGAACTGAGGTGCTAGCAGTCGTGACAGGGCCATCTAATGACCCTGCAAAAATAGGGCATTTGCCATACGTAAGTCACAGGGACTCACTGAGGAGCAGCAATGAGACTCCACAGTATGTAAATGTGTTGGAAGCAGGGAAGGTTTACTAGGCTAATACCTAGAATGGGAGGGTTGTCTTATGAGGAAAGGCTGGACAGGCTAGGCTTGTATCTGCTGGAGTTCAGAAGACCAAGAAGCGACATGATTGAAACCTTTAAGATCCTGAGGGGTCTTGATAGGGTCGATGTGGAGAGGATGTTTCCTCTTGTGGGAACTGGGGGTCATTGTTTAAGAATAAGCGGTTGCCCATTTAATACAGGGATGAGGAGAATTTTTTCTCTCAGAGGGTGGTGAATCTTTGGAACTCTCTTCGTCAAAAGATGGTGGAAGCAAATTTTTTGAATATTTTTAAGGCAAAGCCAGATAGATTTTTGATAAGCAAGGGAGTAAAACATTATCAGGGGTGGGTGAGAACGTGGAGTTGAGGTTACCATCAGATCTTATTGAATGGCGGAGTAGGGTCGAGGGGCTGAATGGCCTATTCCTGCTCCTAATTTGTGTGTCCGTATGTTCATCTTACTTGTTCCTCCTACTGAGCTGAGAGTTACCAAGAGCATAGGAGTAGGAAGTGGATGGCACATGCCCAACACACACTGATGAGTCACACATTGGCGCAACACATTCTTTTGAACATTTGAGGATAGAAAAGATATATTGTTATTGGTTTTTGGGGTTAATAAATAGGAATGGCAAGGAAGGCTGGGAGATTTGCATCACCATGTTGATGTGGGACCACTGTCCTCTGGGCTGTGCATGTGTAGTTACAGTCTCATGAAGTCACCTATGCTATTGTGTTGTGGTGGCTTGGCGCATCACATTGATTCAAAAGAAATGCTTTGCAAGTTAAGTTTGTCAAGAGTTTCCTTATCATGCCATAATAGCAACATTGGTGCCATACCCTTAGTTAAAATAATTTTGTTGTGCCTAAGAAAACCTATTCTCTATTCCTGGTGACTCAAGTGTGGAGCACTACATGTGCTCAAATCTACTGGTCTAATCTCATGAGCCTTGCAAGGAAGAGTCATATGGACTTGAATCTTTAACTCTGTTTCTCTCTCCACAGATGCTGTCAGACCTGCTGAGTTTTTCCAGCATTCCCTGTTTTTTTTCAGATTCCCAGCATCCACAATATTTTGGGCCGGAATTTTCCAGCCCACACCCCATGACAGGCTCCCCCTGGTGGAGTCGGTGAGCCTTTAAGGCCTCTGCTCGCAGCGACGGGACCGGAAGATCCCACCAATGAGAGGGGCTGGAAAATTCCGGCCTTGCTTTTATTACTGGGGTCCATTAATACCTGGTCAATCCTGAACATGGGTCGAATGTGTCCAAAGGGTTGGATAATCTGTTCCTTTTCCGACTTTTATAAAGTGATGTTGCTGAGATTAAGCTACAATAGAGCTAAATGGAACCTGATTTCAAATTTACCTGTCAAGTTGTTCCATTTTCCATTGGGGACAGAGGAATTTGGATGAAAAGTTATCCAGTCTCACCCTTGAGGAATTTCGTGGTGAAGAAAGAGATGACTGATGGTACCTTGGGGTTTTGATTGAAATACAAACTTGATCCAAATGAGCGATCACCTCAATACTTCTTTCTGACAAGTAGGTTGATGGGATGATAAAGCGCAGCCTGTATTTTCCATAACACGATTCCTGCCAGAAGTGTGGCAAGGCTAGACTGGAATGTCACTGACAGGGATTCTGGAGTTAACTTAATTGGAATAACTTGGGTGAACTCCAAACATTGCTCTTGCTTGTTGGATGAGGAGGGGGGTGGTGGGGGGAGTGGGGGGAGTGGGGGGTGCGGATGTGGAGGTGGGGGCAAGTGCTACATAAAGACCCAAGCATCCGTAAAACTGCTTTGAATGCTGGCTTTGTAGATTCTCTATGGCTGGATGTTGAGACCTCTTTTTTTTTTTCTTTACTCTTTCATGGGATGTGGGCCTCATTGGCAGGGCCAGCATTTGTTGGCCACCCCTAATTGCCCTTGAGCTGAGTGGCTTGCCCCACTATTTCAGAGGGCATTTAAGAGTCAACCTCATTGCTTTGGGTCTGGAGTTACATGTAGGTCAGACCAGATAAAGCTGACATTTTTCCTTCCCAAAAAGACATTTGTGAGCTGGATGGTCTTTTTTCACAGTAATGGACAATGGTTTCATGGTCACTGCTACTAGCTTTCAATTCCAGATTATTAAGTGAACTTAAATTTCACCAGCTACCATTGGGGGATTTGAACCGGTATCCTCAGACCAGTAGCCTAGACCTCTCAACTACTAGTCCAGTGACCCTACCACTAGGCCACCATCTTCCCCTATTGATTCTCTTAGGAACCTAAGGTAATTCGCATTCTTTACATTAGTTTTCAAGAAGACGACAATTACTCATAACCAGATGGGTGGCAGGGAACCATCTTCTCAGTTTGCAGTCTCTCACCTGGTATTCAGAGGAAGCCTCACAAACGCTTTCCAAAGTGGAGCTAGTGATCAACTGCATGACAGCCCAGCGGGACCAACCCTATGATGGAGCGTCTGCTGGCGGCGATCTCAGCTTCCTTGGCAGCAGAGGTAGAGGCCTCTCACTATCTCAGAGCTGCAGTGGAAGTTCAGATAGAGGTCACGAGGTGCTGTCATGCAGGCTCAGGCTGATACCATCACGGATGTAGATCTCAGTGGGGAATGAGGTATGTGGGCTCTCACAGCAGTCCAGCGACCCATGCTCCAACAGATTACTAGGATTACTAAGGAATGCAAAACCACTGTCCTCTCTCAGAATAACAGCATTTGTGCCCCTACCACTGCCAATCTGCCAATCTGCCAGCCAGCCCAGAATGTGGTCGCCCATGTCAAGGTGGTCCAGCCTGAAACTTGGCCTTCTAGGCCCAGAGCTTGTCGTGGTCCTTCTGCAAGGCCATCCACAATCTCCCCCCACTGAAAGTAGGTAGACTTCCACCAGCCACGCTGCAGCCCTTGGGGAACACTAAAGGTAAAGTGATAGGCACAAAGGGAATGGGCAAGGGTGACTAGTTCATTGGTGTTTGTATCTGTGAATGTGTTGCTGGATAAAGATATCTTGCGAAGGTTTTTGTCCCTGGCTTTTTGTATTGAACGTTTCTCTCTCCACAGATGCTGCCAGACCTGCTGAGTTTTTCCAGCACTTACTGTAAATAAAGTGGCTGCAGGGCGATGAACCAGTGGGCACAGATTTAAAGTGATTGGCGAAAGAATCAGAAGCAATATGGGGAAAAACTTTTTCACACGATGAGCTTGGTGTTCAAATGCACTGCCTGGCACTGCCTGGAATGGGATAAATAATTGAAAGAAAAGATTTGCAGGGAAATCGGGGAAGAGCTGGGGAGTAACTGGATTTCCTTCGAAAGAGATAGCACAGACTTGATGGGCTGAATGGCACCTTTGTGTGTTGAACTATTCTACTGGAGGAATTTTTCAGTTCCTCCCGCCCCCACACCCCCACGGTGGGTTTAATGGCGGGTGGTGAGGGGGGCAAGCAGGCTGAAAAATCATTCCAGCCGGTCTAAAACGAGGGTGGGGTCATGTACTCCTGCCTGTCTTGGTGGGTCGCCATTCCTGCTAGAGGCCAGCGTGAAACATTTTGCGTCCCGCTAATGGGATGCAGACAAAGGCTCGACCAGAATTGTCCCGCGTGCCCCCACCCTGTCCCCACCCCCCTCACCCACCGTCCGCCAGCGGGATAACATTCCAGTCCGGCACACATCCAGACCAACGTGGTGTGGACATGCTGGGCCTCACCTGAAAGAAGGCTTGGGGCAGCCTGCAGAGATTGGAAGATGGAGGCCTCCAGAGGGCCCTGGGACAGCATGCGCAGCAGTGGGTGGGTGAAGCATCTACGACATGGCTCTTCTAACCTCAAGATCGTCAAGGAGGTGGATCTTCTCCTTCAGCAGTGGGTAAGTTGATGTCCGGGTGCCTTTTATATATAGCGCCCAGATATGACATCCAGCCCGCCCTGCCACCCAAAATATCAGGAAACCCCCGACTAATTAAGCATGCATCGAGTGATACGCCGCCAATTCCCACCGGTCTCCACAGTGGAAAATGTTCCACGTCCCCCCACCCCACCCCCACCCCACCACCCCACCCCACTACAGAACTGAGTCCCAGAATGGAAAATTCCACCCTATGATTCTACCTCTGCCTTTTCTGAATCCACATCGGTTATTAAGCAAATCGTTCACAGCTGTATGGCCAATGTAACCACTTAGGACAACCCCAGCAATGACATAGATTGCCTGCAAGAACAAATAAGGAGATTTCTCTGTGACTGTCACACACATAGGGCTGAATTTGATGACTGAGGTGATGGCCCCATCCACTGGCTGGAAAGCTGCTGGCAATGCCGCGGTGGCCATTTCCAACGGGATAAAATCCCGGTCAGGCGATTAGTTGGAGGCCAAGATCCCGCCTCCAAGAGCTGCAGTCCCAGTAGCACCACTGGAATCGCTGGCCTCTGCTAGAGGGACTGCCTTTAGTTCAAGACCAGGAGCAGTGCGGGGCCAGGAGGAATGGTAAGTGGGGCAGTTTCGCTGAGGTCAGTCAGGAAGGCCCCAGTGAGGGTGAGTGGAGGGCAGGGGGAGTCTCTCCCTACCTGGGGGCCACCATGGGCCACAGTGTGCCCAATCAGGTGGTCTTCACCCTCTCCCTGCCCCGAGCCCTCACATACAGGCCTCAGTTGGCCTAAGGACGTGAAGGCCGACCTGGAAGTTCCCCTGACTTAACCAGGGGAGTGGGGCAGGAAGTTGGCAGGTGACAGGCTCTCTACCCTTTGCCCTCCTGCCAGGTTAAATGACACACACCCCCACCTCCCCGAACCTCATCCTTATTTGCTGCCTTTGTGTTTGAGTGGAGGAATAATGGATGCAACTCTATACTCTAAGGGAATGGTTTATTTTTGTCACATCAGCTGGGAAAGCTCACCCGTCTGTGCTGAAGCACAAAGGTAGGTTTCTTCCTTTCAATATTTTCAAGTTTTGTTCCAGTTTAAGAATAAGCGGCCTCCCATTTAGGACAGGGGTGAGGATAAATTTTCTCCCAGGGGGTTGTTGTTCTGTGGAATTCTCTTTCCCAGAAAGCAGTGAAAGCTGGGTCATTGAATATATTCAAGGCAGAGTTAGGTAGATTTTTGATGGACAAGGGAGTCAAAGGTTATATAGGTGGGGGGGGGGGCAGAGAGGAAAATGGATCTGAGACCACAACCAGATCAACCATGATCCTATCGAATGGCGGAGCAGGCTTGAAGGGCCGAATGGCCTAACCTTATGTTCCTATGTTTAGGAAGGTGGTATCGGCCTCCTCTGCAGATCATTATGAATTGACTTGCATTCATATTGCATCTTTTACGAACTCTGGATGTCTCAAAGCACTTTACAGCCAAAGAAGAACCTTATTTAGGAAGTGCAGTCACGTCGTGCTTATAAAAATGTGCTGCATTTTTTCAAGAAGCCTAAAATATTCATTCTTACTGAAAAAAAAAACATCTCCCCAATGCATAATCACCGTACCCAGTGTAGTAACTCATAATGAATATTGCTTTGGTGCCCTGATGCTGTAAGCCAATACAGCCAGAACGGTGCCAATTTTAAATATAGGCTTCCCTCTCAATTTCAATAGCAAAATGAGGGTCATGCACAGTAACAGTTGTTTATGTTTTCAGAAGCTGTCTTTCTTTTCGCTAGCTTGCAGACTCCAGGGAGCCTATACAGCAAAACCCAAGCGAAATGTTTTGCAGCCCACTGTACCTATAATTCAATTTGAAAATGCTCTGTTTCCCTTCGGAACCTTTGGGGAACACATTGCAAACAAGCTCCGATAAAGCTGACAGTATGTTGGCTTCGAATATGTGCTGGGTGGTGGCGAGATGGGGTTGGGGGAGGGGGAGGGCGGTTTGGTTTAGTGGGGAAGTTGAGTGGTGTTAAAGACAGCTCAAGGTACAAGAGGAATACAATCATGACAAAGTTGTATAAATCCTTTGTTACTCCAATACAGCCCTGTCCAAACATGTGACTTTCATAAATTAGAAAACTTGCTTGCTGCGGGCAGACAAATGTCAGGAGATTTCTTAAATCTCCTCTGTCTCACCAAACCTCCTACCATGGATTGTTGTCTATTCCTTTTTAAACTTCACTTCCTCTGTCAAACAGCTTGGGATTTTTCGCATGTTAACAACATCATGTAAATATCAAATGGTGGTATTCGGGCCTGAACGCGCCTGGCTTGCATTTATAGACCACCTCCAGACATCCCAAAACACTTTCCAGCCTTTTTCTTTTGAAGCATAGGGCGGATTCGCCCCGGATTTGCACTAAGTGAGGGAGCGAGTGTGGAAAAAAGGGCGTTTTACCCACTGGCCGCAATGGCAGATTTTCGCACCCCATTGTCCCCTTCCTGGCGCATCCCACCTCATTAATAATGCACTGATGGGAAACACGCCAGGTCGCTGGCGGGCGAGCTCAGATTTGCTCACCATGGCGTGACCCCAGTGCTCCAGGCACCGTGTTTAAAGCGCACCAAAGCGTAGTCTACTTCATGTCTTCAGACCAGGACTGCTCCAGGTGACAGGTGGCCCCGAAACCAAAGCAGATGGCAGCCCCCAAATTTAGTGACGTCTCTCTGGGGCGCCTGCTGGACGCAGTGGAAGGCCGCCACAATGTCCTGTACCCCCGCTCCGGCTGCAGGAGGTCCACCAGAGTCACCAATCCAGCCTGGGAGTTGGTGGCAATGGCGGTCAGTGCCACTGGAGCACAGAGGAGGTCAACCATCCAGTACAGGAAGAGGATGAATGGTCTCATCCGTTCTGCCAGGGAAAGTAAACCACCTCATCACTCCCAACTCCCCAAACCCATCACACATCCACAGGGATCTCACACCTCAAGGGACAACACCGCTAACTCTCACCCACACCCTCACATCTCCATCAGGCTCATACCCTCTGGAGCTTGCGTCCTCATCCTGTCCATGGCTCCGCTCTCCATGCAAACATTCTACACAGTGCCATGTGTCCTGCTCGCACTCTCTCCATCTGTTTTCATACAGGAGAAGCCTGCTCACATCAGCAGGGAGAGGTCCCAGACCAGGGGTGGAGTGGCCCACATTAGGCCCCTCACTCATTTTGAGCAGCATGCCATCGTGCTGACTGGTGAGGACATGGACCCTGCCTGTGGCGATGGTGAGGCTGGCAGTGAACACCCACATGAGGATCCTGCACCACATCATCCCTCTCTCAATGGAACTGTGAGTGCTCTCTCTCCTGCTTTTGACTCTGCTGCCATGCACTACTTATCTCTACGTTGGTTCACAGGGAACTCTGCCAAGCGACCGACACCCTCATTCAGCCAGTCCCTCAGTTCCATCCAGGTCCCCAGCTTCAGCCAAGAGGACACCTCCTCCATTGAAGAGCTGGAAATAAGCAGCTTGGGAGACCCATCACAGCGCTTACCCACACCCTCCACCAGCACAGAGACACACACCTTGATAGGACCTAGACCTACAGCAGGCTTGGGTTCACAATCTGGTGGTCACCACATGGACACGTGTCCGCAGCAGGAGGAGGCAAGTTCAGCCGAATTCCCCGGCACTCGGAGGACTGCTGGGGAACAGGCATCTGTGAGGCCCGAGTCAGATGACAAGCTACTGGATTCGGTCTTCCACCTCATTGTGGAGAGTCAGCAGAAGACGGAGTAACATCACGCAGAGATATTGGAAGTCCTCAGTAGAGTGGCATGTGAGTTGGAGGAGTACGTCCTCCTGCTCTCTGATGAAGTGGTGCCCACATGTGCTTGTATGGAGGTCTCCATGGGGAGGATGGTGGAAGTCATGGAGACTCTGGCCCAGAAGAACGAGGAGATGCGCGCAGACCTGCTCTCCATCGTGGTAGCCATGGGTGAGTTCCTGCAATGGCAACGCAAGAGGGAAACAGAGCACTTTGACGTCCCTCCTGGTGCCCCTTCTCCTCAAGGAGTCAGGCCGGGACCCTAGGGCACCTGAAGGGAGGAGGGGTGGCAGCTGAATACCCCTGTGTGATCCACTCAGGAATCTCAGAGGCTGCCCTTTCTCTCCAAGTCCCCTTTGCCTGTGGCTCCCTCAATCTCTCCCTCTGTCAGCGCAGAGGGAGCAGCTGGCCCACAGGGGGTCAGTCAAAACAAGTTGGGGCCCTCAAGGCCTTAGCTTTCCAGAGGACCCACGTCAAAGTCGTCAGAAGCAACAGGGCCAACCATTGCACAGGCTGTCTCCACCCCTGCTGCGGATGTCAGGGCAGCGCCTAGAAGAAGTGGTAGGCCTAGAAAAGTTAAGAATTTCTAATCACAAGTGGTTGCATGGGTGAACACATTTTGTGACTTTATAATCTGAAAATATGTTCATTTTCACTGAATAGTGTGTAATGTTGTCTTTCAACTTCATTGACAGGTTTTGTGAGTCCTCCTCCCTGCGTCCACGAGTGATTCTGGAGGGAGGTGTGTGTGTGACAGGGTCTTTCGGAGCCTCGTGCGAGCACTCTCCTGCGCACGTGGATCCTTCCCCCATCACACTCATCTCATTGTCCTGAGCATTCTCAATGCTGCCTGCTGGGGTTCTCTTTCAGTTGTCCATCTGAGCTGACCTGTATCTCCACCCACCCACCGATCACACTCCCATGCAGCACCTGTGCCCGTCCAACACGAGGCTCCGCTCACTTTCAATTTGGGAAACTGGTAGTCATTAAGTTTCTGATCAGCTCCCCCATCCTTTCCCCTCCCTCAGTCACCTATTTCCTTTCCCCTGTCAATGTCGACCCCCACCCCACCCCGCCTGGCATCACCTTCCACCTCCCCACTGTTACCCTACAGCCCAAACCCTTGTCTCTTCAGGATGTCCAGGTGAACATGCATGTTCCCTGCCTTCCTGAAAATCCCATCCCCATCCACATTGACCTCCCCGACCTCCTCCTTCCCACCCCCAGGGTCCATGTTTGCCTCCAAGTCCCCACCAACCACCCTCGCTACCCCTTCTACCGGTACCGATGCACCCTTACCCTGCCACCTTACCGGCTCGGTCTGCCCCCTCTCACACTCACCATTCCACCCTACCATGCCCATCCTCAGTTCACTCCCCAGGAGGCAGTCATTGGCTCCACAGACCCCTCCCATGTCTATCTGGACATTCCACCTCTCTTATTCCTTCCCCCAGCCTTACTGCCTCCTCCACCATTACTCCTTCCTCCCCCCGGACAAATTCACCCCCTCTGACCTCCCTCCTCCCCCCCGGACAACTTCACCCCCTCTGAATTCCCTCCCTTACACCTTCCTCCCCTATCTACCTACTTCCAGCATTCTCTCCCATTACATCATCCTCCCTCCCGTACTCCCTCCCGCCGCCCCCCCCCCCCCCCCCAACCCAATGGACACCCTCCTTCCCCCTTCCCAACCTCACCTCTAACACCTCCGTCACTGCCGTCCGAAGTTCACCCCCTCCCCCCCCCCACCCCGCCACCTGGGTACACCTTCCTCTCTCACACACCTAGAGCCTCCACTCACCCCCATCCTTCATCGATAATCCATTCCAACCCTTGATGAAGATCTGAAGCAGGCCGGAAGCCTGAACGGAGACCATGGAAGACAGTACGAGCCCACAGCGGAAATCCGGGAACATCCGAAACCTCAGCAAAGTCGAACCTTCCACAAGGAGACCTCCCACCTTCCGAGAGCTGCTTCACGGTGGAGCCATGTGCATGAAGATCCATCCACCATGCGATGCACGTGTTCTCCAGGGTCCGGTAGCTGTCGGGCTCCAGCATCTCCACCTCCTCCGACGTCCACGATCTGAGAAAGGCCCTAAAGGCGAGTCCCGCCTTCTGCGCATCCCGCTCGTCCAGACGCGTTCTGGGACGGGCTGTTTCCCCGGCAAACCTGTCATGGGGGTCGATTCCGGTTTGGCCTTACTCTGTATCCCATTAGCGGGATGGAAGTCGGGTACACGCCAGCCTCCGGTGGGATTCGCGATCCAACATGGCGGACACCATCGGATGACCCGGCTGTGATTTCCTGCCTCTGCGAAGCCGATTTTTGGCCTTCCCGCCATGATGCCCACCACCAACAGGAGCGGAACATTCCGGCCATGGTCACTGTTGTAATGTAGGAAACACAGAAGCCAATTTGCACACAGCAAGCTCCTACAAACAGCAACGTGATAATGACGAGATATTCTGTGTTCACACCACAGGCTGGAGTCTCTCAACCTTCCTGACTCATTTCATACAAGGGCGGATTCTCCGTGAAGCACACTGTGCCCTGGCACGTGGCCTGCCAATGAAGGGGAGGGCCCAAAACGCAGGATAGTGGCAGAACGCTGCTCGGCTGACTGACCTTTGCAAAATGCGGTAAAGATGCTCATCCAATCACAAGCTGATTTCTCCCTGCATTCGCTGCTGACAGGCTCACTAGTCAGCCTATCAGCAGCAAATGCAAAGAGAAACCCAGCCTGTGATTGGACGAGCAGCAAAGAGTGGGAGGGAAGATAAGGAAAGCTCAAAGGGCTGAGATAAGCCGGCCCCAGGAGGTGAGGGCGAGGCAGCAGGTCCCAGGTGAGGGCGAGGCAGCAGGTCCCAGGTGAGGGCGAGGCTGTGGGCCCAAAGCAAGGGTGAGGCAGCAAACCCCAGGCGAGGCAGCTGACCTCGTGTGAGGCAGCAGGGAGCAGTGGACCCCAGGCGAGATGAGAGAAAGAGAGAGAGAGAGAGACGTGAGGGTGGTGGGGGGAGAGAGAGTGTGTGAGGGTGGTGGGGGGAGAAAGAGCGTGAGGGTGGTGGGGGGAGAGAGTGTGTGAGTGGGTGGGGGGAGAGAGAGAGTGAGGGTGGTGGGGGGAGAGAGTGTGTGAGGGTGGTGAGGGGGGGAGAGAGTGTGTGAGGGTGGTGAGGGGGGGAGAGAGTGTGTGAGGGTGGTGAGGGGGGGAGAGAGTGTGTGAGGGTGGTGAGGGGGGGAGAGAGTGTGTGAGGGTGGTGAGGGGGGGAGAGAGTGTGTGAGGGTGGTGAAGGGAGAGAGAGAGTGAGGGTGGTGGGGGGAGAGAGTGTGTGAGGGTGGTGAAGGGAGAGAGAGAGTGAGAGTGGTGAGGGGGGGAGAGAGTGTGTGAGTGGGTGGGGGGAGAGTGAGAGTGAGGGTGGTGAGGGGGGGAGAGAGTGTGTGAGTGGGTGGGGGGAGAGAGAGAGTGAGGGTGGTGGGGGGAGAAAGAGCGTGAGGGTGGTGGGGGGAGAGAGTGTGTGAGGGTGGTGAGGGGGGGAGAGAGTGTGTGAGGGTGGTGAGGGGGGGAGAGAGTGTGAGGGTGGTGAAGGGAGAGAGAGAGTGAGGGTGGTGGGGGGAGAGAGAGAGTGAGGGTGGTGAGGTGGGGAGAGAGTGTGTGAGTGGGTGGGGGGAGAGAGAGTGTGAGGGTGGTGAAGGGAGAGAGAGAGTGAGGGTGGTGGGGGGAGAGAGAGAGTGAGGGTGGTGAGGGGAGAGAGTATGTGAGGGTGGTGAAGGGAGAGAGAGAGTGAGGGTGGTGAGGGGGGGAGAGAGTGTGTAAGGGTGGTGAGGGGGGGAGAGAGTGTGTGAGGGTGGTGAGGGGGGGAGAGAGTGTGTGAGGGTGGTGAAGGGAGAGAGAGAGTGAGGGTGGTGGGGGGAGAGAGAGAGTGAGGGTGGTGAGGGGAGAGAGTGTGTGAGGGTGGTGAGGGGGGGAGAGAGTGTGTGAGGGTGGTGAAGGGAGAGAGAGAGTGAGGGTGGTGAAGGGAGAGAGAGAGTGAGGGTGGTGAGGGGGGGAGAGAGTGTGTAAGGGTGGTGAGGGGGGGAGAGAGTGTGTAAGGGTGGTGAGGGGGGGAGAGAGTGTGAGGGTGGTGAGGGGGGGAGAGAGTGTGAGGGTGGTGGGGGGGGGAGAGAGAGTGAGGGTGGTGAGGGGAGAGAGAGAGTGAGGGTGGTGAGGGGAGAGAGTATGTGAGGGTGGTGAAGGGAGAGAGAGAGTGAGGGTGGTGAGGTGGGGAGAGAGTGTGTGAGTGGGTGGGGGGAGAGAGAGTGTGAGGGTGGTGGGGGGAGAGAGTGTGAGGGTGGTGAAGGGAGAGAGTATGTAAGGGTGGTGGGGGGAGAGAGTGTGAGGGTGGTGGGGGGAGAGAGTGAGGGTGGTGAAGGGAGAGAGTGTGAGGGTGGTGAAGGGAGAGAGAGAGTGTGAGGGTGGTGAAGGGAGAGAGAGAGTGAGGGTGGTGAGGGGAGAGAGTATGTGAGGGTGGTGAAGGGAGAGAGAGAGTGAGGGTGGTGAGGTGGGGAGAGAGTGTGTGAGTGGGTGGGGGGAGAGAGTGTGAGGGTGGTGAAGGGAGAGAGTGAGGGTGGTGAGGCGGGGAGAAAGTGTGTGAGTGGGTGGGTGGAGAGAGAGAGAGTGTGAGGGTGGTGGGGGGAGAGAGTGTGAGGGTGGTGGGGGGAGAGAGTGTGTGAGTGGGTGGGGGGAGAGAGAGAGTGAGGGTGGTGGGGGGAGAGAGAGTGTGTGAGGGTGGTGAGGGGGGGAGAGAGTGTGAGGGTGGTGAGGGGGGGAGAGAGTGTGAGGGTGGTGAGGGGAGAGAGTGTGTGAGTGGGTGGGGGGAGAGAGAGAGTGAGGGTGGTGGGGGGAGAGAGAGAATGAGGATGGTGAGGGGGGGAGAGAGTGTGAGGGTGGTGAGGGGGGGAGAGAGTGTGTAAGGGTGGTGAGGGGGGGAGAGAGTGTGAGGGTGGTGGGGGGAGAGAGTGTGAGGGTGGTGGGGGGAGAGAGTGAGGGTGGTGAGGGGAGAGAGTTGTGAGGGTGGTGAAGGGAGAGAGAGAGTGAGGGTGGTGAAGGGAGAGAGAGAGTGAGGGTGGTGAGGGGGGGAGAGAGTGTGTGAGTGGGTGGGGGGAGAGAGAGAGTGAGGGTGGTGAGGGGGGGAGAGAGTGTGAGGGTGGTGGGGGGAGAGAGTGTGAGGGTGGTGAGGGGGGGAGAGAGTGTGAGGGTGGTGGGGGGAGAGAGTGTGTGAGGGTGGTGGGGGGAGAAAGAGCGTGAGGGTGGTGAGGGGGGGAGAGAGTGTGAGGGTGGTGGGGGGAGAGAGTGTGAGGGTGGTGAGGGGGGGAGAGAGTGTGAGGGTGGTGAGGGGGGGAGAGAGAGTGAGGGTGGTGGGGGGAGAGAGTGTGAGGGTGGTGAGGGGGGGAGAGAGTGTGAGGGTGGTGGGGGGAGAGAGTGTGAGGGTGGTGAGGGGGGGAGAGAGTGTGAGGGTGGTGGGGGGAGAGAGTGTGAGGGTGGTGAGGGGGGGAGAGAGTGTGAGGGTGGTGAGGGGGAGAGAGTGTGTGAGGGTGGTGAGGGGGGGAGAGAGTGTGTGAGGGTGGTGAGGGGGGGAGAGAGTGTGTAAGGGTGGTGAGGGGGGGAGAGAGTGTGAGGGTGGTGAGGGGGGGAGAGAGTGTGTAAGGGTGGTGAGGGGGGGAGAGAGTGTAAGGGTGGTGAAGGGAGAGAGAGTGTGAGGGTGGTGAGGGGGGGAGAGAGTGTGTGAGTGGGTGGGGGGAGAGAGAGTGTGAGGGTGGTGAGGGGGGAGAGAGAGTGTGAGGGTGGTGAGGGGGGGAGAGAGTGTGAGGGTGGTGAGGGGGGGAGAGAGTGTGTGAGTGGGTGGGGGGAGAGAGAGTGTGTAAGGGTGGTGAGGGGGGGAGAGAGTGTGTAAGGGTGGTGAGGGGGGGAGAGAGTGTGAGGGTGGTGAGGGGGGGAGAGAGTGTGAGGGTGGTGAAGGGAGAGAGAGTGTGAGGGTGGTGAAGGGAGAGGGAGAGTGAGGGTGGTGAGGTGGGGAGAGAGTGTGTGAGTGGGTGGGGGGAGAGAGTGTGAGGGTGGTGGGGGGGGAGAGAGAGTGTGAGGGTGGTGAAGGGAGAGAGAGAGTGAGGGTGGTGAGGGGAGAGAGAGAGTGAGGGTGGTGAGGGGAGAGAGTATGTGAGGGTGGTGAAGGGAGAGAGAGAGTGAGGGTGGTGAGGTGGGGAGAGAGTGTGTGAGTGGGTGGGGGGGAGAGAGAGTGTGAGGGTGGTGGGGGGAGAGAGTGTGAGGGTGGTGAAGGGAGAGAGTGTGTAAGGGTGGTGGGGGGAGAGAGTGTGAGGGTGGTGGGGGGAGAGAGTGAGGGTGGTGAAGGGAGAGAGTGTGAGGGTGGTGGGGGGAGAGAGTGAGGGTGGTGAGGGGAGAGAGTATGTGAGGGTGGTGAAGGGAGAGAGAGAGTGTGAGGGTGGTGAAGGGAGAGAGAGAGTGAGGGTGGTGAGGGGAGAGAGTATGTGAGGGTGGTGAAGGGAGAGAGAGAGTGAGGGTGGTGAGGTGGGGAGAGAGTGTGTGAGTGGGTGGGGGGAGAGAGTGTGAGGGTGGTGAAGGGAGAGAGTGTGTAAGGGTGGTGGGGGGAGAGAGTGTGAGGGTGGTGAAGGGAGAGAGTGAGGGTGGTGAGGCGGGGAGAAAGTGTGTGAGTGGGTGGGTGGAGAGAGAGAGAGTGTGAGGGTGGTGGGGGGAGAGAGTGTGAGGGTGGTGAAGGGAGAGAGAGTGTGAGGGTGGTGAAGGGAGAGAGAGTGTGAGGGTGGTGAAGGGAGAGAGAGAGTGAGGGTGGTGAGGCGGGGAGAAAGTGTGTGAGTGGGTGGGTGGAGAGAGAGAGAGTGTGAGGGTGGTGGGGGGAGAGAGTGTGAGGGTGGTGAAGGGAGAGAGAGAGTGAGGGTGGTGGGGGGAGAGAGTGTGAGGGTGGTGAAGGGAGAGAGTGAGGGTGGTGAGGTGGGGAGAGAGTGTGTGAGTGGGTGGGGGGAGGGAGTGTGAGGGTGGTGAAGGGAGAGAGTGAGGGTGGTGAGGCGGGGAGAAAGTGTGTGAGTGGGTGGGTGGAGAGAGAGAGAGTGTGAGGGTGGTGGGGAGAGAGAGAGTTAGGGTGGTGAAGGGAGAGAGTGAGGGTGGTGAGGCGGGGAGAAAGTGTGTGAGTGGGTGGGTGGAGAGAGAGAGAGTGTGAGGGTGGTGGGGGGAGAGAGAGCATGAGGATAGTGAGGGGAGAGAGAGCGTGAGGTTGGTGGAGGGAGAGAGAATGTGTGAGGGCAGTGAGGGGAGAGCGAGTGTGAGGGCAGTGAGGGGAGAGAGAGTTTGAGGGTGGTGGGGGGAGAGAGTGTGTGAGTGGGTGGAGGGAGAGAGAGAGTGTGAGGGTGGTGGGGGGAGAGAGTGTGTGAGTGGGTGGAGGGAGAGAGCGTGTGAGGGTGGTGGGGGAGAGAGAGTGTAAGGGCAGTGAGGAAAGAGTGTGTGAGGGGCATGGGGGGAGAGAGAGTGTGAGGGGGATGGGGGGAGAGAGTGTGTGAGTGAGTGGAGGGGGAGAGTGTGTGAGGGGGATGAGGGGAGAGAGAGTGTGAGGGGGATGGGGAGAGAGTGTGTGAGGGGGATGAGGGGAGAGAGAGTGTGAGGGGGATGGGGGGGAGAGAGAGTGTGAGGGGGATGGGGAGAGAGTGTGTGAGGGGGATGAGGGGAGAGAGAGTGTGAGGGGGATGGGGGGGAGAGAGAGTGTGAGGGGGATGGGGAGAGAGTGTGTGAGGGGGATGAGGGGAGAGAGAGTGTGAGGGGGATGGGGGGGAGAGAGAGTGTGAGGGGGATGGGGGGGAGAGAGAGTGTGAGGGAGGTGGGGGAAGAGAGTGTATGAGTGAGTGGAGGGAGAGAGAGTGTGAGGGGGATGGGGGGAGAGAGTGTGTGAGGGGGATGAGGGGAGAGAGTGTGAGGGGGATGGGGGGAGAGAGTGTGTGAGGGGGATGAGGGTAGAGAGTGTGTGAGGGGGATGAGGGGAGAGAGAGTGTGAGGGGGATGAGGGGAGAGAGTGTGTGAGGGGGATGAGGGGAGAGAGTGTGTGAGGGGGATGAGGGTAGAGAGTGTGTGAGGGGGATGGGGAGAGAGAGTGAGGGAGATGAGGGGAGAGAGAGTGTGAGGGGGATGAGGGTAGAGAGTGTGTGAGGGGGATGGGGGGAGAGAGTGTGTTAGGGAGGTAGGAGCTGAGAGAGTCTGTGAGGGGGTGGGCAGGGAGACAGAGTGTTGTAGGAAATCCATGATGAGAATCACAGCTTCATTGTTAAAAGATAAATCCCATTTTTGCAGAGACTGATAAAAACGTGAGTTTGAGTATGTGAAATCCTGCTCTCTCAGACATTCTTAATCTGCCTAAACTCAAGGTCAGTTTTTTTAGCAATATGAAGTGACACTATGACTCTGGCAGTCAAAAACGCAAAAAAAATGAAGGCGGGGCAAGAAGATGATGCTGAGCAAAAAGACAGTTTGTCATCTTATTTTTAAAAGTTTGAACTATTGAATAGTGGACATTCATCAAAAAGTATGGGCGAGGAGAGATCTGAAATGTCTGATCGCTTGCCGAGTTGTGGAGATACCACAACGACTGCAAAAGCTGACCAAGTGGACTCTGAAGTGAGAATGGAACTACAGAATATTGGTGATTTTATTGACGTAAGGGAAGAAACCTCCCCTGGAGACATTGCATTGTGGCCAAAATCTGTTTCATCGGATATGATAGAATATTCCTTACTAAATAAACAGAAAAATGTGGGAAGTGTGGAAAATCTGAGAAAAGATAATGAGGTTGGAGGCCACAAGCAATTTAAAGGTCTTCATCGGTCCCATTTTCCAAGGAGGAGGTAAAATGGGATGACAGGAATAGAAATTGGTTGATTTTTTTCCGGAAAACAGCCGACTGTTTTGCTTGCAAATTATTCCCTGACTCTAGTACAGGGAAACAAATGTTCGTTGACGGGCACTCTAATTGGAGAAATGTTGGAGGAGATATCGCTGATCATGAAACTTGCAAAGCTCATATTCATTACACACGCAAAGGTGTACATTACCTAGAAGAATTGATTCTGTGGCGCTGGCTCTGTTTAAAAAGGAGTTTTCTGGTTGGAAGGAAGTGCTGAGATGTGTTGTGCCACTGTCAAACATCTGTCTTCTTTGGGACTACCTCTCGGAGGACATGATGGGCACATCCTTTAAAAAGTACCTGGATGAGCACTTGGCACGTCATAACATTCAAGGCTGTGGGCCAAGTGCTGGTAAATGGGATGAGGTAGGTGGGTCAGGCGTTTCTCACGTGTCGGTGCAGACTCGATGGGCCGAAGGGCTTCTTCTGCACTTTGTGATTCTGTGATCATCGTCAAAGCGAAAAGATAATTCTTTTAGCCTGCCTTGAATACCTTTGTGAGTTTGACAATTTTCTCAAAGGGCATTTGAAAAGTTATCGGTATTGTGGCTCAGGGAAGACCAGCCTTTTAACATCTCAGCAAATCTAAGATGAATTCATCACTGTAATGGCAGAGCAGCTCAGGAACCAATTCACTGATGAAGTAAAGAACGCCAAGTACTACTCCATAATAGGTGATTCAACACCAGATGTGAGTCATGTAGACCAATTAACATTAATTTTAAGATATGAGACCGCTGATGGAAGTGGTAGAGCGATTTCTTTGTATCATACTGCCAAAATCCCACACTTCTGAATGGCTAGAGACAGCTGTTTTGGAAATCATTGCAAATTTAGATTTGGCCATCAAAAATTGTCGTGGCCAGAGCTTTGATAGAGTCGCAAATATGACAGGAAAACATTCAGGTCTACAGGCACGACTGAACAATGCAAGCCCCTCTGCTTTATTCACAACACGTTCCAGCCATTCCTTCAATTTAATCTGCAATACCGCAGCTGAAGGTTTTTGGTGTTGTTCAAAGCGTGTATGCTTTTTGTTTCGATTTCCACACATCGGTGGAGCACGTTATAATCACGCTCGGAGCAGGCAAATGAAAACCATTCGACAGTCAAAATAATTTGTGACACCAGGTGGTCTGCTCATGCAGATGCCGTTTTGCCTTTGAAAATGATCTATGATGATATGAAGAAAACCTTATTGGGCATGGCCCACATCACATTCAGGAAAACCACATGTGAAAACTGAGGCAAAATCCTCAGCGAAAATGTTTGACAAGTATGATATTGCCGTTTTTACTCTTTTGCAGTACCGTTTACTTCAAAGAATTAATGCCATCAGCAAATCGCTGCAAAAGGCTGATGCAAATTTATTGAATGCTGTACAATTGTTAGCCTCAGTTAAAAATTTTGTCATGGAAGCTCAAAATGACCTATAGCTCAGTAGAAGCAGAGGCACTTAACATTAACAGAAAATATAGGTTCCTCTGATATACCTGATGGGGAGCATAAAAGGAGCAGGAAGTTATTTTTCGATGAAACTAGAGACAATGAAATCAATTTGCAAGGGAAAGAGAAGACCATCGTTGAGGCTGCCAGTATTATTTGTGACACAATAATGGTGCAATTACAGACCAGAGGTGAATTTCTAAAGAAAACTTGATTTATCTTGCATATTTTTTTGACAGAAGAATGGGTGAAAATGCCAAAAGTCACTGCAGCAAAAAGTTTAGTTTTTTCTACTTAGAGGATGTAGTGTTATGGACTTGATTTTCCAGGTAGGTTTCTCATTAGAAACATCAAAATTTATTTATAGGCTACAGCAGCAGTTACATGCTTCCATCAACCTCCACAACTAGAAGAAGAGCTCCCACTCTCAGGTTCCCCATGCTTAGAGCTGATTCGTTCACACTGTCGCGTAATATTATACAACACAATAAGTCTTAAAGTTACAGTCACTACATTCCTCAAATCTATAGTCACAAATCTTTTTGAAGATGAAGTGAGACAGTTCATTCATTTTATCGAAAATAATGAGGTCTGTGCTTCGAGATCTCCAGTTGATTTGTACAGACTTGTACTGTTTGCAGGCAACCTTTCCAAATGTGGAAACCAATCTGAAAATATGTTTAACAATACCTGTCACAAATGCTTCCGGTGAGCGTTCCTTTTCTGTACTGAAACGAGTTAAAAAATTATTTGTGAAATATGATGAGTTAGGAACATTTGACAAGCTCGGCAATATTGACAATTGAAAGTGCCTCTTTCCAAGATATTACTTACAATGATGTAATTCACGACTTTTGTAAAGAGGCATAGACAAAAAGGTATCTAAATTGTCATGTCAACAAGGCATGAAGAAAAAAAATCTTAAAAATTTGTTTCTCTTCCACATTCTCTTGTTTAAATTCTGCTTTGCAAAATGGACAATTACTGGGCTGGTAAAATGGCTGCAGCTGGTCACTGTAAAGTCTGGCTCTAAAGTTACCTGCTCACAACACAACGGGCAGAATTTTCTGCCTGTCAGGTGGGCGGGCCCAATCCAATCTCCGGCGGGCGGGGAGACGATCCCCGCCAGGGAAGCGGGCCTCACTGCCATTTTACATGGGTAGACCAATTAAGGCCCGCCCAGTGTGATGTCCGGCAGGAAGCGCTATGCGCTCCCTGTGCGGGCAGGGGGGTATCCCTAAATGCAAGAGAGCTCTTTTGCGCATGCACACGATGGAGCGCACATCTCCCTGAGGCTAAGTGCAGCCTCAGGGAGATCGCTTCCACTTTGAACAATATTAAAAATAGCAACAAAAAAAAATTCCCTAACATGTCCCCCTCATGTGACAATGTCACAGGAGATGGGACAGGTTCATAATTTACAGATTAACTTTATTACAATTTTTAAAACCCTATGTGAAACCTCATCCCGCTGCTGGATGAGGTTTCATGTTTTTTCTAGTTGCCGCTGGGGCTCCTGGCCTGTCCACCAACCTTAAGGTTGGACGGGCAGGTCCTTTAATTGTTTAAATGATCCTGTCGATGGCCTCAGTTGACCATTGACAGGTCGGCGGGCCCGCAGCTGATTTTGCTGCGCCCCTGCCTTCCTACAAATTTAAATGGGGCGCGGTGACATCAGGGGTTCCGCCCAACATCATCCTGCGTCATTTTGCGTGTCATCGAGCAGACCCCGCCCCCTGCTTGCCGACGGCAAAATTCTGCTCAATGGGTTTTAGCAAGGGGGCTGCATTAGCCAAATAGCTCCACCTGAAATCACCCTTTCACATGACCAATATTTGAGCTGTTTGAATTGCTTTAACTATACAGCTTTTGAAGTCCACCTTCAGTCTCTGTTTTAACCTCTGAAGAGAAGCTGGACTCCACGCGATAGCAGCCTGCCTCTGACCACCATCTCGCTCCAAGACTGGCCTCCAGAAAGAATCCTGTTTCTCGCCCACAAAGTGGACGAATTCCCGGAACACTAGAATACTCTTCTGCATCTTCAACTGCCTCAAGCAAGTTCCTAGGACGAGGACGAGGAATCCTGCCAGGCAACGCAAACCTGAAATTGTACTTGGACTCACTGGATTTCACTCACCCGAATTTATGCCAGTACCTTTTTTGGTTTCTTCAGAGGAAGTGAACTTTTATTTTTCAAGCTAAGTGAGAATCTGTGCAATATTGTGAATGGCAGCCTATGCATCTTGTGGATTGGAGTATGTGTCCCTGCACAGGCTCATTGCCAATAAATCCTAATCGTGATGGATGAATCTTTTAAAAAAAAAGAGTTGCTAGGCAATGTTTTTACTGGCTGTACAGGTCATTTACAACATTTAATTAAAATTATCCAACAAAGGACTTGACCATTCAAAATGCTTCTACGTGCATAGCCACATAGTTTGCATTTCCTTATAGATCATAAAAAGAGCATATAAAATAAACTGTGAAAAAATAAGCGCATTTCCAGATCCCTGCGGCACCAGTTTTCTGTAACAATTCAGCCCTGCCACCTTGGGCCTGTCTGTGCTGTGCTGACGTCATCAGCTGGTTCTTCCATATCGCTTCTCATCAGCAAGTTCCACGTTCGCCTCACGTCACCATATTTACCACCATTCAGACAAGAGGTAAGCTTGGATTTCAAGAAGGCAATTATTCGTACAGGCATGTTTTTCAAGTGAAGAAGCACTGATCCATTTGTGTATATTTTTGACTTCAGCCTTCAGGTCCCAGGCGGGGGTCCCAAGAGTGAGCGGAGAACAGGGCCCCACTAACTGTAAAACCGCCACTGCTAGTGTGTGAGGTCCTTCTGATTGGGGATGGAAAGAGGAGTAATGAAAAACATATAAATTGTCCTTACATCTTATTTGAAACTAGGCCCAATTGGATCATATGTTTCCAATGGGTGAGAATATGTAAAAGATGTTGTTATTGAGATAAACTAAGCTTTGAGAATGTTACATTCAGAGGACAGGAGCCATTGAATAACAGGTTTTGGGTAGAGTATCTGAAGCAACATTCCCACACACATTGGCAGACTTCCATCTCATGAGACCATAGTTTGCCCCATGGTGATTAACTCTGTGCTAAGCATGGCCTGGTGTGCTGCATTTGGTGCAGACAACAGTGGACTGAGAAGGTGCATGATTCACTGGCCTCTGCTTTCCCCAGGCCTTCTTTGTGGCCAGCTGAGCCTTTTGTTTCTGCTCACCTCTTCCAGTGCCTCTCTACAGTTCATGGCCATTAGCGACCATCTCCCAGTTGCCAGTGTCAACGTCCACCACCTTCATATATCTCGCTTGCAGGTATCCTTGTAGTGGAGGTTGGATGCTCAGGAGGTCGTGACCTGGTGGCCAGCTCAACATACAGAAGGTCTTTGGGTATACGGTCATCATCCATTCAATGAACATGGCCCAGCCAACACAGATGTCACTGGCTTAGCAGTGAGTGTTTGCTGATGGAAGTAGGATGTTTCAGTTCTTCTGGATGGGTGACCCTGTCCTCCCAAGAGGTGTCGAGGATATGTCTGAGACAGTGAAGCTGGAGTCCCTTCAACCTTTTCTCCTACCTCACATATATTGTCCAAGTCTCCCCACTGTATTGGAATGTGCTGAGGACACATGCTGGCACACTTCATCCGTTGATGTGGAATTGGGGGTGGGGGTGGCGGGGGTGCTGAGTGCTGTGGAGTGGCTGCTGCAGGTTTACTAAATAAACGCAAACAGGTAAGAACAAGAGGAGACTTGCACGCTCAATCTCCCACAGGCTGTTCCAGAAGTAAGGGACAAAATTCCTTCAGGGACGCAGGACAGTCAAAATAAGACACCCTCCCTTAAGATATTGGACAGTTGATCACCCTCCTTTGTGGACTTGCAGTTTGGTGTTAAGGGTGTTTTTATTCCCACTGTGTCTCCTGCCAATGCAAGATGGCCGCCGATACCTGTCTGCCCGTATGCAGAAAACCAATGACGTCATTTGCAGGAGAGACCGTATCGGTTGGATCTTATTTAGATCTTGAAGCCGTTCACCCAGTTCCTGAGCTCCCAGCAGTCGGCAGGCAGTCGGGGCACGTCCTCCCCGCAGTTTCCAGGAATCCGGGTGGGTGGGGAGGGAGGGGAGGCTTCTGATCCACCTGGTGATGGCCACAATTCCGCTTTTGCGGCTCCGGGTTTTCTTCCCTGTGACAGGCCTGGGTTAAGGGGATGAAACTCCTGAGGGGGAGATTCAGGAACTGTAGGGAGGCCACCACCACGCACCCCCCCCCCACCCCCCCACAACCCCCACCCTCCGCCGACTGCCTGGCTGCTGTGGGGGCTCGAAAAATACGTGAACGGCTTCAGGTTCCAAATAAAATCCAATCGGAAGAAGCCCCAGAGCTCCGAAGGCAGGGTGTCGAGGCTGTAATCCGGAATCGCAGCCATCTCCGGGTGGATCAGAAGCCTCTCCTCCCTCACCATCCCAATCCCTGGCTCCATTCCTCCCCTCCATCCCACCGACTGGGAGAAGGTGAGGCTTTTCGAATCACTGTCTTTGATATTTGCTTGATAAGCAGCTCTGCTCCTGGCCGCTGCCCAGCCACTCGGTCACTCGCCACGACATCATGGGGTAAAACGGTACAGCTGCACATGCTCAGAGTTGGCAGCAGATGAAGGGTTTTGTCCCACACTCTCTTACCCAGCTTGGACATGACGGCTTTTCAATGGGGCAGATTTTTCATCCCACAGGCGGGCGTGCGCCCGACCCAAACGGGAGTGAAATAGGCCGAGTGTCCCGTCGCCATCGTGCACTATTGCGATCTATCAGATGGTGGGCACGCGTGAGAGGCAGCAGCGTGCCCGCCTATGAAGGCCCTTAAGTAATTGATTAAGTTTCATTTCTCGCTGCCCGCTCAGCTGTTCAGTTGGCGGGTGGGTGAATAGGCCGGGCGGCCTTTGCATTTGTAACGAATCCTCATCCACGGGCGGGATGAGGTTTCCAACGGTTACTGAAATAAAATAAAACATTTTTGGCATCCTTTTTCAAATGTCCCTCTTCATGTGGCTGAGTCACGTGTGGGGACATGTTTGCACCACATGTAAAAAGTTTCATTTCCATTTTAAAATTGGTTCAGCTCCCTGAGGCAGCTCTGTGCCTTCAGGGAGCTGTCAGTGCGGGCTCCCCCCGCGGAAAAGGGATTTAAGCGCTGGCACTCCTCCCGACACAACCCCAGCTGTGCTGAGGCTCCCGGCGCACCTTCCACACCGGCTGGCCGTTAATTGGCCAACCGGAGTGAAATCGCGGTCGGGGGCCTGGTCGCAGCGGTCAGTCTCGTGGCTGTTCCTGGGTCCACCCACCCAACAAGGGGGAAATCCTGCCCAAACTGTGCGCAGATTTCAGCATCAAGTGACAGATTGCTGGTAATTGTGGAGCCTAGATATGTGAAGCTAGATATGTGAAACTAGATATGTGAAGCTAGATATGTGAAACTAGATATGTGAAACTAGATATGTGAAGCTAGATATGTAAAGCTAGATATGTGAAGCTAGATATGTGAAACTAGGTATGTGAAGCTAGATATGTGAAGCTAGAAATGTGAAGCTAGATATGTGAAGCTAGATATGTGAAGCTAGATATGTGAAACTAAATATGTGAAACTAGATATGTGAAGCTAGATATGTGAAACTAGATATGTGAAACTAGATATGTGAAGCTAGATATGTGAAACTAGATATGTGAAGCTAGATATGTGAAACTAGATATGTGAAACTAGATATGTGAAACCAGATATGTGAAGCTATATATGTGAAACTAGATATGTGAAACTAGATATGTGAAACCAGATCTGTGAAGCTAGATATGTAAAGCTAGGTATGTGAAGCTAGATATGTGAAGCTAGATATGTGAAGCTAGATATGTGAAGCTAGGTATGTGAAACTAGATATGTGAAGCTAGATATGTGAAGCTAGGTATGTGAAACTAGATATGTGAAGCTATATATGTGAAACTAGATATGTGAAACTAGATATGTGAAGCTAGATATGTGAAGCTAGGTATGTGAAACTAGATATGTGAAACTAGATATGTGAAGCTAGGTATGTGAAGCTAGATATGTGAAACTAGATATGTGAAGCTATATATGTGAAACTAGATATGTGAAACTAGATATGTGAAACCAGATCTGTGAAGCTAGATATGTAAAGCTAGGTATGTGAAGCTAGATATGTGAAGCTAGATATGTGAAGCTAGATATGTGAAGCTAGATATGTGAAGCTAACTGTGTGGAGCTCGATATGTGAAACTAGATATGTGAAACTAGATATGTGAAACTAGATATGTGAAGCTAGATATGTGAAACTAGATATGTGAAGCTAGATATGTGAAACTAGATATGTGAAACTAGATATGTGAAGCTATATATGTGAAACTAGATATGTGAAACTAGATATGTGAAACCAGATCTGTGAAGCTAGATATGTAAAGCTAGGTATGTGAAGCTAGATATGTGAAGCTAGATATGTGAAACTAGATATGTGAAACTAGATATGTGAAGCTAGATATGTGAAGCTAGATATGTGAAGCTAGATATGTGAAGCTAGATATGTGAAGCTAACTGTGTGGAGCTCGATATGTGAAACTAGATATGTGAAACTAGATATGTGAAACTAGATATGTGAAACTAGATATGTGAAACTAGATATGTGAAGCTAGATATGTGAAACTAGATATGTGAAACTAGATATGTGAAACCAGATATGTAAAGCTAGGTATGTGAAACTAGATATGTGAAGCTAGATATGTGAAACTAGATATGTGAAACTAGATATGTGAAACCAGATATGTAAAGCTAGGTATGTGAAGCTAGATATGTGAAGCTAAATGTGTGAAGCTAGATATGTGAAACTAGATATGTGAAGCTAGATATGTGAAGCTAGATATGTGAAGCTGCATCCTGAAGACAATGAATGATAAATGCTTAGTGCTGATGTGAAACTCAATAGGGATCATTGATGATAAAAACAAAAAAACTGCGGATGCTGGAAATCCAAAACAAAAACAGAATTACCTGGAAAAACTCAGCAGGTCTGGCAGCATCGGCGGAGAAGAAAAGAGTTGACGTTTCGAGTCCTCATGACCCTTCGACAGAACTTGCGTTCGAGTCCAAGAAAGAGTTGAAATATAAGCTGGTTTAAGGTGTAGGGGGCGGAGAGATAGAGAGACAAAGAGGTGGAGGGGGGGGTGGGGGTGTGTGGTTGTAGGGACAAACAAGCAGTGATAGAAGCAGATCATCAAAAGATGTCAACGACAATAGTACAATAGAACACATAGGTGTTAAAATTAAAGTTGGTGATATTATCTAAACGAATGTGCTAATTAAGAATGGATGGTAGGGTACTCAAGGTATAGCTCTAGTGGGTTTTTTTTTATGTATAATGGAAATAGGTGGGAAAAGGAAAATCTTTATAATTTATTGGAAAAAAAAAGGGAAGGGGGAAACAGAAAGGGGGTGGGGATGGGGGAGGGAGCTTACGACCTAAATTTGTTGAATTCAATATTCAGTCCAGAAGGCTGTAAAGTCCCTAGTCGGAAGATGAGGTGTTGTTCCTCCAGTTTGCTTTGGGCTTCACTGGAACAATGCAGCAAGCCAAGGACAGACATGTGGGCAAGAGAGCAGGGTGGAGTGTTGAAATGGCAAGCGACAGGGAGGTTTGGGTCATTCTTGCGGACAGACCGCAGGTGTTCTGCAAAGCGGTCGCCCAGTTTACGTTTGGTCTCGCCAATGTAGAGGAGACCACACTGGGAGCAACGGATGCCCACGCAAAAAATGCAACACCTGCCCCTTCACTTCCTCTCTCCTCACCGTCCAAGGACCCAAACCGGTCGTTGACAGGGCCCTCAACCGTGTCCGGCCCATCTCCCGCGCATCCGCCCTCACGCCTTCTCCTCCCTCCCAGAAACATGATAGGGTCCCCCTTGTCCTCACTTATCACCCCACCAGCCTCCGCATTCAAAGGATCATCCTCCGCCATTTCCGCCAACTCCAGCATGATGCCACCACCAAACACATCTTCCCTTCACCCCCCTTTTGGCATTCCGTAGGGATCGCTCCCTCTGGGACACCCTGGTCCACTCCTCCATCACCCCCTACTCCTCAACCCCCTCCTATGGCACCACCCCATGCCCACGCAAAAAATGCAACACCTGCCCCTTCACTTCCTCTCTCCTCACCGTCCAAGGACCCAAACACTCCTTTCAAGTGAAGCAGCATTTCACTTGCATTTCCCCCAACTTAGTCTACTGCATCCGTTGCTCCCAATGTGGTCTCCTCTACATTGGAGAGACCAAACGTAAACTGGGCGACCGCTTTGCAGAACACCTGCGGTCTGTCCGCAAGAATGACCCAAACCTCCCTGTCGCTTGCCATTTCAACACTCCACCCTGCTCTCTTGCCCACATGTCTGTCCTTGGCTTGCTGCATTGTTCCAGTGAAGCCCAACGCAAACTGGAGGAACAACACCTCATCTTCCGACTAGGGACTTTACAGCCTTCTGGACTGAATATTGAATTCAACAACTTTAAGTCGTAAGCTCCCTCCCCCATCCCCACCCCCTTTCTGTTTCCCCCTTCCCTTTTTTTTTCCAATAAATTATAAAGATTTTCCTTTTCCCACCTATTTCCATTATACATAAAAAAAAACCCACTAGAGCTATACCTTGAGTGCCCTACCATCCATTCTTAATTAGCACATTCGTTTAGATAATATTACCAACTTTAATTTTAACACCTATGTGTTCTATTGTACTATTGTCGTTGACATCTTTTGATGATCTGCTTCTATCACTGCTTGTTTGTCCCTACAACCACACACCCCCACCCCCCCTCCACCTCTTTGTCTCTCTATCTCTCCGCCCCCCACACACACACCTTAAACCAGCTTATATTTCAACTCTTTCTTGGACTCGAACGCAAGTTCTGTCGAAGGGTCATGAGGACTCAAAACGTCAACTCTTTTCTTCTCCGCCGATGCTGCCAGACCTGCTGAGTTTTTCCGGGATCATTGATGAGTTGGACTCCCCAGTCAAGAGGGAGGCAGTGGCTTTGACTAAAAGCTGACACTGCAGTGGTGCTTTTATAAAAGCCAAACAAGCAGCAAAAGTCAGCCTGGCTATATGCTGCATCATATGAAATGCTCCTGGAAATGGTGCGCTGAGAGAGCAAAGGAGAGCAGCAAAGGCAGGAGGTTCATGCCCCAGAGCAGCAGGACAGAATGCGAAGGGAATTTCTGAATGGCAGCAAGAAAGCAACTGCATTCCCAGCTGCAATGCATCCCATCAGCGGGTCTGTGTCCAGCAACATTATGTCATGCTGACCAATGACTGCCGTTGTCACAAAGCTGCCATTTTACACCAATCCTCTATGGCAAACTTATCTGATGGAAAAAGGAGATATGAAAGAAGGCTCTTAACTCTTCATCCCGAGCATGCCACCCTTACAGAGTGTGCTGAGCGTACCAGCACCATCTGGAAGCCTGGCATTAACTCCCCTGACAGCTCAGAGTGGGGGTGGGGGTGTATGTTACAGTGCAGCCCCAGGAATTCCAACATCACCATCACTTGCTGCACACTCCACAGCTTGATCAAGAGACCTAACTATGGAGAATGAGGAGGTCAACATCTGAATCAAGGCCAGGGAAGCACACAGGCACTGACCAAGTAGATGCACCTGTAGAAATGCCACATCTGCAGCCAGGAATGCTAGTGTGAGGCCCTATTTGTCAAAGTGCCTGCTTTAAGTCCCTAGCAGTCCACAAAGACTCAAAGCACAACGTCTTCTGCTCTTTCTTAACTATCATTAATGCTTTTTTTTTACATATACGTTCCAGGGTTGTGGGCGTCGCTGGCTGGGCCAGCATTTATTGCCCATTCCAAATTGCCCTTGAGAAGGTGGTGGTGACTCACCTTCTTGATCTACTGCAATCCACGTGCTGTACATACCAAAGGAATGGTCCCAGCAAGGTCACAGGGAAGGGGCTAAGGGCCCGGAATGATCACGGTTGAAGTCGGAGGGGGTGAGATTGGAAGGGAAAGCCAGCAGGGAGAGGATGTCCGGGTTTTCCTTGTTGAGCCAGCAGGAGGACCCCTGACCTTCTTGGAGCCCCAGGTGCCTTAAGAAAACATTTTTAACCACTGACCTGACCCTCTCCTTATTTTCTGGTTTAGCGATGTTCAGGCATCCGGATCCCTGGAATTAAAATTACATCAAAGTGCCGATAACATTACTGGGTTGCAATTTTCCCATAGGAGTTAGGCTTCCGCCTGCTTGGTGCTTGAGAGAGGAACACGCCAGGGACATGGTGTGAAACCTATCTCACCATTTTAACTATCTATCTGCCCTGTCTGTGTCGGGCGGGTTGAGTTGAAATATGTGTTTTTATTCCTGTCATGAACCCAATTCCTATAGGTTATGCAGGTAGAATTTAACCCGCCGGCTATCTTCTACCCAATCATTTGAGGAAAATCCCATCCAGTACTGCATTCGTCTAAGTGCGTCAGCTTCATCTTTATCTTTATTCATTTTATTTTTCAGTTTTATCAGGAGGGGAGGTAGACCATTGTCCGGTGAGGGTTGGGGACCGAAGTCTAGCAACTGAGGGCTGGAGGGATGATGTGCGTAGTAATGAGGGGTATGATGTGAGGTGTGTGGGCTGCAGCGGGGCCCCTTTGCACTGGGACACGCCTGTGTATGATCGTGCACACACCGTGCTAATTTTCCACAGCAGAATCTGCCCTCCAATCACCCTGGAACCCTCTTTGCCACTGGACCAAAGCCCTGCTCTGTCGAGGCCATGTGGTGACCAGCGTGCAACGATCACCCCCATTTTTAAAACAAAATCACACATCTTTTGCGCTCATCAATTTCAGATCCCACTGAAGCCGGAGTGGAAGCGAGTCACCTCGTTCCTGAGGGTCTGCCTAAGAAGAAGTATCACACTCGAGAAGTCAAAAACCTCACGGTGTTAACCCTTACCCTACTCTCCTATCTTCAGTTGCAGCGGTTATTCAGCTGCTTAGAGTGTGCATTGGCCGGCCTGCTGGTAGACTGGGAAATTGCTTGAATTACATTGTGATGGGATGTAAGGTCCCTGCAATGAGCAGATGTGTGTTCTCTGTAAAAACATCAGCGGCATGTCATTAAATCCACAGTTCATGCCACTACCGCCATGTCCAAGCTGGTATTCGGAATGTCTAATGCTTCTTTCCGCCCCTATCATTTTCTCCTGTGCTGCTGGTGCTTGGACACCACCGGGGAACCACCTGATAGCCAACCCCCTCATTTACTGCACAGCAGAGGGTAAGCAGACCCAGGAATCCTGACTGATTTCCCCCTCCATATCCCAGGGCGCTTACATCAGAAGCGGGCACCCTGAGCGCAGCCTGAGATCAGCACAGAATGGGTATTGAACCAGGTATCTACCTGCCTGAGATTAGCTGAGTGAGCACAGACCCAGCTGTCCTGTACACCTTGGCTACTCACTGGTCACGTCGGCAAGAGATGGAAAGCTGTGAACCGCTTTATTTTAGCAATTTGGGGTGTTTAGAATTAAATAAATTAAATTGCCCTGGCACTCCCTTACTTCTGGTGGTTTTCCCTGGGCCTCCATGTTAATGATAAAGGTCTAAAGAATGTCCTTTCTTTAATACCCCATGGCCCACATTAACCTTAGTTGAAGGGCCAGTCACAAGGGGACATAAGTTCAAGGTGAGGGGCAGGAGGTTTAGGGGGGATGTGAGGAAAAGCTTTTTTACCCAGAGGGTGGTGATGGACTGGAATGCGCTGCCTGGGAGGGTGGTGGAGGCGGGTTGCCTCACATCCTTTAAAAAGGTACCCGGATGAGCATTTGGCACGCCGTAACATTCAAGGCTATGGGCCAAGTGCTGGTAAATGGGATTAGGCAGGTAGGTCAGGTGTTTCTCACGTGCTGGTGCAGACTCGATGGGCCGAAGGGCCTCTTCTGCACTGTGTGATTCTGTGATTCCGTGAAAACATCAGTAACGCCAACAATCAACTTTTCTCCCAGAATTTAAATATGCTTAAAAATACAAGGGCTGGGATTTTCCGGCCCCATCGCGGGTGAGACCCGCTGTGGGTGAGGCAGTGCCCCAGCCAGAAGCTCGTTGACTTGCGACGGGACTGGACGATCCTGGCAGCGCTCGGGTGCGGAACATCCCGCCCTCTGTTTCATACCTTACAAAATTTTAAAAATGTATTATTTACAGAGCCTCCTCTCTGTTAAAAGTAATGGGTTCTGCTGTTGTGAATTAGTACTTTATAATGTTCAACAGATGTGCCCTTTTTAACAGTCAAATACTATACAGTTTGTTTGCCAGTTAGGTGTAGTAGAATTTGCCAAACTAGATTGCATGCAGAGAGTCATCAAATAGAATTGAAAACTAATGGCGCCAGTAACAGTAGCAGAACAGCTGGGGAGCCAGATACAGACAAAGAAAACGAAACCGATTTACTCTTCACATTTACAAATAGAATATTGTTCCGCAAGCACTTCAGAAGGATTGTAATGATAGTATGGTTTGTGCATCGAATAAACCCCAGCCAGTTTGTTTCTGTGATGGTTTAGCTGTGGTTACACGTTACAGACTGAAAGCAAAGACTTTATATTTGCATCTAAGCTACATAGAAAGCATCAAGGTCAATTTGTGTCTTCCACAACTTGGCTTTTCTCTCTCTCCCTATAAAAGGGATGTTAACTCCCATGAATAAAATTGGTCCACAGCAGAAAAACAAATTGGCACCGGCTTAAGCCTTGCTGTCAGAACTGCAGGATTGGAAGAGTGGTGACTGGCAGTGCCATGCTAACGTAATCCCGGCTGGTACAGGAAGGGAACATTGTAGGGATGTGTGAAGGGGAGGAAAGCATATAAATAGGCCTACAGCTGCAATAACTTTATTCATATGGTGTCTTAATGTGACTGATTTGATTTCATGAAGTGACATTGTTCTGTCGTTGAGAATGTTCAGAATATGTAGTATAATTAGGCCCAGATCTTCTGGTCTCCTGATCATTGGAAGATGCACTACGGGGATCCCTTGGAAGTCTCAACGCACTGACCCCATGGGAATTGCCTGGGAAGTTTGAACTTCCAGTGGGTAATTCACCTGATCCTCAGGGCCCTCTGCAAAAGTCTCCAACTCTGAGTTTGAGTCAGAGACATCGGACAGCTCTGTGGGACTTACCCAGATAGTTACCCAGGAAATGTTCGACAAGAAAAAAAACAGGTCTAACTCCTGGATAACTACACAACTAACCCTCCCAATTACTCACATTGACTACCCGACTCCCCCCTACCCGACCTGACTAGCCCCTGACCTGATTGATTACCCTCACCCACTTGGCACTCTACACACCTGCCACTCTGCCCACATTACCTACCTGCCACCCCATCCATCTGCCACCCCACCCACCATGCCACCCTCCCACCCTACCCAGCTGTCACCAAGCCACCGTCCACAACTGCCACCCAACACCATTACTCCCCCTCACTATCCCCTCACCACCCTACCCCTTACCCATTTACCTTACCCACCTTACCCCTTGTCCTCACCTACCCTACCCTCTCACCCACTCTACCCCCTTACACACTTACCTTCTCTCCGTAACTTTTCAAAGAAGCTTCGGGACATTTAAACCCTTTTCTTACTAGAATACAACAGCTAGTGTCATTAAAAGAAGGGGAGTGGTTTTGCTTAGCCTAACGATCCAGAGCTACGATCACCATCGGACTGCCACTCCTCACAAGATTTGGGCCTTAATATTTCTTAAATATTACCATTTATCATTGTTGTAAGCAATAAGGGACGGTATTTTAACCAAAAGATGAAATTGAGAGCTAAATGGGTGCAGTGCCAGTAAGAAATGTTTGTTTAAAAGTCTGGATTTAGCACACAATTTTGGTCCTAACCGCTAATTGCCATAATCTGAACATGACCAGCGGTGCGAGCCAGACATCCGCGAGTTTAATGCTCAAGTACTGATTAGGCATAGTTTCCAAGGAACAGCGAGATGGGAGTGACTGCCCTTGACATCAAGGCAGCATTTGACCGAGTGTGGCATCAAGGATCCCTAGCAAAACTGGAGTCAATGGGAATCGGGGGAAAACTGGTTGGAGTCATACCTAGCACAAAGGAAGATGGTTGTGGTTGTTGGAGGTCAGTCATCTCAGCTCCAGGACATCACTGCAGGAGTTCCTCAGGGTAGTGTCCTAGGCCCAACCATCTTCAGCTGCTTCATCAATGACCTTCCTTCCATCATAAGGTCAGAAGTGGGGATGTTCGCTGATGATTGCACAATGTTCAGCACCATTCACGACTCCTCAGATACTGAAGCAGTCCACATCCAAATGCAGCAAGACCTGGACAATATCCAGGCTTGGGCTGACAAGTGGCAAGTAACATTCGCACCACACAAGTCCCAGGCAATGACCATCTCCAACAAGAGAGAATCCAGCCATCACCCCTTGATGTTCAATGGCATTACCATCACAGAATCCCCCACTATCAACATCCTGGTGGTTACCAGTTGACCAGAAACTGAACTGGACGAGCCATATAAATACTGTGACTACAAGAGTAGGTCAGAGGCTAGGAATTGTGAAATGAGTAACTCACCTCCTGACTTTTCAAAGCCTGTCCACCATCTACAAGGAACAAGTCAGGAGTGTGATGGAATACTCCCCACTTGCCTGAATGAGTGCAGCTCCCACAATACTCAAGAAGCTCAACACCATCCAGAACAAAGCAGCCCGCTTGATTGGCACCCCATCCACAAACATTCACTCCCTCCATAATTGACACACAGTAGCAGCAGTGTGTACCATTTACAAGATCCACTGCAGGAATTCATCTAGATTCCTTTGACAGCATCTTCCAGGCCCATGACCACTACCATCTAGAAGGCCAAGGGTAGCAGGTAGATGGGAACACCACCACTTGGAAGTTCCCCGCCAAGCCACTCAACATCCTGACTTGGAAATATTTCGCTGTTCCTTCACTGTTGCTGGGTCAAAATCCTGGAACTCCCTCCCTAACAGCATTGTGGATGTACCTACAGCACATGGACTACAGCAGTTCAAGAAGGCAGCTCACCAACACCTTCTCAAGGGCATCTCTAGGGATGGGCAATAAATGCTGGCCCAGCCAGCGAAGCCCACATCCCGTGAATGAACTTTAAAAAAGTATAGGTGATCGCCACGCACCTATTTCCACTAAAGGTGTAGGAAGTTCCAGCTGGCACACAGTGGCACAGTGGAGGAGAGCTCAGGGACTGAGGGAGATGGCGCACATGCAGAATCTCAGACAGGGCACTGGAGGCTCTAGTGCAGAATGTTCAGAGAAGTAAAAGTTTTCCTGTATCCTCATGGGGGAAAGGAAGACATTTCATCCTCTTGTTCCTCTCTTCTGAAGCTACTAGTGTTGCCCTGCCTGGCCTCATCCACTCCTCCCATTCCTCACCTCACCCTCCCTAACAGCACTGTGGGTGTACCTACACCACAGGGACTGCAGCAGCTCAAGAAGGCCGCTCACCACCACCTTCTCAAGGACAACTAGGGATGGGCAATAAGTGCTGGCCCAAGCCCAGCGAAGCCCACATCCTGTAAATGAATTTTTTTTTAAAATCCAGTCCAACAGGGTGAGTTGGGGTTAGAGGGAGATACTCATGGCCAAGCACTCACTTTCTCTGGGGGAGGGTTTTTCTCTCATTGGGGGGGGTTGGGGGGGGGTGGGGGGGGGTGCAGTCAGGAAGCCGACTTCCGACATCCCGCCCAGCGTGAAAACGCGAGCGGTAGCGCTGCCTGTGTGGGGGAGGGGGGAGGACAGAGGGGGGAGGATGGAGGAGGGCGAGTGCGCAAGTTCACACCCGCTGCGGGTGCGCGCTTGAAAACCTCTCTGAGGCACAGGCCTGCCTCAGGGAAATGAACAGTTTAAAACATTCAAAACAAAGATCTGTAAAGTGTTATAAAACATGTCCCCTCATGGGACTCTGTCCCATGAGCAGGGACGTTATTAATTAAACTTTTAAATTTTGATTTTATTTTTATTGGCTGTTGGAAACCTCATCCCGCCCGTGGATGGAGGTTTCCTGAAAGATGCAAAGGCCGCTTGGCCTTTTCGCCTGCCCGCTGACTGTAAGGTTGGACGGGCAGTGAAAAATTGATTTCAGTGACCTTTCTAATGGCCTTAACGGGCCGTTTAATCGTCAGCAGGAGCGCTGCCGAATCCGGCGCCCGCCCACCCGCTGAACGAAATATCACGCGAGTGCGTGATGACGTCGGGACGCTCACCCAACGTCACCGCGCGTTATTTTATGCTCGCTTGGATTGGACGCACACCCGCCCGACTGGCTAACAGTTCTCCCCCGGTGATTCCTATTAGGTGCCCCATAAAGTAGCACTTTGGCTTCAAAGGTGAAATCCTCAGAATTTCGAGGGTTGGCGCTGATAGAGTGTTGGTGAAGACTTGACACCTTTTGTAAGATATGCCACGATTTAGTACTAAAACCTTTTAATTTTTTTTTATTCATCCATGAGAATGGCCCAGGGGTTCCAACATCGCTGTCATTTTCTGCACCTTCCACAACTTAACAAAAAGGCCTGACTATGGAGAATAAGGAGACAGATCTTTGAAACAAGGCCAGAGCAGAGGACACAGACACCTGCAGAAATGCCACCTCAGGCAGGAGTACTGGTGGGAGGCCCTCAGCCACGGTCTATTTGTCAAAGAGACTGTACTGTCCCTTTAAGGGCCTGGTAGTCCACAGGGGCTCAAGGCACAATCAGCAACAGTGTCCTCTGCTCTTTCTCAACAATCATTAATGTCCTTTCTTTTCCTTCTTGGGATGTGGGCTTCACTTCCGTGGCCAGCATTTATTGTCCATCCCTAATTGCCCTTGAGAAGGTGTTGGTGAGCTGCCTTCTTGAATTGCGGCAGTCCATTAGCATATGCACAATGGTAAGTGCAACTGTCTTGTTTATAAAACTCAAAATTACTATTTTCCCCCTCACCAGAATGAACATTTTACCATTGACAATGAGCTAATTCAACATAAAGACCCAATTTACAAATGATTTGGAACCTGATTTGAACAGGTCTGACCGAGTGACTATACTAAAAATCAAGCTTCCCTTCTCTCACCTAAGGTTTCACTCTACTCAACGTTCTTGTTCACCATCACAGCCTTGGACCATGTTCCTCCTGGGTGGGTGATCTCCACCTGACATTTCAGGTGTCCTGGAATCACATTCATCTTGATGTTCCACTCCATCTTCTCCGGAGTCTTACACAAACCCATGCTGCCATGGTAACTATCATCGTCCACATTTATATATGCAAGTTTTAAAACAATAGTGTTTGGGTCACATTCAGTCAGAAGGACTTCACACAGCCTGAGCCTATGCTCATCTGTACTGCAGCTGTTAGCAGATTACCATATTCTTATACGTTCCAAGGGTATTATGACCAGGTGAGACGGGGGTGAACTGGCTCCCCTCCACTTAACCTCCTCGGTCGGTCACAACAAACATTTAAGTCCTTCTTCACGAAGATATGCCTTTTCCAAATCAGAATGTATTTAACTATTGAAGCTGTCAGCAATAAAGAGCCAATGAAACAAGGTTTTCTTCAGTCAAAGAAAGAGAAAATTTATTAACCACTAAACCCGAGAAAAATAATAAAAATGTGATGTCAAGCATTGGGCCCTCAAGCAGTCATTTGGGCAGACACACACACACACACACAAACACACACACACAAACACACACAGACACACACACACACAAACACACACACAGACACACACAAACACACACACACACACAGACACACACAAACACACACACAAACACGCACACAAACACACACAGGCACACACACACACACATAGACACACACACAAACACACACACACAAACACACACACACAGACACACACACACAAACACACACACACACAAACACACAAACACACACACAAACACACACAGGCACACACACACACACAAACACACAGACACAGACACACACACACATAGACACACACACAAACACACACACACAAACACACACACACAGACACACACAAACACACAGACACACACCCACACACACACACAGACAAACAGACACACACACACACACACACACAGACACACACACACACACAGACACACAAACACATACACAGACACACACAACCAGACACACACACATAAATACACGCACATACACACAGACACACGCAAACACAGACACACACACACATACAGATACACACACATACAGACACAGGTATCAGAAATAAGGGGAGCTAGAGTCCAATTTAAAAAAAGGTAAAATAATATACAGTTAAATGTCCTTTAATTGTCCTTGAGAAGCAGATTGTAAATGTTGCAGCCGATTTGTGTTAAATGGTTTCTTGGATACGGTCAGATGTAGAAGAAGGTGCAATTATTACGAGATCTCAGTTCGCTGGTAGGTTTCTGGTAGAATTGGCTCCTCGAACCAGCTGACATACTTGTTCCAAAAGAGAGTGAGAGAGAGGGAGCAGCCTCCAGCCTGTTTTCTCTGCTAAAGACTTTCTTCACAGCCCCTGTGTCACTTGCAATCTCTCCCAAGCGGCTGGGCAGCCTTGCCCTGAAATACTTCACCCATTGTGGATTTTCAAGAGGTTCGGGTGTGTCTGTCTATCGCAATCATTGTTTCAAGATCCAGTACTTTGCATTTTTAATGTATTTTCCTTAGACAGTTATGGGTTTTGATGGCTGTCTGGATTATAGGAAATGTCTCTCTCTTCACATTCCCCTGAGGGTGATTTGTTTGTTTTTCACCTCCACCCTGGAATGTGGCCATGCATTTTGAAGCAGTTTGTTCTGTCTCAGTTCAAATTGCAAAATTTCCAGTCAGTTGAAAGTTGAAAAATCATACTTTCAAAAATAAAAGGGCATACCTTCGTGACAAAGTTTTCAATGAAAGTTGCGAAGTGATAGGCAAAAGATTGAGGAATGGCCAAGCTGAATTTAAATCCTTGTTCACAAGAACAGCAACAACAACTTGAATTTATATAATGCCGTTAATTTAATAAAACATCCCAAGATTCTTCACAGGAGCGTTATCAAGCTTAATTGTACACTGAGCCACATAAAGACGAATGAATGCAGATGGACAAAAGCTTGGTCAAAGAGGTAAGAGTGTCTTAAAGGAGGAGAGAGAGACACAGAGAGGTTTAGTTAGGGCATTCCAGAGCTTAGGGCCTAGACAGCAGAAGGCACAGCTACCAATGGTGGAGTGATTAAAATTGGGATATTCCAAATGCCAGAATTAGATGAAAGAAGATATCTCGGAGAGTTGTGGGGCTGGAAGAGATTACAGAGATAGGGAAGGAAGAGGCCATGGAGAGATTTGAAAAGATGACAATTTTCAAATCAAGACATTGCTTGACTGGGATCCAATATAGGTTAGCCAGCACAGGGTCAAGGGTGAATAGAGACTTGATGTGAGGTAAGGCATCTAAGTTTTGGGTGACCTCAAGCTTACAGAGGGTAGAATGTTGGAAATCAGCCAGAGGTGCTTCGGAATACTCAAGTTTAGAAATAACAAAGGCATGGGTGGGTGAGGGTTTCAGCAGCAGGTGAGCTGAAGTAGGGTCGGAGTTGGGCAATGGTGCAGAGATGGGAATAGGCAGTCTTTACTGATGACATACCAACAGCGTAGGGTCGGCCTCCGCTTTCAGCCATGACAGAGACATTTGATCCTCAACAGAAAAGTTCAGTCCCAAGCCTGTGAACAATCCATTTCAACCTCAGACAATTGTCAGGGAGACTGACGGAGCTGATAGCTAGGGAACAGCAAAGACTGAAGATGATGGCTTCGGTCTTGCCAATGTTTAGTTGGAGGAAATTTCTGCTCACCTACTACTGGGTGTCAACAGTTTGATCATTTTAGCAACAGTGGAAGAGTCGAAAGAGGTGGTGGTGAGGTAGAGCTAAATGTCACCTGGGTACATTTAAGTAGTTGTTCATCATTACATAATGAGTCATCTAGGGGTGATTTTCATCTGTCAGCTGCCCTGTTTTTTGAATGGTGGCAGAGAGAAATATATCTAAAAATGGTGACTTAACCTCTGTTACAATTTTCAGGTGGCCCTGGATTTAGATGGTCAGTAGCCATGTCAGAATCAGGTTAGGACAGAATTAATGTTATATATATGTTATATGTTAACATATGTTTTTAGCACCCGACTGCCATGTGTGCTGCTACTGCTACCCACAAATCTTGAGCTGTGCATGGTGAGAGACAGCTAGTTCCAGCGCTAATTAAAATAGTATTCGTTCCCCTGTTTCGTTTATATCACTGTAACCTTTTGGTAGATAGATTGCTGTTAATTCGGCATTGTTTGGAATGTGTCAGTTGTGGTTCAGTTGGTAACATTCATATCTCTGAGTCACAAGGCATGGGGTTCAAGTCGCACATCCAAACTTGTATATGAAAGTCAAGGCTAACACTCTAGTACAGTACGGAGTGGGTGCTGCACTGGTGAAGGTGCACCTTTTGGATGAGGCGTTAAACTGAGGCCCCATCTGCCTATTCAGGTGGGAGTAATGGATCTCATGGCAATATTTTGAAGAAGAGCAGGGGACTTCCCCCCCACAGTGTCCTGGCCAATATTCATCCCTCAGTCAAGATCACAAAAAACAGGTTGTCTGGTCATTATCACATTGCTATTTGTGGGAGCTTGCTGTGCGCGTATTGGCTGCGCAGACATTACAACAGTGACTATACTTCAAAGAATACGCCATTGGCTGTAAAGTACTATGAGATGTCCAGTGATTGTGAAAAGCACTAGAAACACAAGTCCTTTTTATTTTGGTGCAGCGTCACAATGCTTTGGCTCGTAGTTGCTGGAAGGTAAGATTGGGAGGATGTACTTTTGGCTGTTCTGGCTGGAAGGAGAGGAAAACAAGGGGCAGGAGCAACAGTTTGAAAGGCCACATGAAGCAGCATTTGGACCGAGAGTACAGAGCAGGAGGGGAGCTCAGATTTCCTTATGCTCCACATGCTGCTTGGTTGACTGCACTGCATTGATGCCACATGCACCAAAACCCAACCTAAGTTTGTAATGAACTTCCCCATCATCTCCAACAAGGTGACATAGCTCCTTGTCAGACTGTCTAAGCTGTTCAATAATTGCTGGTGCATATAAAGCATTATTCTTTTATAGGCTGGGCCCTTACTGTCTGCATCTCTGTCCTCTTCAGCATAGTTAGTACCCAAGCCTGCCCTCTAGTGAAGTTGTTTCCTGGCCTGTTATATCCATATTTGTACTTTCTCCTGGCTGACACAGCTGAGTGAATCACCCTGTATAGACTGCTCTGATTCACTTTCTATATCAACTGGAGTGTTGACTTCTCTGCTGCTTCTTGGGAGGGTACATCTATGCAACAATGCTTCTTCAGCATGGCAGTGTTAACTCTTTGTCTACTTGTTGCAGGACCTGAGCTACCGGGAAAACCTAGATAAAGGGCAACCGGACCTGGATTAAGATGTATTGACAGCAGCGTAATGCTTCCCAAAAAACAGGGTAGTGAGTGGGTGAGAGAGAGCTAGAGAGTTGAGTGGAGGAAGTTAAGAAAGTGGAAGCAGCCAAACACCCTGCTACACATGAGCTTCAGTTTTTCCATTCCCAATGCTGCGTTTGCTAATAATGTAGGTGGCAGCATCCTTCACTGGAGTGAGCTTTTGCAACATGGCTGCCACTCCCTCAGTTCTTGCAACATTCCCTCCATTGTGTTAACCTATATGAACATACATACCAATTAGGAGCAGGAGTAGGCCATTCGGCCCCTCGGGCCTGCTCCGGCATTCAAATAAGGTCATGGCTGATCTGATTGTGGCCTTGGTGCCACTTTCCTACCTACCCCTTATACCCTTTGACTCCCTTGTTAGCCAAGAAACTTTCTACAGCCACCTTAAGAATATTCAACGACCCTGCCTCCACCACTGTCTGGGGAAGAAAGTTCCAAAGACCTATGACCCTCTGAGGGAAAAGAATTCTCCTCAGCTCCATCTTAATTGGAGACTGCTTATTTTTAAACTGTGTTCCCCAGTTCTAATCTCTCCCACAAGGGGAAACATCCTTTCTGCATCCACCCTGTCAAGTACCCTCAGGGTCTTTTATGTTTCTATGAGATCACCTCTCAGTTTTCTAAACTCCAATGGTACAGACGCAACCTGTCCAACCTTTCATGATAGGATAACCCCCTCATCCCAGGAATCAGTCTGGTGAACCTCCTCTGAATTGCTTCTAATGTAATGATGTCCTTCCTTGGATAAGGAGACCAAAACTGTGCACGGTATTCCAGAGGTAGAATTTTCCCTCCTTCGGGGGGGGGGGGGGGGAAGTTTAGGACCAGGCGCATGGAGGTGCGCCTCCGATTGGTGGCCCCCGATCTGGGGTGCGCTGCCATTTTACATGGGTGGCCAATTAAGGCCCACACAGCGTGACGTCCGCAAGGAAGTGCTATGCGCTCCCTGTGCAGGCTGAGGGGGAGATTCCCTGAGCCGAGAGTACGCACTGATCTTCCTGAGGCTAAGTGCTGCCTCAGGGAGATCGGCTCCTGTGTGAAAAAATTTTAAAAACAGAACAGATTAATTCCCCTGACATGTCCCCTCGTATGACACTGTCACATGAGTTGGGACATGCATTGGCACTTATATTAAAAGTTTTAAAACATACATGAAACCTTATCCCACCCGTGGATGAGGTTTCATTGCTTTTTCTGAAACCCACCAGGGCTCCTGGCCTACCCCCCAACATTAAGGTTGGACGGGCAGGTCCATTAATCACTTTAACTACTTTGTCAATGGCCTCAATGACAGGTCGGGGACACACAGCTGATTCTGCTGAGCCCCCACCTACCTGAAAATTGAAATGGGGCTGGGTGACGTCGGGAATTCTGCCCAGCATCATCCCGTGTCATTTTACACATTGGCAAGCGGGACTTCCTGGCCTAGGTGTTTTTTTAATTTCTAAATACCAATGACATAAAGGGATAATGTGGGAAAAAGGCACGGAAATGGGTGATCAGCCAAGGTTGTATTGAATGGCAGAGGAGGCTTGATGAGCTGAATGGCCTACTCCTGCTCCTATGTTCCTATATGTTCTCACCAATGTCCTGTACAACTGTAGCAGAACATCCCTACTTTTATATTCCATTCACTTTGCAGTAAGTGACAATAAATGACTAATATTGAGATTAGGTGAGGATTTGCTCTGAGTGGGTAAGGAGATCTGTGAGGCAGCTTAGCGTAGCTGAGGGGGAGAAATAGTTATTGCAAGAGGTGAAAGCATTGACAGTGTGATTATCGAATGACTTAACAGAAATGTGAGACTTAACCCACATCCAACCAAATGAAAAGCAGAATGTTGCTTGCATCAGATCTGAGGGCAGGAGAAGGTATTAAGTGGAGAAGGAGTTGTTGTGAAGTGTCCCATTGTGATTGGAAGAGAAGCTTGTGCATCATGGGTGGAAAGGATTGGTAGTCCCACAGGAAAAAATGTGGAGCTGTATTCAGAGTAGGAGAGATGTGAAGACAAGTGTTGTAGTGTGGCCTGGTGGCCTATTTGTAATAGAGTTGACCTGCAGACAATTTTCTAAGTGGAAACATTGGGCAGAATTTTATGGTAGTGGGATTTCACGTTCCCGCTGAAGTCAATGGGGTTTATAATGGCTCCCTGAATTTTACAGCCCCGTCCCCACCGATTCGGGGCCATAAAATTCTGCCCATCAGGTTTATTTACAATACAACTACATGTGTGCTTTCAACTCTATCTCTATCTCTACACTGACCGTCGAGGTAGCCCACGCTGCTATCACATTGGCTTACACAGATCATGTGATCTTACATCACAGGACTATTCTTCAAGGTACCGTCCAACATTTAACAAAAGCATAATTACTCCTTGTCCTTTAACGTTGTGGTACATATTGTATTTACAAGTATTTTTATCTCTTGACAATATTTACACAAGTCATGAAATTTACAAGTTGAGTCTTTCAGGTGGTTTCCTGATCTGTCGCAGCTCCACAACTTCAGATTCCTTACCAGGAACCACATTCTCTGGAACTGCAGGAACATCAGGAACCTCGGTGGGCACTAGCAGTTCAGTGTCTTCCACTCTGATAGAGACTTCAGACATGTCAGCCCTTGGTTGAGCATCTTCAGCAGGAAATGTTGGTTCAGTAATGGTTACAGGTGGAACCATATCTTGTTGTGGTATCTCCCTTTCTCTTAAATCGTCCACATGCCAAGGGGTATTCCGGCCTTCTACTCCCACGTGGTTTGATAATGGTCCAGTCACTGAACTTACTTTACTTCAGTCCTCCACCGAAATTCTTCACATATTCTCCTTCTCCAACAGTAAATTGTCTCTCATGACTATCCAAGTCATGAGCAGCTTTTGGTTTCCTTGACTCCTCCCCGCCTTCCCCTCCAAATTTGGAAATATTAGGCTCAGTCTTGTCCTAAGATGGCGTCTCATCAACAATTCTGCAGGTGTTGCTCCTGTCGTCGTGTGGGGTCTGCCCCATAGTGAGAAAGGAAGTATGCAAGCTTGGTCTCCAACAAATTACCTGTTAACTTCTTCATATTTGTCTACAGCATCCAGAATTCTTTCCAGATAAGGCCTTGGGAGTAACTTGTGCCTCTTTGGTTTTACCTTCAGCATCATCATCCCGTAAACCATTGTGAGGGGCTGGAATAATATCAAAGTAGGCACAGTCCAGTGATTTGTTTATAGCCTCCTTTTGAGTGTTTCTAGATGTTAACAGCCACCATTTTATTGCCTTTTTGGAAACTTCTTCCTTGTTGTCTTCTTCCTACCACAGAGTTTAGTCTCATCCTTCATCTTGACTTCACTGTCGGCCAGACTCCTCTCAGGTGAAATCTGAACTCGCCTTAGTTCAGAAGCTGAGGCTCCCAAAACTTAATTATCTGCTCGCCTCTTGGAAAGCTCTCCGACTTTTGCTTTCAAAGTCTCTTTGACTTCATTTAGCTGATTCTTCAGCCTTTCTGTCTCTCGTTTGTATTTGTTGGCTGCCCCCAGGAAACTCGAAATGTGTCTTCTCCTCCACCGTGATTTTGCTCGCTTGAAGGCATTAACGGCCAGCCAGCATGAAACACATGCTGCAACGCTGAGCGCTGCCAGGTTGGGGGTGGGGGTGGGGGGAGGGCGGGCTCAGAGGTTGGCACATGCGTGCGGGTGGGCGCAATGAAAGCTCCCTGATGCCCAGAGCTGCCTCAGGGAGCTGAAGATTTTTAATATTTAAATAAAAAAGAATATACGAATGTTAAAAACATATCCCCTCATGTGACTCTGTCATGGAACATGTTATAAATGATGTTTCAAAATTTTTATTTTAGTATTAATTCCAGTTGGAAACCTCATCCCGCCCATGGATGCGGTTCCATGAACAATTGAAAGGCTGGACGGGCAGCGAAAAATTGCATTCAATTAATACGTCAATGGCCTTAACAGGCCTGTTAATTGTCGGCTGCTCAGCGAAAAACTCAGCCCATTAGGTTTATTTACAATACAGCCAGGAGCAACTACATGGGAAGGATTTTTCACTGAGCCGGCGGGTGTGTGTCCGACCCACACGAGCGTAAACTGATGCACGATGACATCAGGCGAGCGTCCTGACATCATCGCCTACTCGCGCAATATTTCGGTCGGTGGGCGTGTACAGGAGTTGTCAGCACACCCGCTGACAACTAAAAGGCCTATTAAGGCCATTAAAAACGTAATTGAAATAAACTTTTTGCTGCCCGTCCAACCTTACAGTCAGCGGGCAGGCAAAAAGGCTAAGCGGCCTTTGCATTGTTTAGGAAACCTCCATCCACGGGCAGGATAGGGTTTTCAACAGCGAATAAAAATCAAATAAAAACTTTAACTTTTCATTAATAACATGTCCCTGCTCATGTGGCAGAGTCACATGACGGGACATGTTCAAGTTCTTTATTTTTTTTATATATCTCCATCTCCCTGGGGCAGCTCTGTGCCTCAGGGAGCTTTTCCAGCACGCACTCGCGAATTTGTGCTCTCGCCCTCCTCCCCCCTGCCCCCCAGCACAAGCAGCGCTAAATCCTGAAGCACGTGTTTCACACTGGGCAGGCTTTAACTGCTCAGTGAAAAATCCTGCCCCCTGTGTGCTATCAACCCCATCTCTATCTCTGCACTGACTGTGGAGGGAGCCCGCGCTGCTAACACATTGGCTTACACAGATCGTGTGACCTTACATCACAGGGCTATTCTTAAAGGTGCAGTCCAACATTTAACAAAACCGTAATTACTACAGCCAGTTTTACCTAGGCAGTTTTCCAAAGCAGGGTCACATTGGACTCGAAACATTAACTCTGTTTCTCTCTCCACAGATGCTGCCAGACCTGCTGAGCTTTTCCAGCACTTTCTATTTTAATTTTATCTAGACTATCCTGGGAAGATCATTAATCTTTTTTGGTGGAAATTCAGCCCGATCCCAGGAATGATACTGCTGTCCATGTCCTCTGACATATTTGGCATAGCACCAAACTGCAATCTAAAAGAATCATCGTCCTCCCCTTTTCTTCCCTGACACCTTCAGTAAGTAACTCTGCTGCAGCATCTGATAATTGGGATTGTCGGCATTGTGCTGGCTGCTTCGCAAACGTGCTTTCCATAAATCACCAGTGAAACTCCATCTCCCCTTTAAGAGGTGCAGGTTCCCTTTTAAGAAATGATGGAGCAGCCAGATGTCCTGCTTCCCCGCCCCACCCTCCCCTCCACCCCGACAACGGCTGCTAGGAGGACAATTACCCCCGTCAATTAAAGTCAAATGAGGCCTGACACCCAAACGGCATCAGACCCCCCGCCAACATCAGGAGGCGTAGCAGTCACCCCGCCAACCTCTGCAGATAAAGATCAGCCCCCATAATGGAATAAAACCAATGGCAGTATGATGTAACAGTACAGAACCAATAATGGTGTAATCTAATGGTGCAGAATCATACAGCATGATTTTAAAGTGTGAGCTTTAAATTGGCTTTAAATAGAATAACAAATAGCTGCCCTTCCCCCACCATCCCATCCCACCCTCAGCCCTCTTCCAAGTTTGTCTGTCACCTTGGAGCCTTTTCTTTCCATTTTCCCTCTAGAGGTAAATTTCCCAGCTGTGTAAGATATTCTTCATTTGTTTTTGCCTGCATGCTCTAAACACAACCCCACCCATCAACACGCCTTCATTTCTGTCAATAATTGTTCAGCCCCAACTTCAAGCAAGAGCTCCTTCAGGAGCTGGGGAGCCTTCAAAGGTTAGGCTAAAGCAGTGGTGGGAAACCTGTGGCCCACAGGCCGCATGCAGCCCATCAGGGTTCTGAGTGTGGCCCGCAGGCATTTTGTTGATCATTGCCTGGGCACAGGGCTGTCAGATTCCATTGGTTTCCGTTCCTGTCGTTTTTCTTCCTAGCAGTATTACTAAAGTGATACGCACGCAAAGCAAGGGTACGTGAAGTGCTGGTTTCACACAACATTGACTGTGAGAGCTGTGTGCTCCCTCTGCATCCAATCAAAGTGCTGCTATGGTTCGATCGGCATGTCCCGCAAATTCTTATGAGTCCACAGTTAGTGCACATGCCGGACTTCAATCTTGCGGCCCATTGAGATGAAGGTGGGCCACTCACCCAGCCCACTCACCAGCCTAGATTGTGCCTTTTGCTCCTCTTTTACTGGGCCAGTGTTTCATCCTTTATTTTAATTTGTCCTACCTTCCAGTATTGTCAATACTGAATCCCCACCACCGCCCCCCTCCCACCACCATCAAAAGCCGGGGTGGGAGGGGGGGGTTACCATTGACCAGAATCTGAACTGGACTAGACATATAAATACTGTGGCTACAAGAGCATGTCAGAGGCTGGGAATTCCGCAGCGAGTAACACACCTCCTGATTCCCCAAAGCCTATCCACCATCTACAAGGAGCAAGTCATGAGAGTGATGGAATACTCACCATTTGCCTGAATGAGTGCAGCTCCCACAACACTCAAAGAGATCAATACAATCCTGGGAAAAGCATTCTGGTTGATCAGTACCCCATCCGCCATCTTAAATATTCACTCCCTCCATCACGAGTGCACAGTAGCCGCAGTGTGTACCATCTACAAGATGCACTGCAGGAACTCACCATGGCTCCTTTGACAGCACCTTCTGAACCTGCATCAAGGACAAGGGAAGCATATGCACAGGAAAAGCACCATTTGCAAGTCCCCTCCAAGCCACGCACCATTCTGACATGTAACTATATCACCGTTCCTTCACTGCTGGGTCAGAATCCTGGATCCCTCCTCCCTAATAGCACTGTGGGTGTACCTACACCACATGGGCCAGAATCTTCGGGACGGCGTGTGGGTCCCGCTCACTGACGTGTAAAATAACCTGGGGTGACATCGGGCATGCGTCCTGACATCACCGCACGTCATTCAGACCTGCAGTTCGGCGGGTACGCAGCCGATTACATTGTGCACCCGCCAAACTGTCAAAGGCCTATTAAAGCCACTTAAAAACTATTGTCGCATGAGGGGACATGTCTTAAATGTTTTTTTCTCTTTATTAAGCTTTTTGAAAATCAACCTCTGGGGCAGCTCTGTGCCTCAGGGAGATTTCTGCACTCTTTCACATGCATGTGCGAAAGAGCGCAGGCCCCGACTCAGTCTACCCACGCCCCCCCACCCCCCGCCCGCACAGGGAGCATTAAGCGCTTCCAGGTGCACGTCGTGCTGGGCAGGCCTTAATTGGCCCACGTGCGCAAAATGGCAGCACCCAGCCGATCAAGGGCAGTGCCCACCCACGCCCGCTCCCGCTCAGCCCCCCTCAATGGGGAGAAAATTCTCCCCATGGACTGCAGCGGTTCAAGAGGGCAGCTCACCACCAGTTTCTTAAGGATAATTAGGGATGAGCAACAAATGCTGGTCTTGCCTGTGACACTCAAAACCCTACGAAAGAATGGAAAAAAAGGAACATTCACAGGTGATTTAATGCTTAAAACGTTACTATTACCTTTTGCAGCTTGTGAGCGAAATATTCTGGAACTTTGATGGATTAAGAAAAGCCTTTTATTGGGTTTTCTATTTCTTGTGACTCCTGTCAGTGATTAAAGTAACATTTATTAAGAAGAGACACCAACCCCCTTTCCTGGCTTGTGTAACCTTTGACCTCCCCATCCCCAGAAATATTTACCTCGTTCAATCATTATTCATCAGCTTTGAATATGATCATTAGCATACCCTGCTTTCAATTGAAGACAATCATTAAATCTTTCACTGAGACTTTTGTATGCTGGCAATTCTTAATCAGTGCTCAGCATGCGAGTCTTGACTGATGGATTGAGTGGCGTGGGATTGTTTACACAGCAGGTTCACCACAAGGTGACCCATTGCTGAAGTAGATCATTTTTCTGGCACCTGCAACACTGCATCTTTACTTTGGCTTGTTTGTGTGCGGTTGTCGATATAATAGCCAAGACAGAACAACAGGCTGAGCAAACTGGTCCAGATATAGCAGCAAATCTGGCTAAACACACTTACTGGACTGCTTCCATCTTGGCTCATGCAGCCTACCAGGTGGATTTACCTCAGGCTGGAATCATTCGGAGAGCAGAGGTCAGTGAGTCGACTCTGTCACTTGGAGCTTGGGCCGAGGTTGGTGTGAGCCTGCCCTTGGTCACGGAGGCATTGCAGCGAGAGTACCTCAAGTCCGGGAACCTTGGGATCGAGTTCAATGCTAGAGTTCGGAATTTGCCACTTTCCAGAATAAAAATCGGAACCCCTTATTCCGGTGAATAGGGAACACAATATGATCTCTCTCTTCTCTCGGGGTGGGGTCAAGGTTCACTTAGCCACTCAGAGAGTGGGAGAAAATGTCCGGTTTTTGGACAGTGCCAGTTTTTGCACAGCTGGATTTATGGTCCTCTACCTTACATACAGAGGTTTAGTGATTTCTGTTGAGTCTGCTGTGATACATGCTTAAGTAAACAAAATAAAAATATATACATTTCTCGTTGCTTTTCATAGGTCAAGAAAAGTTAAATTCATTTTTATTTTTTTGAATATAATAAAAAGAAACAAATATATCCAATTAGTGCCCCCTTCTTATAATTGCTGCTTAGCTTCTCTCTTTTCTCCCTTCACCCGAAATAAGTTACCTCACACATTTAAGGTCAACAGGTTGTTTGCAGCAGGGACAGTGAGGGTATAGGGTGTGAACTGGCAGCAGGGTAGAAAGAGGATGACCAACTAAACCGGGAGCAAGAGCAGCGTGACTGTGCTGGCACCAGAAGAGGAGCATCACACAATCTCTGCAGATAAATAACATTGCTACCAGAAATACTGTCTGCAAACATACATTTTAACATTTAAAAGCAAGCTATTTTCCTACAGTAACGCACACATGAACTGTATGTGTCATAGAGAGAACTACGAATTGAAGTGTTGAGGATTTTACTAATCCTAGGACGCCTTCAGTATTAGTGAAAAAATCTGCATGAGCTGGAGTAATTTAAGGACTAATAGGGCCAAGAACCAGAATGGTACGCTGGACAATTCCATCCCTTAACCCCTGGTCCAGGTCCCCACACTAGGAGGGGTGTTGATCTCGCCAGTATTCAATAAGGAGGCTGCATGACATTTTGATGTCGAACACTTCTCCTAATGTTCTCTCCTAACAGCGACCAGCTCTTTAGCAGCAAACATGTCATTGATGTAGCTTTCAATTGTTACTTAAAGGAACACTCGTCAATTCGTTTTCCTTGGTGCTAGAGCTGTGAAGATTACCTCCAAAACACATAAAGATACTTTTTGGATCACTTAGACGAGACTCCACCAATGCTCCATCAGCATTTATTCTCAAAATTCTCTGAGGACTTCATCTAAAAAGGCTTAAGTTCATTGGATATCAAGAAAAAGGGAGTGCTTGGTTATTGGCATCTTGCTGGAGGCCCTCTTTGGTCTGGATGAGGAATGGAGGACTACATGAGGGCAGGAAGTGCAGCACCAGCTGCTGTAGCAGAGAGGGACAGGAAGGCAAAGTTGTGTCCTGCCCCCATTGTAGGTACAAATCGTCCTATGCTCGCTGGACCTCCGCCACCAAGACATCCAATGTGGCATCCGAGGATCTGTGCGTCCTTTCACTTGGTATGTGATCCAACCTATGTGCTGCCATGTGTCAATCAGAGCACTTTGCACCTTCAGTGGAAATGGGTATGAGGAACATGCTACGTAAAATTTCGTCTAATCAGTACTTGAGTGTCAAACTTGCAGGTGTTTGGTCTAGCACCTCTAGGCGACTTCAAATTATGGGCGATCAACAGTTAGGAGCAAAATATAATGCTAAATCCAGACTTTCAAACAGGTATGCCTTAAATAGCACTGCACCCTCTTCTCAGTGCCTGTTTTCACCCTTCAGCCAAAATGGTGCCCTAGTCTTCGTCTTAACCATTTCTCACACAACTATTTTTCGCTTTGACCTTTGAGGCTGAGGTCATAGTGCTGACTGGTGGCATCGCCTTTCACAATCCAAGGCCTGGCCATTTAATTCCTGTGTTGAGATCTTGATTTGAATGTGTGCTTATTCCATTAATAGTTTAACACTAACTATTTATATTGATTGATGATATACATTGCAAATACGTAAGGGGGGGTTTGTTGATTCTGCCTTTAAAAAGGAATTAAATCGACATTTGTCAAAGTAAGGATTGATGGTTAAAGAGATGCTAATAGTTTGCTTCATAAAGTAGTTGTGACAAAATGAGGTATAATCCTCCTGTTTTAGTTTGATAGAGATCCCTTTAAAGACATATTATCTTGGCTCAGAGGCTTCCCATTGTAAAAGCCAATGGTGTGAGTAAATAGAGTTGGGGCAAAAACAGAACTTTTAACTGACACAAAGGTTCAAGAAAACCTAAGAAGCAGCAGGGGTAAAAAAGGGATTCCAAAAGATTATAGAATTGACCAGAAACAACTTGAGTTTCCTCTAGTGTAATCGTCCAAGCCAACGCAAAAAAAACCAAAGTATTTTAAGTGTGTTACATCAAGCATAAATCGAGTTTTCGTGATCTTTAACGTCAGTTTAAGAAACATCGCACAGGAAGTCAACCCTACAATAGATTGAAAGGTTTTTTTTTTATTCATTGATTGTGGACATCACTGGCTAGGCCAGCAACTTATTGCTCCTCCCTAATTACCCATTTAAGAGTCAACGACATTGCTGTGGGTCTGGAGTCATATGTAGACCAGACCAGGTAAGGACAGCAGATTTCCTTCCCTAAAGGACATTATTGAACCAGACGGGCCTTTACAACTTTTAATTGTAGATTATTATTGAATTCAAATTCCACCATTTGCTGTGGTGGGATTCAAACCCAGGTCCCCAGAGAATTATCCTGGGTCTTCAGAACACTGGTCCAGTGATACTACCACTATGCCACTTTTATTTTTATGACAATGCAAATACATTGGCAGAAACTAGAAACCTAATTCCACTTAAGAAAAACAGCATAATTTCAAATGAGATTTGTGCCCATATTGCCAATTGGGTCCAAAGCAGGAACTCTTGGCCATATTATCTTTAAAATCTTATCCTTTAAATGATCTATTGCATAGCAACCATGGATGCCAAGTTCCCTGGACAGGCTTCGGATTCAACATCTAGCACACCTACCAGTTTTAGACTGGAATAGAACCTTTTGTGACCCTTGTGATCTGCTGTCTAAGCCTTGAATTCCCTCCCTAAGCTGCAGTATTAGGGTGCTTGGGACTGTAAGGGTTAATGTGGGACTGGGGAAACAGTACCACCCATATTATGATGTAGAGTCGCATGGGAGTAGTAGAGTGCAGTGGTGAGTCTGGTAGAAGTTGGCATTGAGATGGTACCTAGCAAGGACTGTATTCTGTATATATCTATATAGTTATGTATCATTAATAAACAGTTATTGCTCAACCATACAAATCTCTAGACCTCTTCATGAGACAACATACAACCATACAACATAAACCTCACTGTCTCTTCGGGTCTCGCTCCTCCTTTAATAAGCTCCTTAAAATCTAACTCTGATCAAGCATATGGTCAATGCGTTAATATTTTCTTTTGTAGCCCAATATTAAAACTTCTTTGATACACTGCATTAATTGGAGGTATTTTACTACATTAAAGGGACTAAGGCTGGGCATGAAGAGATTTTTTTTATGGTCTGGAATGTACAATGTGAAAGGTTGGTGGAAGCAGATGCAACAGTAACTTTCAAGAGTGAATTGGATATATCTTAAAGGAGGAATTTACAGGGCTATGGGGAAAGAGCAGGGGAAGGGGCGGCTAACTCTTTCAAGGAGATGGCACAAGCATGATGGGCTGAAGGGCCTCTTTCTGTGTTGTATGTTTCGATAAATGGAAATTGTCATTGCAAGGAAGCCCCTGCCTGCCGTAGATAATACCTTCTAGTGCTACCTCAGGCCTGATTGGAGAGTTAAGTGGCCCTGAAAGTAGGTAGAAGTCAGACAGGACTTTTAAAGCGGAGCACCTAACACCGGCCCTGAAGGTGTTCTAAACCACCTGCAGTCCAAGCAGCCCCAACCTCACTTGATATAAACATTGCAAGTGCAATCTGGTCTGATTTTCCGACTGAGAGGTTGGAAAGCCTCGCTAAGCCACATTTAAACAAATACATACACTGCGAGCTGCACAGTTATTGGTATGATTGTCAATTACGTTTTAATATATGTGACAAGTTGTCAATTCCAGGAAGCCCCAAAAACTGTTTCCAGTTGTGCTTAACAAGGTGGCTATTCAACAGTTGAGCTGACTGGAGGAGCAGTAGGTTAAGTGAGTTGGGACCTTCAGCTGCCATGGTTAGAAAAGACTATGGGCAGAATTTTACAGTCGGTGTGTGGGGGCGGGCCTGACACACTGACATGTAAAATGATGCGCAATGACGTTGAGCATGTGTCCTGACGTTGAGTGTGTACACTCTCGTAATATTTCGTTCGGCGGGCACATGCCAGAGTTGGCTGGGCGCCCGCCAATAATTGAAAGGCCTATTAAGGCCAGTAACAGGGTGATTAAGTTGAATTTTACACTGCAGGTCCAACCTTACAGTTGGCGGGCAGGCAAAAAGGCCAAGTGGCCTTTATGTTTTATAGGAAACCTCACCCACAAGCGGGATGAGGTTTCCTAAAGCTAATACTAATTAAATGAAAACTTTCTTTTGAAAATAAAATCAGGTCCCATCTCATGTGACACAGCCACATGAGGGGACCTGTTTAAATAAATTTTTATTGCCTTCAATTATATTTTTAAAAAGCGCTTCAATCTCGCTGAAACAGCACTGTGCCTCAGGGAGATTGAAGCACTCCTTCACACGCATGCATGAACTGTGCGCTGGACCTGACTCTCCCACCTCCTCCCACCCGCACAGGTAGCGCTACCACTCACCATCCACACAGGGTGGGCCTTAGTCGGCCCGCCCAAGTGAAATCGCGGTGCGGAGTCGATCGCGGGGGGCAGTCAGCTTCCCGACCACCCACGCCCATTCCCGCCGAACCCGCCCGACGACTGGAAAATCCTGGCCCATGAAAAGAAAACTGTGTCTATATTTATTATGGGTGAGTCCGGAACTAGGGGGTGCTGTTTTAACATTAGGGGTCACCCTTTTAGGACAGAAATGTGGAGGATTTTTTCTCTCAGAGGGTTGTGCGACTTCAGAAAGCAGTGGAGGCGGGGTCATTGAATATTTTTAAGGTCGAGGTAGATGGATTCTTGTTAGGCAAGGGAGTTATCGGGGTTGGATGGGAATGCAGAACTCAAAACACAAACAGAGCAGCCATGATCTTAGTGAATGGTGGAGCAGGCTTGAGGAGCCAAACGGCCTGCTCCTGCTCCCATTTTGTATGCTCGTATATCCAAGTGAACCATAGACTCACTGATAGTTAGTACCTTAAAATGAGATCTGATGCTCTTCCACTTTTCAAAGACAGAAGGAAGTTCCAGTGTCAGCACAGGATCGATCGAACAGCTCAATTAATTAACAAAAATGTTTCCTGTTCATTCTGCTGGAGATGCAATCAGGAAAGTACCTATACATCAGGTTCAGTGACGATGTTCCTAAAACCATAGAGAGCTATGAGAGCAACATAAAATAGAGAAGCCATAATAGTCAGAGTAAGGTAGGCAGAAAAGACACAAGAACATCATTTCTGTAGGTATTGGTTTATTGATGACAAAAAAGACAAGCAAATTTTCTTCTTCCAAATCTTCTGTGTCTTCTTCCTCTTCAGTTTTAGCAATGGTGTCTTCATTAGAAAATGAAGTCCTCAGTGGAATTTTGGATCAATCCTTGACCAAGTGGCTATTTTTCACATGCTATCCTAGGAAGTAAGTGTCAGCAATTTTTTCTAATGTTTCTGTTTCCATCCAAAAGTAATTTAAAGTCATGTTAGAGGAAGAATGGACTCTATGGGCTGAATCGTCCAGATTTGCAGTAATGGATGTGAAAAAAGAATTTGTACCCATCGGCCACAATGGTGGGTTTTCCCACCGTATCATCTGCTTCCCGCCTCATTAACTACGCAGCCACAGGAAACATACCATCTCACTGGCGGGCAGCCGCTGAATCGTCAGTCATGCCGTTACCTCACTCCGGGTGCCACACACAGAGTTCTCAATTCTTGCAACCCAGGTCTGCTCCAGTGAAGACATGGTTCTGAAAGCCAAGAAGAGTTTGCCGGAATGGAATGTCTTTTGGAGGCCCAACGTGATGTCCTCCACTCCCGCTCAGGCCATAGGAGATCCAGCAATTTCACCACGCCGGCTTGGTAGGCAATGGCAGTGGTGGTCAGTGCTAATGTGACACAGAAGAGGTTGGCCATCCAATGCAGATAGAGGATGAATGATCTCATCCATGCCGCCATGGTAAAGCAACCATCTCAACACTCTAAACTCACACACTCACAAACCCATCACATATTCACTGTCATCTCACTCACTGCCAGCTCAAGGGATATCACCACTCACTCTCTCACACACCCTCACATTTCCATCTGGCCTCATCTCCTCTGGAGACCCCCTCCTCAGCCCTCACCATCTTGAGGCCACTTGCACATATCGACGTGTGCCCCAACATACACCCTTGGATACCCCCCCTTCCCCAGTACAGTCCTCGCCCTGCAGCCTCTTCCCTTGCCTGAGGCCACTTTTCCCCTTTCCCCAAGTAAGTCCTAGCCCTGCAGCCATTGAAAAGCCACCCAACCCCCACCCCCCCTTAAGACCAGCCTGGTAAGTAAAGACCTCTGCCTAGGAGGCCCCTAAAAGTGATGTGGTGCTGCCTGCAAAGCCTGGTGCTGATGACCACAAGTGCTGCCTGGAGGAAGGTAGGCAAATAAACCTTGACGTCCTGAACAAAGTGCAGCTCACCAGGTGCATGTGAAACACATCGGCATGCAAGCACGCCAACGTGCCCGAACGATCCAGTGTGGGGCGGATGATTCCAGTGGGCAGGGCTTGTAATGAGATGCTAAAGTATTGAAATTAGGTTCCTGATGTGCAACGGTGAGAAATGCAGCCCATCATCGACGAGCAGAGCAGACAATCGCAAACTGATTCCACGATAGCATAAAACCGATTTTTGGCCTTCTTGCCATATTGTCTGCTCATGCCACCAAACACGCCCACCAGCATTGGGAGTGGAAAATTCCACCCTATATATCAGGAAAACATTTTTATCCATTACTCCAGTTTTGTTCCATTTTCTTCTGAAGGTTCTAACTCTTGCTGTGGTATACTCCCATAGGCATGGCAACCTTTGACACTTCTTTGAAGTGATTATTGTTCATTCACAAATGTCGGCACATTATTCAATTACATAGCACCTCAGGATGTCCCAAAACACTTCACAGCCAATGAATTAATTTTGGTTCCTGTTGAAAGATAGATCAACACAATATGCATCATGCAAAGGCCACAGTGTAACACAACTGAAATAAGTGTCTGGGTTGGTGGTGATAATTGAGAGAGGAACGTCAACCTTGAGATCTCTTCTCCAAATAAGTATCATAAGATCTTTTATGTACGTGTGAACAGGCAGAACAGACAGCAATTTAACATCGCATCAGAAAGACAGCAGTCCCAACAATACAAGTCTCCCTCACTGGGGTGTCAGCACACATTAGGAGCGGAATTTACTCTTGGTGATGGGAGTCTCACTTGTCACCTGGAGCGTTGGCAAAAACCCAGAAATACCTCTTTTCGCTAAGGTCCACCACACCGAGTGCCAATCAGGCATTTCACAGGGCAGCAGGATCAAGGACCCCAGGGGAGGAAGTCCCACTCACTGAGAGCTGGCTGCTAATTGGCCACGTCATTCGCTAAATATACATTAACAAAATTACGATCTAATGCGCAACATAAGTAGTGTTGGAAAATGAATAGGTGATTTGCTTAGTTTGGAAGGCTTTTTATACGTAAGTATATAGTTATGTGTGTAAAGTGCAACAATCCTTTTTCTGGATGCACAGTATTTCAAGCCTCAGAGTTACCTTAGGCAGGGAAGTAAGTGATTGTAATTGTGGAAAAGAATCATTCAAATGCCCTCCCTTTTACTATTAAGAAAATTATACCCCATCATGGGGAAGATGGAGGGGATTGAATGGGATTGGTTGACAGAGAGAAGGTTAGGACAAGGGGGCGTAACCTTAAAATCAGAGCCGGGTCATTGAGGAGCGAAATTCTTTTTCATGCAAAGGATGGTAGAGGTGCTGAACTCTCTCCCACAAAAAAGAACTGGATGCTAGCTCCATAAATAATGTTAAGTCTGAGATCCAAAGAGAATGGTACTATGAGCATGTAGCTAAAGTGAATTTATCGAGTCAGGATACAGATCAACCATGATCTCATTGAATGGCAGAACAGGCTTGTGGGGCAGAATGACTCACTCCTGTTCCTAGGTAAGAAAAATCTTAGATGTAAATATTTAATATCTGCCACCATTTTTCCATATTCGGAAGCAATATGTAAAGTCAGCTCATTGTACTGTTAGTTATATATGACTAGGGCTACTGAGCTCAGGAGAAAGCTTTGGAAATTTATTTGCATCTGTGGAACACTTGAGAATTAGGGAACTTTTCCATATGAAGCCAATCATATGTCATTTGCTTCTTCCTTTGGACATTCCACTGTCAACAAGGGTGGGCAGAAAGTCCACAACTTTGACTCTGTCAATGTTCACCAGGTTTGGCTCCACCAGCTTTCTGTCAGTCTGGTTATTTTTCCCTCCTTTCCCATTGGGAAGTGCCGCACCTTTTATTGGCAAGCAGCCGTGACTGTATTGTTGACATTGACAACTCCTTCCCTGTATAGCCTGCCAATTTGTCCCTAGCAAACTAAGATAAAATAAGGGTGAAAGTCACCTTGGTTGTACTAAGTGGGAGATAGTGAATTGGCAATGCGTTTAACTGATGGGGAACATCACAAAGAGTGTAAAATGCTTCAATTCATGACTGTCTGTTTAGTATTACTGTTCAAGATGATTTTCCTGATGAAAATGCCTCTCTGCTTCTTCTACAAGACAGGTCAAAGTTAATTGTTCTCTTGCTTCAAAGCTGCACTGATACCTGGGCCATATCTTCAGAGTACGTGATACCACCATGTATTCAAGTATCAGCAAAGCATATCAGTGAACGGGACATATTACATAGGAACATAGGACAGGAACAGGCCATTCAGCCCATCGAGCCTGCTCTGCCATTCAATAAGATTATGGCTGATCTGATTTTGGTTTCAACTCCACTTTACCGTTTGCCCCCATAACCCTTAACTCCCTTGTCTATAAAAATCCGACTAACTCAGCCTTGAATAAATTCAATGACCCAGCCTCCACTGCTTTCTGGAGAAGAGAATTCCACATACTAATAACCCTTTGAGAGAAGAAGTTTCTTCTCATCTCCATCTTAAATGACCTCTTGTTGTTAAACTGTGTTCCCAAGTTCTAGTCTCTCCTACAAGTGGAGACATCCTCCCGGTATCCATGCTATCAAATCCTCTCAGATTCTTATATGTTTCAATAAGATCACCTCTTAGTCTTCTAAACTCCAATGGATAAAGGCCTAATCTGCCCAACCTTTCTACATATGATAAGCCCCTCATCCCAGGAGTGAGTCAATTCTGTCATAATTAGTAGGTAGTCCATGGACTTTCCAACACTGGCTGTTACTACTACAATGAAGTCATTGACAGAGGGGAAAATTTGATTGATTCGCATGATGTTCAATTGCACCCCCCGACAGAAGCGATGTTATCAGTTGTATCCGAACATACGAATTAGGAGCAGAAGTAGGCCAATTGGCTCCTTGAGCCTGTTCTGCCATTCAGTAAGATCATGGCTGATTTGTTTGTATTTCAAGTTCCACATACCATTCTATCACTGATAACCTTTGACTCCCTTGCCTAACAAGAACCTATCTACCTCTGCCTTAAAATTATTCAGTGACTCTGCCTCTACCACCTTCTGAGGCAGAGAGTTCCAAAGTCGCGCAACCCTCTGAGGGAAAGAAAATCTCCTCATCTCTGTCCTAAAAGGGCGACCCCTAATTTTAAAACAGTGCCCCTTAGTTCTGGACTCACCCACAAGAGGAAACATTATTTCCACGTCCACTGTGTCAAGACTGTTTAGGATCTTATATACTGCAATCAAATCACCCCTCACTCTTCTAAACTCCAGTGGAAATAGGTCCAGACCATTGAACCTATCCTCATATATCCACTCATTCCAGGTATCAATTTCGTAAACCTCCTCTGAACCGTCTCTAATGCATTTACATCCTTCGTTAAATAAGGAGACCAAAACTGCACATAGTATTTCGAGATGTGGTTTCACCAATGCCCTGTATAATTGAAGCGTAACATATTTACTTTTATGCTCAATTCCTCTCATAATAGAGGATAGCATTCCATTAGTCTTCCTGACTACTTGTATATGCGACCAGCAGTCTCTAAATGCGGACATAAACCCTAGGTTCGGCAAGCCTTGATGCGAACAGTCTGTGCCAGAGAATTCCCCAACCAACAGCAAATTTAGACCGAAGAAGTCTTGCCACCCTAATGGATAATCTGGCAATACTGAAGCCTCAGGCACATCAATAGCCTGAGTGTGTTGTCTGAGATTTCTTCCTATGTGGTGTGTTATGGACAGACCAACTGCTTTTAACTATTTCTTTGCTGCACTATGCACTGCTTAAAAGAAAGTGGTTTTTTCTGTTTGATAAATCAAACCAGAAGGATATGTTGCTGAAATCGCTGTCATTGGGCAGCCTTTGTGTCGTTAGCTTTACTTTAAGCAACTAAAGTGAAAACAGAAAAAGGGGGAACAAAGTAGCAAGCAATTTCTTTTATGTTTGATTTTATTTTAACGAACACAAAATCTGAACCAAAAAGCTAATAAAATGTTGCTCCATGTGACGGATGAAAACAGGGGGTTTTATTACAGTCTACTGCCACATTTATAGGAATTGCTGGGTTCAGTTTCTCAGGCATGGTGATGTGTATGTGTCCAAAAAAGACAAGTGCCGTGTCTGTTTAGCATGAAAATATTTGCCCAGATTTTGATACCCTCTCCCTGTCCTGTGGTGTCTATTAATGATTAGAAACTAAAAAAACTCATTCCGGTTCCCAAAACAGAGTGCTGAGTTTATTAGTCATAGTTGGAATACCAGCTGTCAATGCCTCATTTCAGGGCCAGATGGCTTTTGATTTGTGGGTTTTTATGTGCACTATGCAAGTTATGTAACAAAGTCCATAAGGGACAAATAATATTTAACTTTTCAAGTTCGGCTGTTTAACTGTTGCATATTATTTTTACCTCCAACTTAACAATGTGTTACGACGAGGATGAGAGGAGTGCCCAGTTTATCCAGCCCCACTATTCCACAGGTCGCACCATTAGTTTAAAACTTTAATTCAGTCACCAAAATGGCCAATTATTTACCTTTGCTACTGTTAGGCCCAGAATAAAAGAGGCTTTAACCAGGCCTCTTTCAATAAACTGAGAAGTATTGATTTATTATAAAGCAAAACTTTTTTAAAACATGCTGCAAGAAACGGTTAACGCACAATTTAATCTGGAAATATAACTATCTACCTCTTTTAAAATTCCCCAGCATGCACACACACACAAACAAATAAACAGAAAACAAACAGATAGCGTCTCTGCAGAGAGGGCCTTCGGAAGATAGACTTTAGAAAATCAAGAATAAAGTTTATAGGGTTTTGACGCTGTTGGTCTGGAACTCCCTTACTGAGGATGGGTCACTAGTCCCATAGATGTCTGGAGGTTTTCACCAACAGTGCTTCAGCATGGAGGAGAAGGTAGCTGGAGCAATCCTTCTTGTCTCAGCCACTTGGGTTTCCAAAGACAGGCAAGTTCCACTCAGATGAGGATTCCTAGCTGAATACTGACAATCACACAGTTTCAGGCAAGGCAACGAGAGTGCGAGCTGGGTAGCTTATTACTTTATCAGTTCAGTCCCGACTGAATTCAAAAAACTAAGTCCAAGACTTTAAACTCATCTTTGTCATGTGATTTCTAGTAAATCACAAGCCTTTGCCTTTAAACCAGTTTTTTTCACCCATTAAAATAATTACAGTGCAAACAGCTCTTCCGTCTCAATTACAATGCTGGTCATGTGATTTCTTGGAAAAGGACTGCTTGCTCGCAGTCCAAAGGTGAACTTATGATCCTTTTTAAAAATCCAGGTCAGCTTCCAAGTGACCAGATAATGCAAAGCCCTTCCATATTTAAAAAAAATATATATGGTTTTTAACAAATACAATTAATGAAAAGGGCCTATATCTCAATTACCTATACCTCAATTACTGTAAGAGTTTTAATTGCCTTTGCTATGAAATCTTTCCCAGCAAAGGGAGTGAGCAATTTTAATGGTTGGTAGGAGGTGTCACAAAACACTGACCTTTTATCATCTGCGTCCTCTGTTCAAATTCAGTCCAAACAGATGTGATGGGTTCTCCAATGGCTGTAATTTCTATTAAATGTCCTATTAGTGCAATGCCTTTGAAAAATCTTGAAATCCAGTTTGTTCCTCATGAACATGAATTAAGGCCTTCGTCATACTCCTTATTCTCTTGCACCAGTTTTCTTAATTTTCTTTAAAAGGTCAATGGGATGGATTTTGATGGGGGGAGGGTAATCGAGATGTAATGGCAGAGCCATGGGTCATTTCATTTCAGCTTAAAGGAAGTGCCTTCACAGAATCACAGAATGTTTACAGCACAGAAAGAGGCCTTTCAGCCCATCATGTCTGTGCTGGCTCTCCAAAGGAGCAGTTTACCTAGCGCCGCTTCCTGGCCTTCTGCCCAGTGCCCTGCACATTCTTCCTTTTTAGATAACAATCCAATTCCCTTTGAATTTCTCGACTGAATCTGCCCCCACTACACTCTCAGGCAGCACATTCCAGATCCCAACCACTCGCTGCCTGAAAAACCTTTTGCTCATGTTGCCGTTGCTCCTGTTGCCAGTTATCTTAAATCCGTGCCCTCTTGTTTTCGAACAACCGACCAATGGGGACAGTTTCTTCCTGTCCACTCTGTGCAGACTACTCATGAGTTTGAATACTTCTATCAAACCTCCTCTCAGCCTTCTCTTCACCAAGGACAACAATCCCAACCTCTCCAATCCATCTACATCATTGAAGCCTTACCGGATGAAGTGCCACTCTTTGGCCAATGTTATGACTCCTGGATTTGGCAGTGCCAGTTAATCTGGATACTTGATCACCACCTCGAGGGACTTTTTTTGTAATTTTGTTACACTTTTCTGACACAAGCTCACAAGAAAATTATGCCTGAGGAAAACCATTCAGCCCATCTTATTTTTTCTATCCCAAAGGCTATGAACTGTATCACTAGCCCCTACTTGCACAATTGTAGCAGCCAATTCTTACATAGTTTCCACCTCCACCACTCAATCTTTATTCCACATGTCATGGATACTATCTTATAAGTGAGATGTTAAACCAAAGACCCTTCTGCCTGTTGAGTTAGTCATAAAAATCCCATGGCAGTTTTGAAGTAAAGCAGGGGGCTTCTCATGCTTTGGCTAACAGTTACCCCACAACCAACATTTCCACTTTGCAATCTGGGGGAAGGTGAAGCCCAAGACAAGGAAGATGCAAGGCTTCCTGGGGAGCTCTGGAGCATCACTCCTGCACTTCCTGGTCCACAAGGATATGTGCTGGGCATCTTCAGGCCCATGATATGGCTCCAAGCCAGGTCTGATGGCGGGATTATCACTGCTTCCCCACTCAGGCCTCTTTACTTACATTTCAGAATGGGTTTCCATGACATCCCTTTCAAACTTGGATCGTGCCTTAAAGACGATACCCTACCAATAAGGCACAGGAACGTGATAGCAAGAGCCACATGGAGAGATGGTGATGTAGTGGTAATGTCACTGGACTAGTAATCCAGAGGCCCAGGTTAATGCTCTGGTGACATGGATTCAAATCACATCACAGCAGCTGTCGGAATCTGAATTCTGTTAATAAACCTGGACTTGAAAGCTAGTCTCAGTAATGGTGACCATGAACCATCGATTGTTGTGAAAACACATCTGGTTCACTAATTCCCTTTGGGGAGGGGATTCTGCCATCCTTACCTGGTCTGGCCTACATGTGACTCCAGACCCATTGCAATGTGGTTGACTCTTATGGCCTAGCAAACCATTCAGTTCAAGGGCAATTAGGGATGGGCAACAAACGACTGCCTTATGATTGACACCCACATCCCACGAAAGAATAAAGAGAAAAGAAACATCACCTGTGTCATAGCATAAGCCATTGGAATGCTGAATGTGCTTCACCTGCATAGATAGTTCTGGCAGTGTCCTTCAGGACTCACCAGCCTGGGTATCCAGAATGATGGTGATGTGCTGCTTAATGCCCAACAATGCACAACAGAGGGGGTTGCGGATGAAGGAGGACAAAAGAGTTCATCAGTTATCTTCGGATGAGGAGACAGTGAAGGAATATGAAGGTGACGCATCTGTTATCAGACATTGCCAGGATGCCTTAATAACCCACTCAGCTGGTGCTAACTCACACAGGAAAGAAAAAATCACAAGTGAAATCCTGTGGCCCTGCTCCCACCACCAGCAGCAGCAAAACGCTCTTCAGCATAAAACCTTCCTTCAACCATGTATATGCCTCCACTGAGTGCTGTCATGAACTAACACTCATTGTAAAGCAAGTGTAAGGATGAGTTAATAATCAGGACACACTAATGAGCAAGACGTGGAAGCAATGCTAAGCAATAAGTTTGATGATTCATTAAAAGAAAAGGAAACTCAAGAACATAACATTTTGCCAAAGAGCCATGTATATCCTCTTGGTCGATTACAATAACTTTCTCATATGTTTCCGATCACTTCTACATAGTGCTGACCATGTGGCTTCAGCAATGGTGGAGGGAGACTGCTTACATGACTGCTCTAACTGCTGAGAAGCGTTGGGTCAACCACTTCTGAGTTTTGGAGTCCATGCGGTCTTTACCAAAGACTACTGCATCTGAACCTGTGCAGAGACAGTGTCAATCTTTGGGAGATGAGTCCACAATTTGGGTACTGCCTATGAGGAGTGGCCAAGAGGTGAAAAGCGGCAATTCCTTGAGTGGAGTTCCCACTTCCATATCCACTTTCATTGTCTGCTTGGTCAGCATCACGTTACTCCTACCACTCTTCTGTAGACCAGCTTGGTGAAGATGAGACCCTTTCTCAGTAGTGAGACCAAACGGTGAGCAATGGGTGTTTTGTTTATATTTATGGCTAATATTTTTATTTTGTGAAAAAGGCTGTGTTAGGTTTGTGTTACAAGTGAATAGGTTGGATCTAACATTTGCATTTGTATATAAGTTGAGAATTTGTTTGAAAATCAAAAAGAAGTCAGAGGTAATAAGAAACATGTTTGCATCTTGCAGGAGTTCCATAGGTAAATAGGAGGAGGTATATTATATTTTATTGACCCAAAAGCAAAGACAGAATAGAGATATGAAAGATTTTATATTTGGAAGGATTTGGGTTTCAAAGAGATGTGAGAATAATGGAATCTGAGATGAAAGGGGAAAAAAAGATATTTTAGCATTACTGTAACTGTGAGCTATAGCTGGAGTTGCTGTTGAGCTGGAGCTGTGAGGTGTAGCCATAGCTGAGTTGTGAGCTGCAGAGCTGTGGCTCTGGGTTGAGAGAAGATATAGCTTGAAGCAGCCATCCTGTCAAGCCAGGAAAGTCTTGGGCTGCAAAAAGCAGTTTTATTCTTAAGTTTTGATTTCCACAGCAGAGTGGAAGAGAGTTACAGGCCATTTGGCATGCCTTTATTGAAGGTACAGCAGTTTGCCTTGTGTAATATTGCTGGATTTTTATAGTTAAACATTTATAAGGGAGTGTTGACTTGTGGATCTGGCCAAGTAGAGCCTTTTGGGGGAGGATGTTTTGTAAGACTAACTTTAGTGGTGCAACTGTAATCTTGTGTACTTAAGTTTTCTTTTATTCTGGTTAATGAAATTTTTACTTTTAATTTTTAAAATCCCAGAAGTGTTACTGGACTTCTTACTGCTGAAATTAGCACGTCTTCTTCTCAGTTTCAGAATACAAAAAATTGGACCGTAAATCAACTTTCCGACTGAGATTTGGTTTGTGCAGCTATGACATTAACTGCAGTATGACAATACCTAGATTACTGTGCTCAATTTTGGGCTTCACACATTTGGCCTTGGAGGGAGTGTAGAGGAGGTTGATTTTAAATCTGAGATTGATAGATTTTAGTTAGCCAAGGGTGTTAAGGGAAATGGGGATAAGGTGGATATGGAGTTAGGTCACAGATCAGCCATGAGGGGTTAAATGGCCCACTCCTGTTCCTAAATTCATATGATCTGGAATGTGTTGTAAGGCCACAGATAAGTTGTCTAGCATTCAGTTTAAGATGGCAGCTATGTTGGTATCTAAAGTCAGCATGGCTATGCCAATGGCCTCCATGGACTGCAGATGATTCAGCTGAGGACTTTGATTGGGCAGCATGCAGAAGAACACTGATGTGGGAATGCACAGTGAAATGCTAGGTGCATTGGCAAACCTGCCAGAAGGCTTACATGCAATGTCGATGGGTATGGTAGAGCTGAGGTTTCATCATGTGGGTGTACACATTCCCTGTTGTGCAGCTGGGAGATGTAAAAGCCAGAGGTCAAATTGCATCAATTCAGTTGTGATCACTGATTCCAATCTGTTAACTTGACTTTTGGGTTTTGTCCACACCCTTCCAACTCTTTTTGCCCATTGTAAACCACCTCCAGATTAACACTGGGGCCAATTGTGACTAACATTTGCACAAAAATTGTTCATCCATCCATTTGATTCCTTACTACCTGAATACCAAATCTAATGGCCCAAAGTTTTCTGAAAATGTAACAGTATGTTAATAGCACACACTGTTGTTAATGGAACACACCATTGTTAATGTACAAAGCAGCCAGCGACTTGTAGAGAGGAAGAGGTACTCTATGAATTGCAAGCTGGCGCATGTTTCTGGCTGATTTGTGCCAGCCCAGAATTAGCCTCACGGAAACATCATCTTACCATTAACTCTCCATGCATTTTGGGAAATTATTGCATTGCACCCCAATTGGTTGGTAGCCGATCAGGCTATAATCTGTGAGTTTGAATTGAATAGGAGATGAGAAAAAGGAAAAATAATCATGATCACAGGATAAGGAGATGCTTGAGGTAAGTACACTGGTAAGCTTTTTAATTTCATCTAAATCAATCAACTATAAAGTAATAGTCGATTAATTGGCATAAAAATTAAAAACTAAAGCCAATTTCATGGTTCATCATTTAAATTAAATTAGTGTTCAATTAATCAATCAAATCAAGGGAATAAAATTAAAATTAAATAATAATTATGACAAAGCTGAAGAAGTCTGATTTTTTTCAGTTAATTAAAATTTAGTATTTTTAGGTAAGAGTTCATCAAAAACATTTCAGTTAACCTCCCTATAAAATAAAGTGACATCAGCATTGCAGGAGCAGCTGATTGGTGAGTAGCTGGTGACTCTTTATTTATTTAAGTAGTAATTTTATTAGCCTAATAAATAGAGGCCTGGAAGGGCAAGCTGGACCCATGGAGTGTGCATCATGTTTTATGTGGGAATTGTAGGACACTTCTTGTGTCCTAGATATCCACATGTTCAGGAGGTGCCATCAGCTGGAGGAGTTCCAGCTGTGAGTTTCAGAGCTTGTTTAGCAGCTGGTGACACTGATACATCAATAAGAATGAGAGTTTCATGGATAGCACATTTATAGATGTGGTCATCCCATAGCTTACAGGTACGCAGGCAGAGAGTGACTGAGTGGCCACTAAGCAGTCAAGAATGACTAGGCAGGTAGTGCTGATCTGTTCTGTTGCCATTCCCTGTGATTGTGTATTGCTTGGACACCATGAAGCAGAATTCTTGGAGTTATAAAGAAGCCTTTATTAACAGCACTGAGCTATGTACAAATTTGCAGTAGAGGGTAAAGGTATGGAGAGGACCCCGCACTAGGTCCTGACAGGTTGCTACCTATCTCTAGACTGGGACTTAGCTCTAGATCATGTGCCTTTTTATATCACCATTGTGAGCAGTACTGTACTCAGTCCCATGTTAACCGTTTAGGTCCCAGATCCTCCTATTACAGTGCACATGTCGCCTGAGAACATTTTACGCTCCCACCAGTTTTCTGCTCTGGATGCAGGTGAGCTATTGATTCCTCTGGATGTGTAGCCAGAGCCTAGTCCATGGCACCAAAGCTGCTTCAGTAATACATGGGGGCAGGATAAATATTGTAAAAGCAATAGTGATAGGGGATTTGATATTTAGGGGAACTGAGAGGTATTTTTCCGTGAATCCCAGGTTGTATATTGCCTCCCTAGTACCAAGTCAAGTATGTCACTGAGTGACTGCAGAGCACTTTGAGGGATAGAGTGAAAATTCAGCAGTTTTGATCCATATAGGTACCAACAACATAGGTAGAAACAGAGATGATGTCCTGCCGGCAGAGTTTAGGGAGTTAGGGAAGAAAATAGCAAACAGGACCTCAAAGGTATCATGTGCTACTGAGTAGAGATTGGAGGGTAAAGCAGAAGAATATAGGAGAGACAGTCCAGGAGGGAGGGCTTTAGATTCCTGATTTGCTGCTATTATTGGGGAGGATTTAAATTAACATTGCTATATGAAGGGCAACTTCCATGGGGTGAGAATGGATCCAGCCCAGGTAAGTTGGAATCAAAGATTGGCAGGCAAAACTGCATTGGAATAATGGACTGCCTTTAAAGAGGAGATAGTTCGAGTACAGTCAAAGTACGTTTACACGAGGGGAAAAGGCAGAACAATCAAATCCAGAGCTCCCTGGGTGATGAAAGAGTTAGAGAGTAAGATGGAGCAGAAAAAGGGTATGACATGTGGATAATAAAATTGAGAACAAGGCTGAATGTAGTAGGTTCAGAGGAGAAGTGAAAAAACAAATAAGAGAAGCAATGAGAGAGGATGAGAAGAGACTGGCAGTAACATAAGAGGGAACATAAAAGTCTTCAGATATAAAAGCAAAAAACTGCGGATGCTGGAAATCCAAAACAAAAACAGAAACAGAAATACCTGGAAAAACTCAGCAGGTCTGGCAGCATCGGCGGAGGAGAGCACAGTTGACATTTCGAATCCCTTCAACAGAACTAAGTAAAAATAGGAAAGGGGTGAAATATAAGCTGGTTTAAGTGGGGTGCGGGGGGGGCGGTGGGTGGTGGTGTGTGGTGGTGCAGGCAGGGGGGTGGTTTGCGACAAGTAGCCAGTAATAGGTGGAGAAAAAAAGTATTCTTTTGAATACTAATGAATAGTAAAAAAAGTGGTAAAAGGAGGAGTGAGGCCCTTTAGGAACCTTAAAAGGAAATTACAGATGGAGGCCTTCACATGGAGGCAGTGGCCAGGTCTGAGGTATTAATTGTGTACTTTACCAAGGAAGAAGATGCTATCAAAAGGGACCTAGGTGTCTTTGTTCAGAAGTCACTAAAGATTAGCATGCAAGTGCAGCAACCAATTAAGGAGTCAAAAGTTGGCCTTCATCGTAAGGGGATTTGAGTACAGGGTTAAAGATGTCTCGCTGCAGTTATATAGAACCTTGGTGAGACCTCATCTGCTGTATTGTGTACAGTTTTGTTCCCCCTATGTAAGGAGGGATATACTTGCCATAGAGGGAGTGCAAAAGAGGTTGACCAGGTTAATCCCTGGGATGGTGGGAATGGCTTTTGAGGAGAAATTGAAGAGACTGGGTCTGCATTCCCTAGAGTTTCAAAGAATGAGGAGTAACCCCCGTGAAACTTACAAAATTCTTACAGGGCGTGAGAGGGTGGATGTAGGTAAGATATTTACCCGGGCTGGTGAGTCTAAAACCAGGGGAGATAATCTCAGGTTAAGAGGTAGGCCATTTAAGACTGAAATGAGTAGAAATTTCTTCACTTTGAGGGTGGTGAATCTTTGGAATTCTCTACCCCAGAGGGCTGTGGAGGCTCAGCCATTGAGTATGTTCAGAACAGAAATTGATAGATACTTGGAGACTAATGACATCAAGGGATACGAGAATAGCATGGGAAAATGGTGTTGAGGTAGATGATCAGCCATGATCTAACTGAATGGCGGAGCAGGTTCGACGGGACTAATGGCCCCTAAGTTCCTAAGCCATAGTAAAAGAGGAAGGAGTTAAGACACTGGATGGAATAAAAATTGGTAAAGCAGAGGTGTTAGATAGTCTATCTGTGCTTAATGTTGATAAACCTCCTGGACTGGCTGATAGTGAGGGAAGAATGGGTGTAGATAGCAAAGGCAGGAGGCATTGGCCATAATTTTCTGATCCTCCTTAGAGGCAGAGGTGGTGCCAGAGGACTGGAGATTGTAAATGTTACACTCTTGTTCAAGAAAGGGCATAAGGATTAACCCAGTCTACAACTACAGGCCAGTCAGTTTAACATTGGTGGTGGGGTAGCTTTTAGAAATCATAATTCGGGATAAATGAATTATTTATCCAAGACTTGGATAAATATGGATTAAGTAAGGAAAGCCTGCTCTGATTTGTTAAGGGCAAATCATGTTTAACTAACTTGCTTGCGTTTATTCTTGGGGTAACAGAGAAGGTTAATGAGGGTAATGCGGTTGATGGGGTGGACATGGACTTCCAAAAGGCAATGGATAAAGTGCCACCAAACAGGCTTGTCGGCAAAGTTACAGCCCAGTGAAACTTAAGATTCAGCAGCAGCATGAATACGAAATGTGGCCAGGTGACGGAAAACAGACAGTGGTGGTGAACGGTTGTTTTTCAGGCAGGAGGAAGGTGTGCAGTGTTCCCCACGGCTCAGTATTAGGACCCCTGCTTTTCCAAAAAGAAATTAGTGACCTAGACTTGGTTGCACAGGGCACAATTTCAAAATTTTGCACATGACCCAAAGCTTGGAAGTTTTGTGACAACTGTGAGGATGGTGATTAACTTCAAGAGGACATAATTAGGCTGATAGAATGGGCAGACAAGATGGAGGTGAAATTTAATGTGGAGAAGTGTGAAATAATTCATTTTAGTAGGAAGAGGTAATATAAAGGGTATAGTTCGAATAGGGGGTGCAGGAACAGAAGGACCTGTTGTTATATGTGCACAAATCATCGAAGATGGCAGGACATGTTGAGAAGTGGTTAATAAGGCATATGGGATCCTGGGCTTTATAAGCAGGGACATAGGCCAGGGTTTTGCCCTTGTCAGGAGGGCTCAGCAGGAATGGGCAAGAGCATTCGGGAGCCAACCGCTGCCCACGATTGGGGCAGGACCACGATTTCACACTGGCAGACCAATTAAGGCCCGCCCAGTGTAAAACGCGTGCAGCAGCGCTCAGCGCTGCCTGTGTACAGGGAGGAGGGCAAGCAGGGAACTTCACACATGCCTCAGGGAGGTGAAGTTTTGAACAAATAAAAACAAAGAATTTTAAATTGTTAAAAAACATGTCCCCTCATATGACTCTATGAGATATTTAAATTTTTATTTAATTTTTAATAGCTGTTGGAAACCTCATCCCGCCCGTGGATGAGGTTTCCTAAAAGATCCAAAGGCCACTTGGCCTTTCTGCCTGCCCGACAACTGTAAGGTTGGACGGTCAGCAAAAAATGTAATTCAATCATTATTTTGATGGTCTTAATAGGCCTTTTAATTGTCGGCGGGCACGCTGCTGACTCCCACGCACGGCCCTCGACTGAAATGTCGTACGAGTGCGCGATAATGTCGGGATGCTCGCCTGACATCATCGTATGTCATTTTACACTCGTTTGGGTCAGGCGCGTCTGCCCAAAGAGCTGAAAGGTCTGGCCATAGAGTGCAACAACAAGGAAGTTATGATAAGCTTGTATAAAACACTAGTTCAGCCTCAACTGGAGTATTGTGTCAAGTTCTGGGCACCCCCTCTGAGGGAAGGTGTGAGGCCATTAGAGAAAGGGCAGAAAAGATTGACGGGAATGATTTCAGGGCTGAGGGATTTCAGTTTGGAGAAGCTAGGTTTGTTCTCCTTGGAGAAGAGAAGGTTGCAAGGTGATTTGACAGAGGTGTTCAAAATCATGAGGGGCCTGGATAGAGCAGAGAGGAAGAAACTGCTCCTGTTGGTGGAGGATCGAGTACCAGAGGGCACAGATTTAAGATGATTGCAAAAAGAAGCAAGAGCGATGTGAGAAACTTTTTTACTCAGCGAATGGTTAGGATCTGGAATGTACTGCCTTAGAGTGTGGTGGAGACAGATTCAATTATGGCTTCTAAAAGATAATTGGACAATTATCTGAAAAGAAAACATTTGCAGGACTATGGGGAAAAGGCAGGGGAGTGGAACTAGATGAGTTGCTCTTGCAGAGAGACAGCACAGACACAGTGGGCTGGATGGTCTCCTTCTCTGCTGCAACCATTCTATGATTCTATGAATTGCCTACCCTCCCTATAGATAGTTAAGTATTGTGAGTAACAGCATAATTTCCCTTTTAACAATGTGATCACTGTTAATGACTGCTAATCAACCTCTTGGGCCCAAAAAATGAACAATTAAAACAATGAAGCCTCATTACTCCTGGTTGTGAATTGTTTTTTGAGATTTAAATATGTCAAATTTAAATGTTTTCATTTTTTTACCCTTTTATCTTTGTTAATTCAGTCTTTCTTTCCCTCTCATTTTTTATTTTGTAATTGATTTGACTATGAATTTAGCCACTTTAATTCACCCTCCTTCTCAGGCCTTGTGCTTTTAATTTCACAATCTTTAAATCTCATTGGTTAAGGCATACACTGTTGGTCCCATCATTCACCAATATAGACAATGTCCTGTCCCTCTCACTGCACCATTAGCAGCTCATACAACTTACAATCTGGTGGGTAACAAATTTTAAAACTTAAACGTGCAAATGCTCCTGTAAAATCTGGACCATTTTCTTACCAATAGGCAACTGGCAGTGGGTTGTTCAAACTGTAGCCCATGGGCTATATGCAGCCTTCAAGGCCTGGCAATTTCGTCCATGAATGCACACATGGTCCCAATGTTGGGACATGTCCCCTTCCAACAAAATCCCAGCTGACATTTCTTCAGTCAGCTCCTCACATTAGAATGCTAATGCCAGGTGCTTGCCATGGTTGTAACTAATTGCCTTTGGAGGATATAAGGAACTTATTTTTTCTTTATTTTTTCATGGGATGTGGGCATCACTGGCAAGGCCAGCATTTGTTGCCCATCCCAAACTGTCTTGAACTGAATGGCTTGCTCGGCCATTTCAGAGGGCAGCTTAAGAGTGAACCACATTTCTGTGGGGCCTGGAGACACATGCAGGCCAGACAGTGTAAGGATGGAAGATTGCCTACCCATCAGTAAGCCAGAATCAAAGATAGTTTCGTGATCACCATTACTAAAACTAGCTTTATAATTCCAGATTTATTAATTGAAGTTAAATTCCATCAGCTGCCAGGGTAGGATTTGAAGCCTTGCCCCCCAGAGCATGAGCCTGGGCATCTGGATTGTTAGTCCAGTGGTGTTAACTCTACGCTGCCGTATCGATCAAATTGATGATGGTGCTAGCACAGTCAGAACTGAACCATTTTTGGGTGCTGGGCAAGTCTACGTTTTAAAATACTTTTGTGGCGTCGAGGAGAAGATTTTAGCTAAGTCTGAAATATGTGTCTTTCCTCTTGTCAGTGTAAAGCTTGGCATGCTCCGCTGCAGATGTATGTGATACATAACACTTCTCAGGATCGTAAATGGAGAAGAGAGTTGAAAGAAGCTGTGAAGATACATCAGGCACTCAGCCAGTGAATATTCCTCACAGAACTGCTTCTGTATGGCTATTTCAGAACGGTCTCGTTATTTCATGGCTCTCAAAGCATATTACAGTTTAAACCGTCAGTGGTATGAAAGCCGTTTTAGTCAGGTTATAACTGGCTAATTCATTTCTGTTGAGAGCATTTAAAGCAGGATTATCCTTTCAATGAAATGCCTTGCAAGTCACTTATGAGAGCTTAATTGCTCGGAGGTATTGTAACAAAGAAGCTAGTGTGTTTGTATGAAATTCATTAATGTGTTTGTTCATCTGTTTATTTCAAATTAATTAATGGAGGCCTTAATACAGCACAGAGAGGTGTTTGAAATTTCAGGCTAATGTCATCATAGTAGCACAGAGAGCAATTTTAATGTCTAACTGTATGGTGAACGATGATGTAGTCATGTACCCTTGGGCAGGCTAAGCTGTGAAGTTTATAAATATTAAAACAAATTAGGAGGCTGGCGTCAACCACACTAGAAAACCCTGCAGCGTAAATCATCCCTCCCGTGTGCAGCCCAGTGCTTTTGCAGGTTAAAAGATCCAAGGCACTCCTTTTTGGCCTGCTCAAGCCAATTCCACTCCTTTTAGAAGTTTAATAAAAATGCTTCGCTGAACAGGCTTTCCATGTACTGTTCAGCAATGAGGAGGTGAGGAAAACCACTTGAAACAATGTCAAATGCCATTTGCTTCAGGTCAGCTTAACCTGCCCAGCATGTTGACAATGAGAGAAGGAACAGTCACCCGCTGACGTATGTCACAGCACAATTCAAACAGACCTTTTAACTTTACACCATAGATGTCGGCGTATAAGTCGACATTGGAAGCCTGGAAAAATCCCTCCAAAAATGGGAGTTGACTTATATGCCAAGTATGAAAATGAACCGCTGGCGTGGGTTTAGGTGGTCACCATCCTTCTCGTTCACCACATGGGATCCTGCTCTGTGTGGGCTTGTCTCTTAATCTCCTGCTCATCTTCCCAACACAGCCCGTATTGCCTACTTGATCCCTTGCACCCAGTTACAAGGTACCAGCAAGTAAAACATTCATTTGCGGAGTGAAAACTTAAGGCTGACTACTAATATGAGTATAGCTCGTCATGGCTGAAAAGGAGTTGGGGGGGGGGGTCAACTTATGCGTTGAATATGTGCAAAAACATGATTTTTGAGGCCGGAAAAAGTTGTCTTAAACACCAGGTTGACTTTTTGTTATTCATTTATGGAATGTGGGTGTCACTGGCTAGGCCAGTGTTTATTGCCAATCCCTAATTGCCCTTGAGAAGGTGGTGGTGAGCTGCCTTCTTGAACCGCTGCAGTCCATGTGGTGTAGGTACACCCACAGTGCTGTTAGGGAGGGAGTTCCAGGATTTTGACCCAGTGACAGTGAAGGAACAGCGATATGTTTCCAAGTCAAGACGGTGAGTGACTTGGAGGGTAACTTCCAGGTGGTGGTGTTCCCATGTATCTGCTACCCCTGTCCTTCTAGGTGGCAGTGGTCATGGGTTTGGAAGGTGCTGCCTAAAGAGCCTTGGTGAGTTTCTGCAGTGCATCTTGTAGATGGTACATACTGCTGCCACTGTGCATCGGTGGTGGAGGGAGTGAACATTTGTGGAAGGGGTGCCAATCAAGTGGGCTGCTTTGTCCTGGATGGTGTCAAGCTTCTTGAGTATTGTTGGAGCTGCACTCATCCAGGCAAACGGACAATATCCCATCACACTCCTGACTTGTGCCTTGTAGATGGTGGACAGGCTTTGGAGAGTCAGGAGATGAGTTACTCGCCGCAGGATTCCTAGCCTCTGATCTGCTCTTGTAGCCACAGTATTTATATGGCTAGTCCAGTTCAGCTTCTGGTCAATGGTAACCCCAGGATGTTGATAGTGTGGGATTCAGTGATGGTAATGCCATTGAACATCAAGGGACAATGGTTAGATTCTCTCTTGTTGGAGATGGTCATTGTGTGGCGCGAATGTTACTTGCCACTTGTCAACCCAAGCCCGGATATTGTTCAGGTCTTGCTGAATTTCAGCTTGGACTGCTTATAAACTGTGGTCTATGGTAACTCAAATATATGATGCATGTTGTTCATTGGACACCTCCCCTCCACCATGTACTCTTAGATCATACACCCTCACCTAAACTCCTTCCTGTTTTTGTCACCTGATTTAGTGTCTCTATTACAAAGCTGACATGGCCATACTCCAATACATCTTTCACAAAACATGCAGTGGAATACCTCGAGCATTAGCAATGTAACAAATGGTGGGGCGAGAGGTCAACTTTCTCAAGCTGTGTACACACCGTTCAGAAACTGTTCTATTGAGCCACTTATCTCTGTTCTCTACATTGAAAGTCTTCTCCACGGTATATTAATTTCATGTGAAATAGCCAATTGGCTGGGAACGTGCAGCCCCTTCCTCTGGCAGGATCTTCCAGCCCAATGGACATTTGAATATCCCGGCACATCCTGCTACCGCGGTGGGGCCAGAAAATTCCAGCCAATATTTTTTTTGTGTGTTCTTCAAAATGAGGGATACAGTGCTGGAAAAATGGATCACTTTTACATTGAAGTACATAGAACACAACTCACAGAAACAGACCGTTCTGTCCAACCAGTCTCTGTTAGCATTCATTCTCCACTCGAGCTTCCTCTCATCCATCCCATCTAACTCTGTTAGCATAATTCGCCTCTCTCCCTCATATCCTCCTCTACCTTGCTCCCCTTAAATGCACCTATACTGTTTGCCTCGACTACACCATATAGTAGTGGGTTCCACATTCTCACAACTCTATGGATAAAGAAGTTTGTTCTGAATTCCCTAATTGATTTCTTGGTGACTAGTTTATATTGATAACCTCTAGTTCTGCTCTTCCCCAAAATTGGAAACACTATGAAAAACTTTCATAATTTTAAAGACCTGGATTCCCTGTTCCTGCTTTTTACTTTTAGCTTCCATTAAACACATCCTCACTGGGCATGGCATGGGCCATGTTGTGAGTAAAGATCCCTCCGCTCTTCCCTGAAATGTGCCTCAACCCCAATTCAAACGAGCACACACCGTTGTGAAATAAGAACAGATGATGCTGGCTAAACTCAGCAAGTCTGGCAGCGTCTGCGGAGAGAGGAACACAGTTAACGTTTCGAGTCCGTATGACTCTTCTTCAGATGTGAAGAGAGGTAGAAATGTGATGGGTTTTATGCTGTTGGCAAGGGGGTGCTGGAGCAGATGGAGAAAAACAGAAGATCAGGGACAGGTTGGAGCCCAGGAGAGATTTGACGAAGATGTCATCGACACAAGACAAAGGACGGAATTGTCCCAGATTTACAGTAAGTGTGGGAAAAAAAGCATTTCACCCGCCGGCCGCAATGGCGGCTTTTCATGCTGTATCATCCCAAACCCGCCGCATTAATCATGCATTCCCGGGAAACACACCGTTTCATTAGCGGGAGGGCTATGATTCACCCGCCACACCGTCACCTCAACGTTCCCTCATGCCGGGCCCCATATTTAAAGTGCAGCCACGCTCAGACCTCTCGGTGCTTCCAGCCCAGGACTGCTGCACGGAGGACATGGCCCCAAAACACATGAAGACTACAGCCCCACAAATCAGTGACATATCCCTGGGATGCCTTCTAGACACCATTGGAGCCTGACACAATGTCCTCTACCGCCATTCTGGCCGCAGAAGGCCCGTCAGTGTCACCGCTCTGGCTTGGTAGGCAATGGCAGTGGTGATCAGTGCCAATGCTGCACAGAAGAGGTTGGCCATCCAGTGCAGATAGAGGATGAATGATCTCATCCATGCTGCCAGGGTAAGGCAACCATCTCACTCTAAACTCACACACTCAAGCCCATCACACATTCACTGGCATCTGACTCACAGCTCAAGGGACACCACCTCTCACTCTCTCACACACACCCTCACATCTCCATGTGGCCTCATCTCCTCTGGAGGCTGTCTCCTCAGCCCTCACCATCTTGCAGCCACTTGCATAGATCTACATGTGTCCCCACACACACCCTGGAATATCCCCCTTCTCCAGTACAGCCCTCACCGTGCAGCCTTTTCTCTTGCCTGAAGCCACTTCACCCCCTCCCCAAGCAAACCTTAACCCTGCAACTGTTGAAGAGCCACCCCTTGCTTTATGACTGCTCTGGTAGGTAGAGACCTGCTCATGAGCCCACCTAAAAATGATGTTGTTCTGCCTGCGAAGCCTAGTGCCGATGATTGTGAGTGTTGCCCGAAATAAGGTAGGTGAAGAAGCCTCAAAGTCCCGAGTGAAGTGCAGCTCGCCAGGTGCTTATTGCACATTGTTATGTACAGTTGTGAAACACGTCGGTGTGCTCTGGTGATCCAGCATGGGGGGCTGTTTCTGGCAAGCTGGGTTTATGCAGGTGTATTACAATGAAGCTCCCGGCGTCAGACAGTGGGAAACACAGCCCGCCATTGATGGGCAGAGGGAACAGTTGGAAACTGGTTGCCAATGGATCCCCAAATAGAGGTGAGTGTGGGTGGGGATGCGGGGGGAGTTGGAAGCAAGGGCAGGGGCTGGCTTCCTGCAGGACCACCCCTTCCCAATGCTAAGTCTCCTGAACAAAGGACATCAACCCCCATCCGCCCACTAGCCCAGCCTGGTAGGCCACTGGCAAACCCAATATAGTTTGTTGATTGGCCTCCCTGGATGGTGAGTCCCCCACCCGCTGCTGGTAATCAACCAGCGGCAGCAGGATGAGGGCTTTAAGAGGCCCGTAAGTGGCCTCTTAAGGGTCTGAATTGGCTTCCAGGTGGGAAGGTCGCCCACAAACCTTCCGCCTTCGGACCTGATCGGAGGGAGGCTGGAGTGTGGTGGCTCTCCCGTCTCCAAACTCACCTGGCGGGGGAATGGGGGGGTGTGGGGGTGCTTTAAATTTTAAATCCCACTCAATAAGTCAATAATACAGTAATAATAAAAAATAAAGCAATAATTTCCTGACTTATAGACACTTTGTTTTTACAATTTCTGATACTCCTTATGAGTCTAATGGTGGAACCAGATTTATATTTTTAGTATTTCTTTATGGAAACTTGTAGCTATGGTCACTTTAATTTGGCTACTGCTTTGACTGAGTAACATTGAGTGGCCAGTTATTGTAATCAGTGGCTCATTAACCTTATTTCTTCTCAGAAACCCTACATTACTTATATTTTAAGAACCTATGGTCGGCCTCAGGCCAGATATGTGATTGGGAAATTTTCTCACCTTAACCATGCCCAAGTTGTTACTACAGTCAAGTGAGTCGCAGCTATCTGTTTAATCGACAATGAAGAACGATCGATAGTGTTCCAAATCTCTCAGAATAGAAAGAGATCATTATCTCGCTGTGGTTCACCAGTTGCATTCACACCTCCGAGTCAGAATGTTGTGAGTTCAAACTCAGAGACTTGAGCACCAATCTGTGCTGACACTCCAGTGCAGTACTGAGGGAATGCTGCACTGTTGGAAGTGCCATCTTTTGGATCAGGTGTTAAAATGAGGTCCCATCTGGTCTCTCAGGTGGATGATATAGCTTCCATGGCATTATTCCAAAGAAGACTTGATAGAAGTTTGCAAAATTATGAGTGGCATGGACAGAGTAGATAGTCAGAAGCTTTTTCCCAGGGTGGAAGAGTCAATTACTTGGGGACATAGATTTAAGGTGAGAGGAGAAAACTATAGAGGAGATGTGCGGGGCAAGTTTTTTAAGCAGAGGGTAGTGAGTGTCTGGAATTCGCTGCCAGAGGAGGTGATGGAAGCAGGTACGATAGTGGTGTTTAAGAGGCAGCTTGACAAATACATGAAAAGGATGGGAATAGAGGGATACGGACCCCGGAAGTGCAAAATGTTTTAGTTGACGGGCAATATGATCGGCGCAGGCTTGGAGGGCCAAAGGGCCTGTTCCTGTGCTGTACTTTTCTTTGTTCTTTGTTCTTTGTTCTAAGAGCAGGAGAGTTCTCCCTTATGTCCTGACCAATAATTATCCTTCTTTAAAATGTTATCTGGCCATTATCACATCAGTGTTTATGGGAGCTTGCTATGCACAAATTGGTTGCCACTTTTCCTACATTCAGAAAGTCACTACATTTCAGAAGTATTTCATTGGCTGTCATTTTGGGATATCTTGAGGTCGGGGAAGATGCTATATAAATGCAAATGTTTCTTCCTTTCAAAAGATTGATGACCATCTGTTAGGAGGATTCAAACCTATTCATTGGGATCGCTGAGCCATTATAATTTGATTTGAACCTGCACTTCATCCAGTGTAGCTGAAATTACCACTGATTGTCAGCTCTATACTCAGAGCCTTTCTGACTCAGTGATGTTAGCAAATGCATTCTACCAGTTGATCAGTCCAGATATTCTTGTGAAGTTTTGCTGGTAGAACCAACAACTCTGATAATAACCAGCAACTCTGATCCGCTATTCCTCACCAAAGCGTGCTCTGGTTTACAAAAAATACTATTATTGCTGTTCTCCTAAATAAACCTGATTCATTGTTTACGACTTGAGATAACCAATCTCAGTGACATCTCTGTCTAGCTGAGCGATGCAGAGTTACGATATTCAGTGAGCTTGTCAGCAACAAATGGAATTCATTGTTCACTCCGAGCACGCTTCCTTCCAGATTAATGCACACATCAAGTCCCTGTTTGGTCCCTGGGGAAAATGGGCTCACCTGTGGAAATGGTTCTTTGTGCTGGGTGTTGGTAAAAACATTGCAGCATGGCTGCTTAATTGTATCAGCAGAGTGGCTGTACAAATGAGCTGAGTGAACCATGCTTTAGGAGAACATATTAAAGCTGCATTTATCAATCAGAATGGCTCTGGTGCTACTTTGACACCAGCTGCATATTTCTATTATTTAACAGTGCTGTTTTCTTTAACACCATCACAGGATATTTTTTGTAAAAGCAAGATCTGTACAGTGACACAGGACATAATAACCTGGAATTCACAATGGGAACATTGCCCTTTCCAGTTCTGGTGTGCTTCATCGAAAGGTCACTCAGGAAATGCAGCTTTGATATCCTGGTTCTTCAAAAAATACACATCAAACATATACACATGTTCAACATTAGAGGACATATCACAGGTTTCAACTCAATCGCTTCCAATAACCACTCCAGATTTGGCCTGGCATGCTATGTCAGTCAAGGCATTGAGGCTTGCGCCAAACTCAAGCACACCTTTCCAGCTTTTCCCAATTCTGGAAAGCAGGAGACATTAAATGACAATAGGTTTCACAAAGCCAAATGGAGTGTTAATGGGTTTGGTACAGAAACAAAAGATATGTCCAAATGAGGTGTGAATGGCTGGATAGCAGCCATCTGGCTGGAAAGGAAATGAACAAATAAAGAAATGAAGAGAAGCAAAAAAAGAGTATAGAAAAAAGGTGAACCAGCAAAAAAAAAACACGTACAAAATTGGAAGCAAAGGTTAGGATCTAAAATTGTTGAAATCAATGATCAGTCCAGAAGGATATAGAGTACCATATCAAAAAATGAGGTGCAGTTCCTCGAGCTTGTGTTGAGCTTCATTGAGTCACTGTGGCAGGCCAAGGACAGAAAGGTCAAAGTGAGAGCAAGGTAAAGAATTGAAAAGAGAAGCGACAGGAAACTCAGAGTCATGCTTGCAGACTGAGTGGAGGTGTTCCGCAAAACAGTCATCCAGTTTGCATTTGGTCACCCCAATGATGAGCTGACCACATCATGAGAAGCGAATACAATTGGTTAAATTGAAAGAAGAGCAAGTAAATCACTGTTTCACTTGGAAGGAGTGTTTGGGGTCTTGAATGCTGAGAAGGGAGGAGGTAAAAGGACAAGTGTTGCATCTACTGTGCTTGCATGGAAAGCTGCCGTAGGGAATGGAGGGGAGTTTTGAGGGTGACTGAGGAGTGGACCCGGGTGTCATGGGGGAACAACCTCTTTGGAATGTGGAGGGGTAGCAGGATGGGTTTGGTTATGGCATCATGCTGGAGCTGGTGGAAATGGTGGAGGATGAACCATTGAATATGAAGGCTGGTGCGGTGGAAGGTGAGGGAACCCTACCTTAGTTGTGGAAAGGAGGGGTAAGGATGAGAGCAGAAGTGTATGCAATAGATTGTGTTGAAATTCCTCTTCCCTCATTCCCTATTGTCTGCTATGAATTCTTCCACAGGAGTTACTTGTATCCTTCATTTCCTATCATTCCATTAAGTCGCTGCTTGTTGATTTTACAAAAGGCCCAAGTGTTGATGTACTTGGGTTCCTGCGTGTATTAAAACATCTTCTGATAAAACATCTGCTTGTGACATTTTAAATGGGGCTTTCTTTTTGCCAAACTTTCTCTCACAGCATCATCTTAATTTTGTTATTAAAAAGTGTTTGTTTGTCAGGGCAAGGGTCAACTGCACTGGGAAATGGTACAATTTTCTACTTGTCAGACTTGTCAAAATCTCTTCAGAAGCATAGTAAAGTCTAAGCCCTTGCGCTTTTGACTCCATGAGTTCTCAGTAGAAGAGTTCTGCTAGACCTCAAACCCACCTGGTTTCTCTTTGTTTTTCATCTGCAACAATTTAGAACATATTAGTCCAATTAAAGATACTAACACTTCCATTTAGGATTATCTGCCAACCTGCGCTTCAATGTCAATTTTGTCTCTCTCATTGTGGTTCAAACATGTGACAACGCTAAGATAAAAGCAAAGAACTGCGGATGCTGGAAATCCAAAACAAAAACAGAAACAGAAATACCTGGAAAAACTCAGCACGTCTGGCAGCATCGGCGGAGAAGAGCACAGTTGACGTTTCGAGTCCTCATGACCCTTCAACAGAACTAAGTAAAAATAGGAAAGGGGTGAAATATAAGCTGGTTTAAGGGGGGAGTGGTGTTGGGAGAAGAAGAGCTAGGTAAAGAGCCAGTGAAACGTGGAGATAACCAAAAGCTGTCACAGACAAAAGGACAAAGGGGTGTTGAAGGTGGTGATATTATCTAAAGGAATGTGCTAATTAAGGGTAGAAAGCAGGACAAACAAGGTACAGATAGCCCTAGTGGGGGTGGGGTGGGGTGAAGGAATACTAAAAAGGCTAAAAGGTAGAGATAAAACAATGGGTGGAAATACATTTAAAAATAATGGAAATAGGTGGGAAAAGCAAAATCTATATAAATTATTGGAAAAAACAAAAAGGAGGGGGAAGAAAAGGAAAGGGGATGGGGATGGAGGAGGGAGTTCATGATCTAAAATTGTTGAACTCAATATTTAGTCCGGAAGGCTGTAAAATGCCTAGTCAGAAGATGAGGTGCTGTACCTCCAGTTTGTGTTGAGCTTCACTGGAACAATGCAGCAGACTAAGGATGGACATGTGGGCATGAGAGTAGGGTGGAGTGTTGAAATGGCAAGCGACAGGGAGCTCTGGGTAACGCTTGCAGACAGACCGAAGGTGTTCTGCAAAGCGGTCGCCCAGTCTGCGTTTGGCCTCTCCAATGGAGAGGAAACCGCATTGGGAGCAACGAATGCAGTAGACTAAGATGAGGGAAGTGCAATTGAAATGCTGTTTCACTTGAAAGGAAATAAGTGAGGACAAGGGGAACCCTATCATGTTTCTGGGATGGAGGAGAAGGTGTGAGGGCGGACCTCATCTTCTGACTAGGCACTTTACAGCCTTCCGGACTAAATATTGAGTTCAACAATTTTAGATCATGAACTCCCTCCTTCATCCCCACCCCCTTTCCTTTTCTTCCCCCTTCTTTTTGTTTTTCCAATAATTTATATAGATTTTTCTTTTCCCACCTATTTCCATTATTTTTAAATATATTTCCATCCATTGTTTTATCTCTACCTTTTAGCCTTTTTCGATTCCTTCACCACCCCCCACCCCCACTAGGGCTATATGTACCTTGCTTGTCCTGCTTTCTACCCGTAATTTGCACATTCCTTAGATAATATCACCACCTTCAACATCTCTTTGTCCTTTTGTCTGTGACATCTTTTGGTTATCTCCACGTTTCACTGGCTCTTTACCTAGCTCTTCTTGTCCCAACACCCCCCCGCCACCACCCCCCCCCCACCCCCCCAACCCCTTAAACCTCCTTATATTTCACCACTTTCCTATTTTTACTTAGTTCTGTTGAAGGGTCATGAGGACTCGAAACGTCAACTGTGCTCTTCTCCACCAATGCTGCCAGACATGCTGAGTTTTTCCAGGTATTTCTGTTTTTGTTTTTGCATGTGACAACACTAAGTTGGAACTGATTCTCCGAATTTAAAGAAAAAAATCGTAGATTCGTCTTTTGTTTTTCCATCTCTAGTTTACTCTCATGCTGGATCTTGTATCCATATCCTCTAAACTCTGGATTTGTCTATAGTGATAAATATTCATATACTCATCTAGTGGTAATCATTTGGCTACTTTAAAAAAAGACTTGCATTCATATATCGCTTTTCACAATCACCAGGCATTTCAGAACACTTTACAGCTAATGAAGCATCCTTTGAAGTGTTGAATTGTAGGAAAGAAACAGGAGCTAACTTCCACAAACAGCAATGTGATAATGATCAGATAAACTGTTTTTGTAATGCACTGAGGGATAAACATTGACCAGGACACCAGCAGGGGTAACGTCCCTGCTCTTCTTGGAATTAACACCATGGCATCTTTTACACCTACACAAGGGGCTGAACCTCCGGCTCGGTGACCAAGCCCCGCCCCCGCTCACCGGGGCGTAAAATGACGGGGGGGTGGGGGGCGACATCAAGCGTGCGTCCCAACACCACCACACGTCATTTAGATTTCCAGTTCCGCCAAACCGTCAAAGGCCTGTTATGGCCATGAATGAACTAATTAAGCCTATTGAAAAAACTGCTCCTCCAACATTAAAGTTGGTGGGGGGGGGGCAGGTGAAGAGCCCAGGCGGCCTTCGTATTTTTCATAGAACCTCATCCACGGGCAGGGTGAGGTTTCATGAATGATTTAAAATGTTCAGAAAATGTTTTATTAAAATTAATGCACATGTCCCAGCTCATGTGACAGTTTCACATGAGGGGGCATGTCATAAAAATTTTTACAACACTTTATTACAAAAATTGTTTTAAGTGTTTACATTTAAAACGAATCTCCCCGAGGCACCTCTTTGCCTCAGGGCGATTTCTGATGCGTGCGAAGGAGCGCACCCCCGACTCAGGGAAACCCCGCCCCGCCTGCACAGGGAGCGCTCAGCACTTCCAGGCGCACGTCACGCTGGGCAGGCCTTAATTGGCCCACTCACGCAAAATGGCGGCACGGACCCGATCGGGTCCACGCCCGCCCCCACACAACACCCCACCCCCCCCCCACCCCCGACGGGGGGAAAATTCTACCCAAGGAGGCAGACTTGGTTTAAAGGTCCCATCGGAAAGACAGTACCTCCAACCCTGCAAAACTCCCTCAGCACTGCATTGGAATATCAGCTTTCATTTCTGTGCTCAAGACTTGCAGTGGGACTTGAACCAAGGATTTGTGATTCAGAGGTGAGAGGGCTACCATCTGAGACATGGCTAACACTCAAGAATGCATCATTGCCCGGTGCAATCCTGTCTATATCCAATATCCACACACACTCACTGGGTAGAAACCAATGTCATACCAATGGTTGATTTTTCCTCCTGGAAATATCATAGTGTGCCTACTGTCATTCGAGCTAGACCATATAAATCAAAACAGACCAGAGGGTAAAACTGTATAACTTGTTGCTATAGATCTGTATACATTTTCTCCTTTTAACGTTCAAATTAACTTTACTAATTTATTTATTTACATTACAATTATTTTATAAGTAAAAATTCTAGGGACAATGCTTAAATTAAATAATTAAAATTGACCCATTAGAGAAGTAAGAAGGGTGTGTTTAATATCACACTCGTAGAGATAGGTGCTAATTTTGGGCCAACTAGGTTAATACAATACAACTTATGTGGAATTTAAGTATTTGCCTTAACAAGGTTTAATGAATATAAGATACCTGCATTACAATTAATTTGAAAGGATCCAAACATACATTCATTTTCATCTGACTGGCAGAATGAAATCTTATATCATTTGCATGTATCAAGTGTTAATATTTGATAGCCTGTGGCATTAAGTGTCCTGTTCCATCACTCTTCATAATGTCTGTGCAGATCTCAATATACAATGTAGCCAATTTAGCTCTGAAGGAGAGTCATACAGACTCTCTCTGTCAGACCTGCTGAGCTTTTCCAGCATTTTCTGTTTTTGTTTCAGATTTCCAGCATCTGCAGTATTTTGCTTTTATACCATCCAGCTGCTTAAACTGAATTTACACAAGCCATTTTGCAACCAAAATGAAGCCAATGTTTATAGCAATCTAATGTTTAAAATTCATTGTTAAATATTTTATGTTGACAGATTGCCTGACTGTTCTATTTGAGATTGTGAGGTGGATAGAGCTGGAACTGGAATCTAATCTTTTTAACACTTAAATGCCTTTATTTACAGAGACACATTACAAACATGCATAGGCTTGGCCTAAATAGCCAAGTGGTTATGGTACTGGGCTTATAACCCCAAGATCAAGAGTTCAGATCTCACAATGGCAAACTATGAAACAATGTAACTTCATCTGAAACAGATGGAAAACAGGTTTGTACTCGAAAGAGTTACAAACATGCATCTCCAAACCAACCACCACAGTTTAAGTTGCACCTGTGTGTAAGAGCTTAAGGGACTCCCCAGTTAATAGCCAACACCTGAATACAATTGAACAGTGAGTTCGGATCAAAGGTTACAGACCTGAAACATAAAGGTGTTTCTCTTCCCACAAATGCTGCCTGATCGACTAAGTATTTCCAGCACTTTTTCTTTTTATTTCAGATTTCCAGCATCTGCGGTATTTAGCTTTTGTGCAGAATTAAACAATCAATTAATAAACAATTAACATCATCAACCCCTTGTTAACATTAAGTATTGATCTGCACTTTGTGATTTTTTTTCATTCGTGGGATGTGGGCATCGCTGGCAAGGCCAGCATTTATTGCCCATCCCTAATTGCCCTTGGGAAGGTGGCAATGAGCTGCCTTCTTGAACCGCTGCAGTCCATGTGGTGTAGGTACACCCACAGTGCTGTTAGGAAGGGAGTTCCAGAATTTTGATCCAGCGACAGTGAAGGAACGGAGATATATTTCCAAGTCAGAATGGTCAGTGACTTGGAGGGGAACTTCCAGTTGGTGGTGTTCCTTTGTGTCTGCTACCCTTGTCCTTCTAGAAGGTAGTGGTTATGGGTTTGGAAGGTGCTGTCTAAGGAGCCTTGGGAGTTCCTGCAGTGCATCTTGAAGATGGTACACACTGCTGCTCCTGTGCGTCTGTGGTGGAGGGAGTGAATGTTTGTGGATGCAGTGCCAATCAAAGTGGGCTGTTTTGTCCTTGATGGTGTCTAGATTCTTGAGTGTTGTTGGAGCTACACTCCTCCAGGCAAGTGGAGAATATTCCATCACACTCCTGACTTGTGCCTTGTAGATGGTGGGCAGGTTTGGGGAGTCAAGAGGTGAGTTACTCTCCACAGGATTCCCAGCCTCTGACCTGCTCTTGTAGCCACACTATTTATGTGACTAGTCCAGTTCAGTTTCTGGTCAATGGTAATCCCAGGATGTTGATAGTGGGGGATACAGCAATGGTAATGCCAATGAATGTCAAGGGGCAATGGTTAGATTCTCTATTGTTGGAGTTGGTCATTGCCTGGCACTTGTGTGGCATGAATGTTACTTGACACGCGTCAGCCCAAGCCTGGATATTGTCGAGGTCTTGCTGCATTTAGACATAGACTGTTTCAGTACCTGAGGAGTCGCAAATAGTGCTGAACATTGTGCAATCATCAGCAAACATCCCCACTTCTGACCTTATGATAGAAGGAAGCAGCTGAACGTGGTTGGGCCTAGGACACTACCCTGAGGAACTCCTGCAGTGATGTCCTAGAACTGAGATGACTGACCTTCAACAACTACAACCATCTTCCTTTGTGTTAGGTATGACTCCAACTAATGGAGAGTTCTCCCTCTGATTCCCATTGGTTCCAGTTTTGCTGGGGCTCCTTGCTGCAACACTCGGTCAAATGCTGCCTTGAAGTCAAGGGCAGTCACTCTCACCTCACCTCTGGAGTTCAGCTTCTTTGCCCATGTTTGAACCAAGGCAGTAATGAGATCAGGTGTTGAGTGACCTTGGCGGAACCCAAACTGGGCATCAGTGAGCAGGTTATTGCTAAGCAAGTGCCACCTGATAGTACTGTTGATGACCCCTTCCATTACTTTACTGATAATCGAGAGTAGACTGATGGGGCGCTAGTTGGCCAGAATGGATTTGTCCTGCTTTTTACGTACAGGACATAGCTGGGCAATTTTCCACATGGCCGGGTAGATTCCAGTGTTGTAGCTGCACTGGAGCAGCTTGACTAGGGGGCCCGGCAAATTCTGGAGCACAAGTCTTCAGTGCTATTGCCAGAATATTATCAGGATCCATAGCCTTTGCAGTATCCAGTGCCTTCATGTGCTTCTTGATGTCATGTGGAGTGACTCGAATTGGCTGAAGACTGGCATCTGTGTTGCTGGAGACCTCTGGAGGAGGCCGAGATGGATCATCCACTCAGTGCTTCTGGCTGCAGCTTGTTGAACTGTGATGTCTATAAATCTCTTCTCCTGACTAAAGACTGATGTAGAGCTATGAGCCTTCTATTTTTGCTTCAGGGTAAGTAAATACCACTCTCGAGCAATACCTGCATTGTAACTGTGCCCTTAGAGGTGGAAGATGTTAATTTATTTTTAGTTCATAGCACTGTCTTGTATGATTTAAAAATGTCATTCAACAATAAAAAGCAACAATAAACTATTGGGATAAATGGTAGGTTGTGAGACCCACAGCCCAGGAACTGTTTAATGGTAGCCTTAGATTTACTTGAGATGATGGATGTAAAAAATCACGTTACCCAGAACAGTATGATTATTTAACACTACTTCATTTCTTGTAGTCATACTTGCAGCACACTGTGGTCAGTCTGTCCAATTTTTCATCTGAACTTCAAAAGTGCAGCTGGGTTTTGAGATTAACACAAAATAATTAATCCCTAAACCTCATTGGAACTCCTTGGTCTGACATACAGCCTCAAATATCCAGAGGCCTTGTACCAGCCCTAAGAAGGTGGCTTCACCATCCACCCCACCATTTTAGAAATGCGCAAAGATTGTTATTTTAAATTCTTTAAGATTAAGTTATTTAAATTCTTTAATGGCTAGTTCGGTACATCTTGTTTCACTGTTTGCCTTTTATCCTCTGACAGTCACAGTCTGGCTTTGCTGTGGATGTTCACCTCTATCTGACACGACTGGCCAAAGTGGGTCGATTCAGAGTTGGAATAAAACCACTCAAAAATGAGTTAAACACAATGTCTATAATTAAACAGAGCAATGAGAGGCAATAATATGTTGCGGGGAGCCAGATGTAGAAGGGGATTACTGAGACAAGGCAATAGAAAAATGACTGGGAATTAAACATTGCGGGGTATAACGTCGAGAAAAGATATAGAAGGAAAAAGGAACAGTAATCATGTCAGCAGAAAGGGGTGATGCAGCCATGAGTAAGACAGAAAAAGAGTCCATGTAGGTTGAGATAAAAGATAACATTAAAGGATCGAGCACACTAATAGGGGAGGTCCACAAACCACCTAATAGCGAAAGGGAGGTGGGGGAAGAAATGTAGAAAAGTTAAGGAGATGAGTGAAAAAACATAGAATTATAACCATGGGGGATTTCAACTTTCTCAAAGTTCATTGGCTGGAAGAGGTAGGTAAAGGAGATAAGGGAGTGGGAATTCCTACACTGTGTACAGGACTCCTTTCTAACCCAGTATGTAAGAAGCCCAAGGAGAGAAGATTTATTACTGCATCCAGTAATGGGCATTACATTAGAGCAAATGAGAGAAATAAAAATAGGGGAGCAATTAGACCTGTGGTGGGCAATCTGCAGGAAAATCCTGCCCATTAGCTCAAAGGTGAGGGATCAAATTCTCTGTTTCAATGCTGCTGGCTCATGCCTGGAGAACAAGTTGGGATATTCTGCACCCTGAACTCATGTTTTTTTTTTTCCCTGCCTGTTAAATTAATGATTGGAAAATCACACAACTAGCGTGTGGAGTTTACTCACACGTCCTTCTGGCACATACCAAGAGACCTAAGCAGACAATTTTAGCGAGGATGCTTTGGAAGTTTTGCGTTTGCTTGTTGATGTTTTAATTGCAAAGTTGTCTCAGCAGAACACTGCCAATTAATTATTTACTTAAATTGAATAGCAATGGCATTTGACTTATTGTAGCTTGTTTCCTTGTTGAATTGAAATGTAAATGATCTGGTTCAAAATGCTGAAAATGACCTGATAACGCATTTATATCAAGTGGAAACCAAGGCCGTCAAAATTTTGGAGCTCTGACTTTCATCTGGTTTAATTGTGTCGCGCCGCGAAGCATATGGGTGGCCAAGGAGTCCATAAGTACATGTCTGCAGAGTTTCTACACAATGGATATAGCTTCCGCAAACACTAGACGTTTCTCCTCCAGTACGGTGCTACCCCAAGCTCCGCAAGGAGGTTTTCTAGGGATCTCGTTATCCTTGCTTGTTCGATTCTTTCTAGATTCACTCTTGACTACTGTACACACTTTTACACTTCTGTGAATCTCCCCTTCGCTGATTAAACCTGTTCAGTCACTTAGCATAAGGCAGCTGGTGCAGCTGATATTTTCCTGTTGCCGAATGATAAAACTATCAATTTAGAACACTAAACCAAAAATTGGATACTCGGAGGCCCTGTCCGTGAACGATCAGGTCTAAAGATTGACTCGGAGGTGATAACGGGGTAGCACAAGCTGAGGGCACCTAAACATTCCAATGGCAAAATCATGGCAAATTGGTCCACCAGCCTCTTTACCAAGCAAAGGCAGCTCGGTATTCTCAAGAGACTCTGTTTCAGCGGCACGCCTGGGTGGCCAGCAGAAAAGCCGCTACCAATATGGCTGGTAGCACACGGCTGCCCGTGAATGAGTGCACACTATCCACCATATCGGGCCCTAGGGCCCCCATTTCTATGCCTGAAAAACAGGTGGAGCATGATCCAATTTCGAGGACGTAGGATTAAGTTTCAGATCATTGGTAATGAAATGTTTCCCATGGAAGCTGTCTTTTCCGGTGAGTACTGGGGACAAGATTAACCAGAACAGGTGTGATGGTGGCATTGAACAATTCAATGATTCAAAGGATTGAATTGATGAAACTGTGTCTTGAGTTACATGAGATATTGATGCATATCTTGCTCCCTACCTCTGTAATCTCTTCCTGCCTACAACCATCTGAAATTTCTGTGTACTATTGATTCTGGCCTCTTGAGCATTCCTAAGTTTAATCGTTCCACCATTGGTGTTGTGCCTTCAGCTCCTAAGAATCAACTTAGGACATTTTACTATGTTAAAGGTGCTATATAAATATAAGTTCTTGTTGTTTATAAATAGGCTTTTCCGCCACGGAGCTCCCAGGAATGGAAGGAGTACCTTAACAAAGTCCAATGTTCCATTGCAAATGTGCAAGAGCACACTTCTATCGTGACTAGGCTATGCAGTTGAAGAAGGACAGTCCATCGTTGTGGTATCAACACATTAGACTGAGGACGCCATCTTCCCAGTCTTCTCAGGTCATTGCAGTTCCCAGCAGAGATCAGCCCCAGGAACTCCTCATCGCCCCTTCCATTAATAAATACTTTGCAGACGTTGATGATGATACAGCACCTCTGCATTTGCCCAACTACCGAAGCTCCTACCAGCGAGTAAACTTCCTATGATTCAATGGTAGGAAGTCTTCTGGGAGTTCTTGAAAAACCTGGAAAGTCAGCCAGTCCAGTCAGCATTCCAGCCAAACTGATCCGAGTCTTCACCTTTGAGCTTTGTGTCCTGTTACGCAATGTCTTGACTGCTTCCTTTGCTGAGGGAGTAGTTCCACATCAGTGGAAGCAATTACTGTCCTCATGCTGAAGCAACAGCCAACAACACTGGACACATTGTGTCCCATCACATTGACAGATCATTTCTCTAAGAATGCGGAGCAGTTCATGGCTAAGTGGTTACTCTAAGACATCATTCCTCTACTTGATCATCACTATGAATGCCAGACTGGAAGATCAACAAACCACTGTCTGGTTGATGTTGTGAACTTTGGTTGTAAAAATGCTGATAAGCTGGGAACAACCTCAAATATTATTACAATAAACTTTTCAAAGGCGTTTGACTGGGTTGATCATACAGTTGTGGTTAAGGAGTTCATAAAGTTAAACGTACATGAGATCATGGTCAAATGGATTTCCAACTTCCCCTCTCAGCATGTCAGATACCGTGGCTGCCCATCAAAAGCATTATGTCTCTGGGCACTAGGCAGGAGACAACTCTAGTCCTAGCCCTCATTCATGATGCTCTCTCATCTTCTGGCCTCAAATACTGGGAATATTTGGACAAAAGACAATTGCGGAGTCCAGGCCACAGATTGGGGTCAGTGGGGTTCAGGAGATTCTCAAAGCTCCCAATGAGTGTGAGGAAAACAGTATGCGGCAAAATGCTACTAAATGTAATGTCAAGCAAGTAGACATTGGCGGACATGAGAACATGCCCCTTGACATAAAATTAGGCAATTACACCCTGATGGAGGTGTAATTGAAGCTGACTTGAACTGGGATGGCCAAGTAGTCAGTATTTTTTTTCAATAAAACACAAATAAATGGATGTTCATTCTCAGACCCCTCAATCCTTTCAGACTCCCTATCCATGACTTGTAGTGCTCTGCTGCTTCCTCTTCAGCTGTGACTGCAGTCTGACTGGAGGTTGGTTGTGTCCATGTGCTCCTGAGTCACTGCTGTTCATTCACTTTCAAAGTCCCAAAGAAGCTGACGGATAAATCAATCAGGAGGTTATCATGGCCTTTAAATATCCTGGCAAAGCAACTGTAGAACAAGAGGTAGCAATTCACCGCATTAGAATTACCTTGACCAGCCCGAATGTAAAATCACTAGAGAAAGTTTGTGCTGATCTAATTCGTGGTGCCAAAGAGAAGAATCTGAAAGTCAAGGGGCCTATTGGCACGCCCACCAAGACACTGTGTATCACAACAAGAAAGACTCCATGTGGTGAAGGTTCCAAAACCTGGAATCGCTTCCAAATGAGGATCCACAAGCGCCTAATTATGATTTACACAGTCCACCTGAAATTGTGAAACAGATCACCATCAGTATCAAGTGGAGGTTACAATTGCCGATGCTTAAATGTCTATGGAAATAAGTACAATAAAAGAAGTTTAAAATCCTAAAAAAAAAACACTGGCTGCTCCCATCTCTGGGTCGTATTGGCTGTGCCTGTGCGGTACCCACACATGAGCAAACCCAGGTTGAAAGAATATAGAAGCGTGTGCTGAGATTGATCTTAGGCCCACGGTACCGGTTACACATCAACACTGATCATGTCATAAAGCTGTAAACTGTACAAACAAGAAGAGTTAGTAATTGCACCAAGTTTGGAAAACTCCTTGGCCAGTTCTGAAATTGGGTAGGTTGCATATCACCACACTGCCCAAAGCAATCAAGACAAGAGGGTAGGCTGTAAGGTATAGGACAGAAAGGTTCTGATGTAGCCCTATTCCTTACATGGCTCAGGTCCTCAATTAAGTACTTTAATGATGAAATCAATGGGCAGCATTTTCACCTCGGCTGACGGGAGCACACCTGACCTGCTCAAGCATGAAATGAAGGGTGATGACATCGGGCAAGCATCCTGACGTCTACACGCAGTCGCGCGATAGTTCGGTCGGCGGGCGTGTGAAGGAATCGGCAGCGCGCCCGTCGACAAGTAGAAGGCCATTAAAGTATTAATTAACTTAAATTTTTCGCTGACTGTCCAACCTTACGGTTGATGGGCAGACATTTTTTGGAAACCTCGTCCACGGGCTGGAGAAGCTTTCCAACAGCAAATAAAAATTAGATAAAAATTTTTACATCTCATCCATAGCCTGTCCCTGTTCATGTGACAGAGCCACATGAGGAGACATGATTTTTAACATTTAAAAGTTCTTTACTTTTGTTTCTCAGAATTCTTCATTTCCCTGAGGCAGCTCTGTGCCGCAGGGAGCTTCTCCTGTGCGCACCCGCAGACATGCGCGAGGCTCCCCACTCGCCCCTCTCGCACCCACCCCCTCCCCACACAGGCAGTGCTGGCCCGCCAACGTGAAATTGCGGGCTGGCCCCGATCGCGGGCGACGGTTGACTTCCCGACCACCCCCACCAGCCCCCACCGAGCCCGCCCAATGAGGGCAAAATTCTGCCCTATATGTACTTCAGTGGTTGTACTGTAGGAACACTGTATTGGTTTGCAGCTTTACTGTCATTTTAATTCAATATGCCTTCTTTTAATATCCCGTCCACCACTCACCTATTACCTGGTGAATCTGTTTGTCTATTTTTGTTATTAAATGATCATCATGTGTTTCCATGTTTTTAACTTGGTTTCTTGACCTATACATGAACTTAATGGCCAGAATATTTCCGTCGGTGATTTGGGGGTGGGGCCCGCTCGCCAACGTGAAATTGACGCGGGATGATGTTGGGAGGAACCCCCGACGTCATCCCACTCCTTTTAAATATTCAGGAAGGCAGGCGGACAGCACGATCAGCTGTCCACCTGCTGACCGGTCAATGGCCAATTGAGGCCAGTGACAGGATAATTAAGCCAATTAAAGGCCCTGGCTGTCCAACTGGCTGGCGGGCAGGCCAGGAGCCCCAGCGGGCTTCTGAAAAAACATGAAACATCATCCACTGGCGGGATGAGGTTTCATGTCAGTTTTTAAAAAGTTTAATAAAGTTTCAGTCATATTTATTTACATGTCCCATCTCGTGTGACATTGTCATATGAGGGGGACATGTTAATAATTTTTTTATTATTCTATTTTTGATGTTATAAACACTGTCAGTGATCTCCCTGAGGTAGCACTTAGTCTTAGGGAGATGTGCACTCTTTTGCGTGCATGCACACGAAAGAACGCACTCTGACAGATGGGGGATTCCTGCACCCCCCCCCCCCCCCACCCCCCGCACAGGAAATTCATAGCGCTTCCCACTGGGCAGCCCGCTGGACAGACCTTAATTGGCCTGCCCACTCAAGATGGCGGCGGGGCCCATTTCGGCGGCGACGATCAGCTGCCCGCCCGCCGCCAAGCCGGTGGGGCCTGCCCACCCACCACGGGCAAAATTCTGCTCAATGAGTTTGTTTTGATATAAGTTACACTGCAATACAGCCTTTGAGCTGCAAGTGTGTTTCTTGAATAAAATGCCATTATTACTATATGATAACAATTCATAGCTCTGTTGACTTTGATTGCTCATTGTGAATATGCATTTTGAATTTACACTTCCAGTCCCAGCTTGGGCTATTTTTAAAATGTATTCTTACATGGGATGTAGCTGTCGCTGGCAAGGCCAACATTTGTTGCTCATCCCTAATTGCCCTTGAACTGCGTGGCTTACTAGACCATTTCAGAGGACAGTTAAGAGTCAACTACATTGCTGTGGGTCTGGAGTCCTTTGTAAGTAAGACCAGGTAAGGATGGCAGATTTCCTTTTCTGAAGAACATGATTGAACTAAGTGTAAATGTCATATTAATTACATTGTTATGGTTAAACATAACACAAGTGAAGGGTATTAATTGTCTTTGAGCATGTATAAATAGGGGATATCTGGGACACTGGGTTGAGTGGGAGGAGAGCTGTGAGTCTGGATAAGTCAATAAACTCTCAATAAAGCAAATCTCTGTGTCTTGGTTTCTGCTTCATTTACCAGCTTGGATCCTATTAACACCAGGTGGATATTGACAACAATCAACAATAGTTTCATGGTCACCATGACTAAGACTAGCTTCATATTGCAGATTGTATTAATTGAATTCAAATTCCACCAGCTGCTGTGGCGAGATTGGAACCTACAACCTCAGAGAATTACCCTGGATCTCTGGATTACTAGCCAAGGCTATAAAAAAAAAACTAGAATATGCTGAAGCTCCCAGCTGTGCTAAGGCTGGTTTCATTAATGAAGATATGGACCATCATGAACTACATTGAAGAATCAGATGGTTCAAAATTTATGTGTAGAGAAACCAAGCTGTACTTAGAAGTATTCAATTCTGGGATTACGCTCATTGTTGTGAAAGCCACATATGCAAAGTACAAAATGTGACTAGCTGAAAATAACCAAATAAGTTACAACAAGCTTTTCACTCCTCAGTTTTAAAACTTGTCCATTCAAAACTAATGCCAAAATGCTCGCTCCGTTGCCAATATGAGCAAATTCCTCAGCATAACTTGTCATCTTCCTGATTGAATGTAAGGGGAATACAAAAGTGTAGCCTTTCAAGGAAAGGCTCCATCCAATGGATTTCAGGGTGACGGGGAGGATTGTAACAGTGCCAGGTGAAGCTATAGACATGTGAAAACAAGCAAACTAAGTCTGTGATATCAAAGCTACATGCAGGATTCTTGTAAAGGCAAAGTAAAGGGTTTCTATGTTTAATGGCACAAAGTAAAGGTTCACTCAGGCCTGATAGGTAAGTTTGACCTGACTGCTGCAATATCTGGTGTAACGTAATTTCTCCATGGCAAGACTGTAAAAGAAATCAAGCTTACAGCACGTTCTGGAGAAGAAATTAAGCAGTTAGCCAGTGAAATGCTTTGCAAATTTCCTAAGGGAGAAATTTGTTGGAAAGCATTCATTTGAACTGGTCAAATATAAAAGCAGCTAATTTAGGATTTCATTGCAAATCAGGCCAACAGTACAACTTGTCAAATGGAGTCCTCCAAGGAATTGGACATGTTCAAGGTGTGACAGCAATGCTGAAGCTCAGAGGTTTGCAAAACACTCGGTAAATCTTTCTTCACTAGTTGATGAATGCTTTTCTATTTTACTTTATTGTTGGACCTTGTGAGTGTACCAGCAGGCCATGCAAACAAATTGGACAGCATACATTTGGGGAGCCAGCTCACTGATACTGGAATCCAAACTAGAAGGACAATCATAAAACACTGCTTGTGACTTCTGTCAAAATGGTAATCGGAACCTATCGGAGATTGCAATATAGAAGACGCGTAGCAAATGTTTAATCCCTTAGGCAACATGTATAGCAAACATTTTTTCCACCCGCCTCCACCATAGTATTCCTTTAAAGGAGGAATAGTCATTAAAGGGGCAATTTTAACTCTGTCTGCCTTTGTTCCTGCTGTATGTAATATTAACCTGCTTCTCTGAGTGGGTGAGAGGGACACCTGCTAGGAAACAGCAGAATCCTTCACTAATTAGGATTGCTCCTCTGGTCCCCATAAGGAAATTTTCAGCCTCCTTTTCCCTGCTCTTCCTCCAGTTCCTTCAAACCTTTGATCTGCATGCCTGGCACCATTCCTTTGGATCCCACCTGCTCTTATTTGCCCCCCAACCAGCTATTGCTTCCCATCAGGAATGAACAGAAGACTGGAAAGGACTCTGCAGGTGACACCTAGGCGTTAAGATCTTCTTGGCCTCGCACTGTGGATGTCCAGATGGTTTGTTGCCCACCTTGGCCCTGGTCACATGAGTCGCATCCCCAATTAGAACTGATGCTTATAAGTGTTTAGGGGGGATTTGGCTTATAGATTCAGCTGTGCCAGGAGTTTGTCAATGTCCTTCAACCCTGTAGTGACATTTGCAATGCAATGTTCGGCCTCCAGTGTGTGGTCGTATTGCACAGTATTTGCAACACAGACACAGCCCATTTGGCACAGTGGTGTTTATGCTCCACATAAGCCTCCTCCCAATTTACTTTATCTCACCCTATCAACACGCCCTAGCCCTTTCTTCCTCATGTACTTATCTAGCTTCCCCTATTCACCTCAACCGCTGCCTGTGGTAGTGGGCTCCACACCCTAACAGCTCTCCGGGTAAAGAAGCTTCTCCTAAATATGGACCATAGCCCCTCAGAGTGGAAATATCTCTATATCTACCCTAATGAATGCTTTCATTAAATTAAAAACCTTTAATCAAGTCGCTTTTTCAGAGAAAATAACCTTCTCGGAGTGTTTAATATTTGACAACATTTAAAATGGTTCCAGATAATCACCATTCTCTGCATCAAAATCCAAAGGGTTTAAATCTAGGCTTTTCTTTTTACTACAAATAAATGATGCTGAAGAAAGGTTAAGGGATTACTAAATATATATATATATTCACCACCAAGTTTTTGTAGAGTAATGCAATTGCTCTGGCCCCAAAGAACAGATGGATATAATCTTCAACCAGTCCCTATGTGTTTTGTGACCTACATGATCTGGTAATGACTTGAATAAATAACGTGCAACATTTAATGAGCTGAGAGGTCTTAACTTGTTTTCATGAAAATGCTGTTATGCTGAAGCTGCTAACATATTCCGTCAAACACAGCGTAGGCCACAATCTACAGATAAGTGGAATAAAATTTTGTTTTCTTTAAAGATCAGACTGTGCACTTTGATCCAATGAGTTTTCACAGCTTGGGTCCTCTGTGAAAAATTATTTGTTCTGATCCATGTGAATTGGCCACATGAATTCAGGACCTGAAACAGTGACTGGGAAACTCCTCAAAGCTGACACTCTTCCAGAGGGAATTTGCCGGAATTGTGGCAGAAGCCTCATTTGCACAAAGTAACATGGGGTGAAGTGGGGGCAGCTTGGAGGAATCTCCCAGCCATTGTATTTATTTAGTGTCAACGTGTGCCTGGTAAAGTCTCGTAAAGCTACTTCAACAGACGCTTTGACCTAACCTAATGGGTGAAAAGCTGGACCAGTTGTAGGCCAGGATTTTCCAGTCGTCAGGCGGGTTCGCCAGGAACAGGGAGCAGGCCGGGGTGGTCACTGAGCAATTGCAACTGCAACTGCAGCGAGACTTCTTTATTCTTGTACTCAAACCCTCTTGCAATAAAGACCAACATACCATTTGCCTTCCTAGTTGCTTGCTGCAACTGCATGTTAGCTTTCAGTGATTTATGAACAAGGACACCCAGGTCCCTTTGGACATCGACACTTCCCAATCTCTCGCCATTTAAGAAATATTCTGCATTTCTGTTTTCGCTACCCAAGTGGATAGCTTCATATTTTTCCATATTATATTCCATCCGCCATGTTCTTGCCCACTCACTTAACCTGTCTAAATCCCCTTAAAGCCTTTTTGAATCTCCCTCACATCTTGCAGAAACACAGGGCAGCATTTTACGACAGCGGGATTTTATGTTCCTGCTGAAGTCAACAGGGTTTATAATGGCCCGCCACATTTTACAGCCCCATCCCCGTTGAAACGGGGCCACAAAATTCTGCCCACAGAATTCTTACAGTTCAGAAAGAGGCCATTCAGCCCATCTTGTCTGGGCCAACATGCTATTTACCTTTTGTCACAAAGAGATTAATGTCTACAATGTTATTGGATTTTTTTTAAATAGAGTTTAGTTGTGTCTATGTGTGTGTTTGTGTGTGTGACTTAATTGGGTTAAAGCCAGCTAGCCCTGGGTGCTTTGATGTATAGAAAGAAGTAGTTTAGAAATGGCAATTAGGTAAACATGGAGAAGAAACATAGGTGTCATGGGGCGATTTGCAATTTTAAATAAACCACTCAAAAGAAAGAGTGAAACTTTGCACCTAGCTAGAAGACACCAAGCAATGTGTTTATATTACTAATAAAATTAGTGGTATGAAAATGTTATTGTTAGACGATGTGACAGTAAATCCTAAGATAGCCTGGAAAATTTACATTCAAAGGAAAAGTAGGTACAAACAGAAAGGAGTTTGTGTGTGCAGGTCAGGGGCATTTAAAATCTAACCAGCCCGTAAGCCTACAACTGTGTCTGCAATGGAACCAAATTGCAAGGAACATCATTTAGAATTAGTAAAGTCAAATGTGCTTTGCCTGGTGTCTGTTTAAAGTCTATGGGTTATTGTTGCCTTGGTGATGATTTACCTGGGAATGATTAATTTGGGGATTGGTTTAAAAGTTATCATATTAGTCATTTGTAAACATGTGTATGTGTTTAATATGTTGTTAAATTATTAAATGTTTAATTTAGTTTTATATAAAAAAAAAACCTCTGGAGGCTCAGTGATCTTATTCCTGAATTCGGAGCTGCATCTCAAACATACTAATTGACAATATAGGTTATGACAGTTGTTCAAGTTTCCCTCTGGGAGTTAAACAGCTCAGCCTTTACCAACTGCTGTGTCATAAACCTTCCTAATTGCTTGCAGCACCAGCCTGTTAGCTTTCAGAGACTTATGAACAAGGCAACTCAAGTCCCTTTGGACAAATACTTTCCAATCTCTCACTATTTAAGAAATACATTCAAAAAATGAATTATACTTGAAGAGGTAGGGTTTTTCCTTGTTTGACTCAGTTGATTTAGTCAGTAAACAGCTTAGTTATATTGACTGGAAGGTCGAAAGATTCCTGCTCCTGTATCGTTTTACTTGCTAGATTTGTGTGTGCGAGGGTGTGAATAGGGTGGGGCTTAGATGTCCTTGCAGTGCTTGATGCTAAAGTTTTTCACATGAATAATGGTCACTCGGGTGTTCTATGTCACCGTACCCGAGTGAGCAGTCAAAATCGCCAAAAGGAGAGTGGGCATCACCATAGAAACCTCAGAGCTAACCCTCCACTATGGAAAGCAGTGCCATGGCATTCTACAGTTACTTCAGTCAGTGGGAAACCTTGATGATGGATGATGGTCCCTTCCTTTGCTAATGAAACCTCCCCTCCTGGCTATATCTTACACCATTTTCTCTGCCAGTGGGATCATATACAATTGTTTACTGATCTCAGCAATGTATATGCTCTGTCTCTAAACTGATTTTAGTTTGAAAGGCAACCCAGTTGGAGTTTTAACAGCACCTTGGCATGGGATAAGTCTAAAAGTTCCTCTGAATGAATTGCTGTTTTCATTTTTGATACTGACAATAGCCACTTCCTACCAGCTAGTTCAACAGCCATTGTGTCACCGGCATACCATCATACGCAGCAGTAACAACTTGCATTTGTATAGCACCTTTGATCTTAGTAAAGTGTTCCAAAACAAAATTTGACACCAAGCCACATCAGGAGACATTATGACAGATGGCCAAGCCCTTGGTCAAAAGAGGCAGGTGTTAATGAGCATTTCAAAGAAGAAAAGCAAGGTAGAGAGTGGAGCGATTTAGGGAGGGAATTGTCAAGCTTAGGGCTGAGGTAGCTGAAGAGGGACACTCACGCAGCCAAGATTAGCGGAACACAGATATCTTGGAGGGTTATGGGGCTGGAGAAAATTATTGAGATAGATGAAGTCATGGAGGGAATGGAAAATAAGGGTGAGAATTTTAAAACCAAGATTTCAAAAATCTGAGTCAATTTAGGAGAGTGAGCACAGGTGATGGGTGAACAGAACTTGGGGTGAGTTTGGATACAGGCAGTGAGCACAGGGTGATGGATGAACAGGAATTGGGGTGAGTTTGAATACAGGCAGTGAGCACAGAGTGATGGGTGAACAGGACTTGGGGCGAGTTTGGATACAGGCAGTGAGCACAGGGTGATGGGTGAACAGGACTTGGGGCGAGTTTGGACACAGGCAGTGAGCACAGGGTGATGGGTGAACAGGACTTGGGGCGAGTTTGGATACAGGCAGTGAGCACAGGGTGATGGGTGAACAGGACTTGGGGCGAGTTTGGATACAGGCAGTGAGCACAGGGTGATGGGTGAACAGGAATTGGGGTGAGTTTGGACACAGGCAGCAAAGTTTTGGGTGAGCTCAAGTTTATGTGGGGTGGAAGACAAGAGGCTGTCCAGGAGAGCTTTGGAATAATCGAGTGAGAAGAAATACTAATGGCAGGACTGTTGTGGTGAATGGGGGGTATCGGGCTAGACGGTGAGGAGGTTGAAAGTGAAGTTGTCATTGAGTTGTAGGAAAGTTTTTGCGTGACATACCATGACAGCAGGTCTCCTGGTAGGAGTAGCCACAAGAATCAGCAGCAGCAACGAGACACAGAATGAATTGGAACTGCAAGGGGGAACAGGCGTGTGGCTAGAGAGCTATACAAGGAAGTGATCAGAGATAGCCTTACCTGTGATTGTCAATGGGAGTAGTGGCCATATGAGATGGAGAAATCAAGGGAGTGAGGATCTAAATATGGGTTGGGGAATTTATAGAGAGAGAAATTAAGGGATGATGGGAGGGCAGTGAACCAGAGGAGAGAGAATGTGATGAACTGAAATGGAGGTTGAAGTCACTGAGAATGAGAAGTCTCTCAGTACGGAGGCTGAGGGAGGGAAGCAGTGAAGATGTCGCAGTGAGAAATTTGGACAGCGGAGAATCAGGAGTGAGGGGTATGAAAGAAGGTGAAATTCTCAAAGGTGAAGAAGTGACCAAGATGTGACGTGGCGCTAACAACCACACCACCGCCATGACGGTTTGGGCAGAGCATGTGGTGTAAGGTATAGCCAGGAGGGGAGGTTTCATTAGTGAAGCAAGGTGCCATCACCCATCATCAAGGTTTCCATCAAGGCCGCGGCATCATGGGTAGGATTTTATGCCCCCTGGGTGAGTACATGCCAGACCCAATTGGGTGTAAAATCACGCACGATGACATCGGGCCAGTGTCCCAATGACAACGCACACTCCTTCGATCTTTCGGTTGACAGGCGCATGTGAAAGTCAGCAGCGCACCCGCCAACAATTAAGAGGCCCTTAAGCGGGTAATTAATTTGTATTTTTCGCTGATCATCCAACCATTCGTTTGGCGAGCGGGCAAATCGGCCAGGCGGCCATTGCATTTTTAATGAAACTTCATCCACTGGGGGGTGGGGATGAGGTTTCCAGAAGCAATTCAAAAAGAAGAATAAAATAATAACCGTTTTTAAACACCGTTTTAAACATGTCCCTCTTCATGTGACTGAGTCACATGTGGGGACGTGTTTCTCTCATTTTTAAAATATTTAATTTTGTGTCCACAATTCCTCAGCTCCCTGAGGCAGCTCCGTGCCCTCAGGGAGCTCTCAGTGCGCGCTCCCTCTACGCAAGCGCAGACTTCCGTGCTCGCCCTCCTCCCGCCCCCCCCACACCCCACCCCAGCAGCGCTGAACTCCTCAGCGCGCATTTCACGCCGGCTGGCCGTTAACTGGCCAGACGACGTGAAATCGCGGCTGGAGCCCGATTGCGGACGGCAGACCGTTTCGCGGACGCGCCCGGGCCTGTCCGCTGCGCCTGTCTATAATGACCACAAAATCCTGCCCCATGAAATCATCCACAATAAGCCCAAGAACGATGGACAGGATGGGAGGCCAATGACAAGAAGAGAAACGCATTAAAATAGAAAGGGTGGGCCAGGGGTTGGGGGTGGGGGGTATTATTTCAACAGGCCTCGGATAAGAGTAAGAAAATCTTTTTTTATTGTGTTTATTCAGACATAGAAAATGCAGAGTTTATCATATTGTACATCAATCCTCGATCTCAGCTAGAACTCAGCCCAACTGAACTTTTTGGTGGAACGTCACATTCCAGTAAATTATAACGGTAATGTGTTTGAAATTCAGAACTTCCCTCAGCTCTCGAAAGGCTGGGAGTGCCGATTAGAGGCAAGTTCCAAATCAAACTACATTCAAGTGTTCAATCTTTGAACCTTTGATCAAAATTGTGCAAGATGTTTATCATTTTCCATTGAAATTGGTACATTTTTGTACCATTTCCCAGTCTTGAATCTGCCAGTTTGTCAAAGCCTTGTATTTCATATTCAGTAAAATGGCAGGCTGCTCTAATAATCTACATTCAGCAATCCACTCATAACGTTTCAAATCCAGGGGCTTTGATCAGGATTCTACGAGATTTTTATCATTTCTATTGAAAATGCTGCATTTGAGCAGACTGTAGTACGTGTTTCAGATTTGTATCCTTTGATCAAAATGGTGCAAGATTTTATCATTTTCTATTGCGTATTATGCAGCATTTCACTTATCTTCACTTTCTAGTCGTTCTGACAAAATGTCAAGCCCTATGCTTCATTCTGAGTACAATAGTAGGCAATCCTGAGCTGTGCTCCCTGTAGTTGAGCTGGGAAACACTGGGGCTTTAAGCAGCAGAAAACTGTGGTGACTTGGCTGAAGTGGTTCAGCTCGGGGGAAGAGCTGCATAGAAACCTGGGAGGCTTACCTGGCTTGTGAATGCCGATCTGCTGTAGTTTGGAGAAAGCTGCCGCTGAAGAAACTGTTCTCATCCCTGGGTGAAGTAAGAGGTCCTCTGTACGTTTTACAGGAGCCTAGGATAAGGCCAAGCTCTCAGTCTGAGGCACTGAATGATTGGAACATTCAGGAATGTAAAAAGACCTGAGAGAGCACTTGGCAGGTCCAAAGTTCCTGAAAATACTGTGCAAAAAACACCAGAAACAGGAAATGCCGCAAACATGCAGTGTTCAGGCATCTTCATCTTCCTTCTTCAGTGCTGGAGGCCATGCCCCCGGTTACAGAATTTGTTACACTTACCTAGAATGAATCTAGACTGAAACCCCAGTTGGGGCACCCCTATATAATAAGGTCTGTCTCCTCAGCTTATCCCCCTCGTTCAGCTAATCTCCGGCAGCCTCAATTCCCATCCTCAGTCCAATTGCCTACCTCTATAAATTGAAGGTGCATTTCAGGTAGTCTTGATCAGTGCCTTGCGCAAGTGCACCATTAATCCCTCAACTTGCATTCGTTCCCTTTGATTCAGACCTCCAGATCTCATTATTACACTTGTACACCGCACTGTTAGTTTCTATCTAGCTAGCTATCCATCAGTATCCACAGGCCCCCAGCTCTTTTGTGTTGTGTTATACAGTTTATGATTCACATTCTACCCTCTTGTTTCCCTCCCCCAACTCATCACCTTGTATTTGTCTATGTTGAATCTCTAGGACTTGTCAGCGCAGCCCTCCACTCAATCTCAGTCCCTCTGTATATTGGCCTGCTTGTTACTGATTCATCACAAGAGGCATCAAGGAAGGTACAATGCCAACTGAAAGATCCAGAAATGGTTGCAATATCTAATTCAGTACCGGCAGTTGATGAGAAAGATATTAAAATTGGCTAGGATGGCGCCACAGTCGAATAACTGGCCAATAATTAAGTTGAGGCTTATGTGTAAGTTATGGCTCTTCAGACTGTTGACTGTGGAACCCAATCCCAATAAGTAATCAGCACCTTAGAGAACAGAAGAAAGGGCATTGGCAAGAAGGAGTGAGTGCAAAATTGGTCCTTTTTTTGGAAACTACAAGTGCTTTTAGTGATCATAAGGACATAAGAAATAGAAGCAAGAATAGACCATTGAGCCCCTTAAACCTGACCTGCCATTAAATACGATATGGCTAATTTTTTCCCTCAACTCCACTTCCCACCAATCCACATATTCCTTGATTCCAAGATAGTCCAAATATCTGTCTATCTCAGCCTTAAATATAATGAGGACCATCCATAATCCTCTGGGATAGAGAATTCCAAAGATTTACAATCCTTTGAGTTGAAGAAATTTCACCTCATCTCAGTCCTAAATGTTCCACTCCTTATCCTGAGAGTGTGCCCCATGTTCTAGATCCCCCAACCAGGGGAAACAACCTCTCAGCATCTACCCTTTCAAGCCCCTTCAGAATATTGTGTTTCAATGAAATTGCCCTCATTCTTCAAAACTCCAGAGAGTATAGGCCCAATTTATTCAGCCTCTCATCATATGACAACTCTTTCATCAAGGGGGTCAATTTAGTGAATTTTCACTGAACTGTGTCCAATGCAAACATACCCTTCCTTAGATGTGGAGACCAAGACTGCGCAAGGTGCTCGAGATCTGATCTCACCAAAGCCCTGTACAACTGTAGCAAAACTTCTTTATTCCTATACTCCAATCCCCCTTGGTGACAAACAACGTAAACGCATACATGCAATTTGTCTTCCAAACTGCTTGCGGTACCTGCATGCTAACTTTCTGTGTTCCTTGTGCGAGTGCACCCAAGTCCATCTGAATCTCAACATCTAGAAGTTTCAAGCCTTTTAAAAATATGTGCCTAGGTTGTGCCACAGAGAGAGCCTCATGGAAAAACCCTCACTGTACAAGAGTTCTCCAGAGTTAAAAGTGTTTTTTTGTTTATTCTTTCACAGGGCATGGATATTGCTGCCCATCCTTAATTGCCCTTGAGAAGGTAGAGGTGTGCTGCCTTCTTGAACTGCTGCAATGCATGTGGTGTAGGTGCACCCAGAGTGCTGTTAGGGAGGGAGTTCCAGGATTTTGACCCAGCGACAGTGAAGTAACGGCGATATGTTTCCAAGTCAGGATGGTGAGTGACTTGGAGGGGAGCTTGCAGGTAGTGGCGTTCCTATGCATCTGTTGCCCTTGCCCTTCTAGGTGGCAGAGGTTGCGGTCTTGGAAGGTGCTGCCTAAGGAGACTTGGTGAGTTGCTGCAGTAGCATCGTGTAGATGGTACACACTGCTGCCACTGTGCATCGGTGGTGGAGGAAGTGGATGTCGAAGGTGGTGGAGGGAATGAATGTTTGTGGATGGGGTGCCAATCGAGCGGGCGGCTTTGTCCTGGATGGTGTCAAGCTTCTTGAGTGTTGTGGGAGCTGCACTCATCCAGGCAAGTGGAGAGTATTCCATCACACTCCTGACTTTTGCCTTATGTGGACAGGCTTTGGCGAGTCAGGAGATGATTTACTCTGCACAGAATCCCCAGCCTCAGTGTTTGGCTGGTCCAGTTCAGTTTCTGGTTCAGGCTGGGAAAGGAAAAGAATGGAAGTAAACCCTCAGGAGCTAAGAATCACTCTGAACCGGCTCCAGGAAAATCGATAACTGCTTAAGTGACAGTGTAAAATATACCTGTGAAGTGGTATTGTTGGTTGTGTTAAAAGTAAAAGGTGAATGTTCTGTTCTATAGTTTACAGTTTAAGTTGCCAACAAAAATAGTATTCAGTCAATGGTACTTTTAGCTGTTTGTTACAGTAAAAGTCTTAAACTTGAAGTCTTGATGTGCTATCCTTTCAGCTACTCCCTGGAAGTTCGGATTTCATTTTTTTTAAAGCTATTGGCCTCTACAGGGACCGTAAAAGACCTTTGAAATGGATAAGGCATGAGTTGTATCAGTTGGACATCGCTACTAACAAGAATGCCAAATATTGTATAGTTAACAGTATCTTTACTCTAGTTGGGGCATGCCTTCTAATTGACACCAAAGCAGTGATTGTACAACATGGACACCAGCCACAGCTACAGAACCCACTCACTGATGTGCTTTGTCTGGTAAAACTATAAATAATTGACAATATAGATCTAAATATCTCTTTGACCGCCAAGCATTTTACTTGGTTTCAATGTATGAGATTAATTTCCAACCAATTTGACTGTTATTGATTATCATTGTCATTGTTTCTTTCAGTACTTGAGAGGCACAGATAAGGAAAAATAGAGTAATATAGTACTACACTCAATACATCGGCAATGACACATTATAGGAAAACTTGACCATTTGAAGTATCCTATTAAGGCCCAGCCTAAACCCAACTTTGAACTGAAGATGGCTTATCTCTTTAGGAGATTATTATTAAATTAGATGCTTTAAAAAAAAGTCTTAAAATAATTTACTTTCACCTTTATTATCACTAGGGAGAAAATATGACATTGGTGTTAATTCATTTTATTTATTGACATAAACCCAATTTTAAAAAGAAAAAGTATGCTTTTTCCATTAATGTAAATGGAAAGATCTATGAAGCCATTGTTAAGTAGGATCATTCAGGGACCATGAGGTTCATGGACTCTCCAGGACTTAGACTAACCTCCTGAAAACTGCTGCGAAACAATCTCAGGAGAAACAGCACAGGGGCATTTAAAATTGGGGTTTTTTTTGTGCTTCCTGCCGATTAATACGATTGCAGTGTGCAGCCAGTGGTAACCGGGCTGTTGGGTGGCTGTATCCTCAGCAGTATGCTCAAAATCATGAGATGCTAGCACCGGTTAAAGCTAGCCTGCACGCCTTAAATCCAGCCATACCTCTTAAAGAGGAGGTACATTGTGGCTGGGGTAAATGCTGGAAGTCATTCTGCCACAGACTCTGACCTTGGAAAGGTGTAAGGATGGCACAACGTAGGAGAGAGTGAGCTCCGAGATTTTCTGATGCTGCACCAGAGGCCTTGGTCGAGGAGACGCAAAGGAGGAGGGACGTGTTCATCCACAGGGGCCAGGATGCCTTTCAGAAAAACATGCCCGTGTACTCTGCTACAAGTCTCACACCCGTACCTCACAGCTTGCACACACCAATCAGTTATTCAGCCACGAGACACATCACCCAAACATATTGCACGGCACTGGCTGATGCACATTCCTCTCTCTTATATAACAAGGTGGTGCCCAACTGGAGGCAGTAGTTGCCAACTGGTAGGGAACAGACACGGCTGCATACCCTCACCCGGATGGAGGAGTGGTGCTCGCCATTATTTTAGTGGCCTGTTATGAAGCCGTGACAGGCTGGGATAATAGGAGGTGACAGTTTGATGGTATTCTCAAAACTAATGTAACGGCCTTTGACCTGGAAGCAGTAACAGTAAGGAGAATTTGTGATTACTTTAAAATGTTTGGGGAGTCTTGAATCATTTTTTTAAAATGTTGGGTTGAGATTTTTGTCTTGTAAAGTGATAGAATTTCTGGACAATAAGAAATACTGGTCTGCGTGACCTGGTGAACCTTGACCTGGAAGTAGAACCAACAGGAAGGAAGTTAAAATTCAGAGACCATGTGGACACAGACAAGACCAGAGAGAACAAGAGGAGAGAGGAGCTGGGAGTTCACAAGGTTCACAAAAAGAAACGCAGCATTTAGGGAAGATTGCACGGGCGGAATCCTATTTATGCAGAAGCTGCTGGCTGAAGACAATCAGCTAAGCCCTTGAAGGAAAGGGGCTGGGAATTTTGTTTGGAAAATCTATGCGGCTGGAACTAGGACAATACAGGTGTTCAGATTGCATATAGGATTCATGAAATAGTTTTTGTGATGCCTCCTATTCCATGCATAATTATATTTCCTACTGATTGTGATTTGCCTGTTAATTTATGTTTTAATTGCATTGATTTAGATTCATGTTAAAGTGAAAGTTACAAAAAATGAAACATTGTTGGGTAAATTTCTTCATTTGGGATTAGTTTGGTAAATCTTTTGGTTTTCGGGTATCCATGGGGATCACAATATTAATCCTCTTTCTTGTATCCCACTCCCCCCTCATCCCACACTCTTTACCAGCATACAAGCTGCAAATGGTATGAGCATGTGCCTCTTAATATCCATGCCACCCCTCCCCACAAACCTACCCTCGCGCCTTTCTCTTTTCAGACGCTTGAGAATTATGATCTGGTAGCAGTGGAAGAGCAACTGCTGGCAGGGCAAGAAAACATTGATGATGAAGAAACATTGGTGCTCGATCTCACTGTCATAGCCACCAGCTCACATTTTCTTAAACTTAATTTTTCATGGGATGTGGGTGACGCTGGCTAGGCCAGCATTTGTTGCCCATCTAAAATTGCCCTTGAGAAGGTGGTGGTGAGCCACCACTTTGAACCTCTGCAGTCCATGTGGTGTAGGTATACCCACAGTGCTGTTAGGGAAGGAGAATATTGGCTGCATTTAATTTAAAGCTAGCCCAGATGTGGGAAATGCACTTGGGGAGTCATTGGCCATGAGTGACCTGCAGCCAGGGCAGTGGGCAACGGTGAGTGAGGAGGTCATTGTCATTCTCTGGTTTTGCAACATTTTGTAACTGCTCAGCTACAGAACAGTGAACTCCTTACACTTGAGGCAGGGGGGATGTGTGTACGTTTTGAGGGGAAATTCTTTCACTGAATTCTTATTACTTCACAGTGACTGATTAGTAACTTCATGAGAGAAAAATAGATCATTTTCTCAACCAACATCTTTATACACTGAAGTTTAAAGGTAATCATGATTGTCCAATTTAAAGTGTACAGTAGTACATAATGTAACCAAAGAATATTGAAAACTTCAATCAATTTTATTAAATAGAAATTTTTCCACTGCTGGATAAAGATTTCAGTGGGCTGATGGTTATGCAAACTGAAATGCATAGTGTATTGACAGGCCTGCCTGAAAGCTTGTGTGTAATGCCAAGGAGCATGGAGGACTCCAGGCCCCAAATTTGAATGGGCTTTGCGCACTGCCTGGAGACCATTCTTTCCAGCGTGGGCACCTTGATCAACTCCATTAGCATACGTGTGGACCTAACCATGACATAGCGTTTCATGGCCGGTGTTTCAGCTCCCATTGTAGCTCAGGTAGCATCCACCAAAATTCGGAGTACTACAGTGGAAGTTCAGACCGCTGTCATGTGAACTCAGACTGCTCTTGGAAGCACAACTTGGTGCTGCATAAGCCCAGGCTGCTGCCACCATGGCTGCAGATACCCAGTGTTCAAAGGGGCATTCAGAGAGCCTCACAGTAATCCTGCAACCTGCCCTCCAACAAGTTAGCAGGATTGCTGAGGCGTGGACCTGGGGGAGCGGCAGTAGCTCCGTGGTGCGCGAACCTGCTGGCCTCGGTTGGTTGTGGCGCACCTCGGAGTCGGCGTGCAGTGCCTGCAAGGTGACTGGCGTGCAGCCCATGGCACCCTACGCCACAGGGGAGTCCGCAACCTTCTTCGGTTTACTCGGCCATGTTTGCCACTGGCAAGGGAGAATGCAATGTGGTCATCTCTCAATGAACGGAGAAAGTCAGTGGGCAGCAAACTGCTAGATGTTACAAATACCTCCTGCTCAAGCCTGGATGGGGCATGATGCAAAAATGGTTCATGGCCACTGTCACTTTCGCAGTCACAGGCAATGCAATCCTTACTCTGCCCTGAGGCTGCAGTTGGGGCAGTAGCGGGTAGCAGATTTCAATGAGGATTAGCAAAGTGCAGACGTCTAACATGGAGTTTCTCACAGAGGCTCAGACAGGAGAATTACTCCCTGAAAAACCCTGGGTGAATATTAAGAGCAATTCTCCCCCTCCCCCTCCTCCCTATTCTGCTCAGTGTCACTTCTGCTCATTCTTGCAGTCATACTGTGTTCCAAAGGGAATAATGTTTACAGCAGCCATGACTTGGAGAATGTGATTTGTGCAGAAGCCTTGAAGTCAAGACCAAATGCTTCAGCACCTGCCACGCCACACCTGTAGTTATTAGTAACTTTAAAGAACTAATGAAAGCACCAAACACTTCTATAATCACAGCAACAGATGGTAGAAATCAAACAGCTACTAACCTGTGAGTAGTTGATGATCCTTTTAAATTGTCCTAGTGGGGAGTTCTTCCTGCTACTGAACACGTGTTCACCATGTGTGCTGAAAATGGGCATTAGCTGAAGTGTTGAGATCCAAAATGGCAGTGCTGTTGTGAAACCAGCTTTACACACTGACTATAGTCATGATCTGACTAATCTGCGCACAGCCCCCGCACTAACGCCCTCGCCAATACGGCTTCCAGCGCAACCCACACCAGAACTATTTGCCAGAGACGCCATCTTGAGCCTCCATGGTCACAAGTAGTTCCATATAACATCCGCAAAGCGGCTTGTATACCTGCGCACGTGGTATCCGGGGTTTGTGTCATTACATCCTACACAGCCTCATTGACAAGTCACAGGATTCCCTATGCATTCTGACTTGCTTTGTGAATCTGGCACAGGATGGGATTGTGATGAGAATGATGGAGTTGTCGAAGCTTTTAAGTAACGTGAACATCAGGATACCTCACAAGCGACAGAAAGTGACCTCGCTAAGTGTGTTTGCTTCGACAAGGGGTTCATGCTCGTGACACAGAGAAGAAGAGAAAAGAAAGTAGCAGCTGATTAAAGAAAGAGACTTGCGTTTGTATAGCCCCTTTCACAATCTCAGGGCACACCAAAGCGCTTTACAGCCAATGAAAAACTTTTGAAGCATAGCCATTGTTTTAATGTGGGCAACCCTAATTTGTGCACAGCAAGCTCCCAAAAAAACAACGTGACATTGACCAGATGGCCCATTATTGTAATTATTGATGTATAAATATTGGCCTAGACACAAGAACACTTCCTCAAAGTAGCACCATGGGATCTTTACATCCACCTGAGAAAACAGCCTGGGTTTCACGTAACTTGTGATCTGAGAAACAGCACCAGGGCAGATCTCCCAAACCTGACCTGGAATGTCAACATTGGGCAGGATTTTCCCTTCGTCAGGTGGGCATGGTGGGCAGGCCCGGAAGTGGCTGTGAAATGGACCACTGCCCACAAACGGGCACCAACCACGATTTCACACTGATGGGCCAATTAAGCCCTGTCCGGTGTGAAATGTGGTTCTGCACTGGCCGGGCAGGGATGAGCGGAGACGTGGGCCAATGGAAACCTGGCGGCCGGTTTAAAAGCGGCCCAGGCAGCCCCTGGCCGGCTCCACGGAGTACATTCCCTGAGCCGGCGCAATGGACCCAAGTGCAGCTGGACACGGCAGGCGGGAGGGCAGGTCGGGTGGACACTCAGCCTCCCGTTTTTCTGATGAGGGCCTCACCATCCTCCTGGAGGAGGCGGCTGCCAGGAGGGACACCCTTGTCCCCGGGGATGGGAGGAGGAGGCCACCGCGCCTCACCAAGAGGGCATGGGAGGAGGTGGCAGCGCTGGTCAGCAGCCGTGACGTGGTGCGGCGCTCCTGGGTGCAGTGCCAGAGGCATTCAATGAGCTGCTCTGCTCAGGAAGGGTGAGCACCATGTTGGCCTGGCTCAGTGTGCAGATGTGTTAAGGTCTTGCTGTCCCCCCGTGGACCTCAGCACTGCTAGAGTCTGAGTGCCAGTTGTCAATCACGCCGGAGCTGGCCAAGGGGGTGAACCCTGGCTGCTTGGACTGAGTGCCTTGCGGCTCGAGGCCCATGACTCAGATGTGCCCTGCCCGGTGTTCCTCAGCTGGGGTTAGCCAGGCTGCAATGTGCTGCAGGTAGAGGGTGGACTAAACAATGCTCCTCTGTCCTTTCAGAAGAAGACATCCCATAACAATATAGAAAGGTCGTGGATCGGCGGAGGCCCCACTAGCCTCCTAAACCTCTCGAGGTATGAGCAAGATGCCCTAGAACTCAAGAGCTGGCACGCCCCACGTGCAACCGGGCATGGAGCGGTTGGGGTGTCAGACAAAGGTAAGAGCGCAGTGCACAGAGGTGAGACTTTCTAGTGTAGCCTCTTCATTGATGTGAGCCTTGAACCTGGAGTCCCCATTGATCATTGGAAGACAATGGCACCATGATCCAGATCTCCATTGTCTCACCAGGGTGCCTGGCATGTACAGTGACAGCGTGATGGCTTTAACTATTGACATGTCTTTCTTCTCTCTTTTAGGTTCATCAGCAGTTGTTCACTCTCCGGACACTGAAGGGCCACCCCTGAAACTGGAGGACAACCAGGCATTATTTGCACCTGCATTACACCCGATCTCTGAAGCAGGCACCAGTGCAGATACCAGCATCTCACTGGGCATTAGAGTGGCGCCTATTACCTTGGTGCACATTGGTGAGGATGCATCACAATCACTTGAGGCGCACGTGGAGGCAGAGAGTGCCCAGGGCGCTGGCAACTGGAGGACTGCTGGGGTCCAGGGCTCAGCCGAAGGCTGATGATGAGCCTCTGGGGTCGTCCATTAGGGGGCAGTTGCTGGATGTCCAGTGAGATGTGCAGCAGGATCTGGTGGAGATCCATGTGGGCCTGCATGCCATGGTCTCTATGATGGAGGAGTCCTTATGGCCAGCAGAGTCAGCAGGCTGTCTCCAATGCCAGTGCCAGCAAGGGGAGGAGCACCAAGATGTAGCACCCACAAACATAAGTTAAAGGCACCATGAGCACAAGAGGGACAAGCCACGGGTGATTTAATGTTCATTTTTGTTAACTTTATGTATATTGGTCTGACGTTGAATACCAGAAACATTTCTGTTAAGATTGTTGAACTGTCAGAATGATATAATTTGTGTTCTTGTCATCATGGCATGAGTATGCCTCACCTTTTTATTTCATTGGTGCGGGGAACGCCAGTGTGTAATGCTGTACGTAGGTATCTCTGAACTTTATTGCACAGGCACTGAGTGTTCTTTGTCTTCAAATGAAAGGCTCCTTTCAGATGTCTGGGATGGAGGCAGCAGCCCTGGCGTGTGTTTGAAGCTGATCTTTGGTAGCCTAGCTGAAGGAGCGTTGGATCAAGGAGGCCCTGGGTCCCTGCCTCCCTGCAGGTCACCGAGATCTGGCTCCACACCCTCAGTATTCTTCTCACCATGCTCATCTTCAGACTCACTACAGGACTCATCATCTCTGGCCTGGGGAGTTTCGTCAAGACCCTCTTCCTCCACTGGGTGCGCCCTCACCAGTGCCAGGTTGTGGCGAGCACAGCATGCAACTGTGACACCCACTCTGGGGGTTATTGTAGGGCTCCCCTGAACAGTCCAGGCATTGGAAGCACATCATGAGAAGATCTATGATCCTCTCTACCACCCTTGTAGCGCTTCTCTGCATCTGTTCTTGGATGGCGGAGAGGCGTCATGAGCCACCTTCTGAGGGGATAGCCCTTGTCACCCAGCAGCCATCCATCCAGTCGGGAGGGAGCACTGAAGAGCCTCGGCATCTGGGAGTGTCTGTGGACGGAGGTGTCACGGGAACTGTCGGGGAAGGTAGCACAGACTCACAGGATCAGCATCCTGTAGTCACACACTATCTACATGCTCATGGATTGGAATCTCTTCCTGTTGACAAAGGCACCCGGCTGACCCACTGACACCTTGGTGGCCACATGTGTGCAGTCGATTACGCCCTGGATGCGGAGGAACCCAGCAATCACTGCAAAGCCTGTGGCTCGCTCAGCCTGGCTGGCCTGGTCTGTACAGTAAAGAATTAAGGCCAGTACCTGTCTGAACAAAGCTTCTGTCACTAGTTTGACGTAACTGTAGATAGTTGATTGGGAGACTCCACACAGATCCTCCACTGACCCTAGAAGGAGCCAGAGGCATAGTTGTTGGGGCTACTGTGACCTTCAGAGCCACTGGCATGGGGTGTCCACCCACATAGTCGGAGCTGATCTGAGACCTAATCATCTGGCCAATGGAGGTCACAGTTTCCCTGCAGAGGCAGAACCTCCTTCGGCTTTGCATCTCGGACATATTGAGGTAGTTGCATCGCTGCCTGTAAACCCTGGCAGCAGGATAGTGACATTTTCTGCAGCCTCTTCTGCCTTGGACTACCTGCTGGCCCTGGGCCCCTTGTGCCTGCGCCTCTCCTCCCACAGGTCCCTCCCCTGGAAGCTGTCTAGGGACACCCGGCCTCCTCTCCCTTCTGCCCCTCTCTTCCTCCTCAGAGGAGGTGCCTCCAGTGGAGACCACAATCCCCATTACCAGGGTAAGGGAAGGCTGTCTGATACCTGGAAGGCTGCACATGGTCTGAATCCTCTGGAGGCCTGGCAGACAGCAATGGGTCCTGAAATGAAGCCTGGAAATGCTAAGGGTGAAGCCCCGAACAGTGATGAAGCTGCCAAGTACCAATAAGCAACCAGCTGCAAACTATCTCCAAAACCCCTCACTACTCACACTGGCAATGCCCCTGATCTTTTTATCCCGCCCTTGGATGAGCTTTGTGAAAATGTCGGCTAGCCGCCTGCCTGTTTTGCCCGAGTGACGAGCAGAAAATCGCATGGACAAGGAAAAGTCACAGACGGTTGGACTGTTAAAGGGCCTTAAGTGGCCTCTTAATTATTGGCGGGCACCACTGTGGCACCAGCACACGCCCGCCGAGTGAAATATCAGGTGAGTGCGTGATGATGTCAGGGCATCATCGTGAACTATTTTACTCCCATTCAGGTCAGGCGTCCACCCGCCTGCCCTTTTGTACTCAATTCTCTGGAGTGGGGCATGAACCCACAACATGTGATTCGATGACTGGAATGCTACCAAACAAAGCCGACACAGAGGCAGATTCTTTGTTGGTTTCCGTTCCAAACCACCAACCCATTGTCAATGGCCCAGGCCACAGTGGCAGAAGCATCAGTTGAGCAAGTATAGTATGGCATTATTGGCCTTGGAGCTGTATACATAGTTATAATGGACAACTGCAAACGTTTTTTTGAACTTCACAGTTGGACTGATCCCACATGTTCCTATCTGAGGCAGATGACTAACAGCTGTTTCCTTCCTTGTTCTCAGTATCAGCAGCCAGTCACACAGCCTTCTGAAGCGCAACTCTAACACATTGCTGATTCACCAACCGCGAGGTTGCTAAAACCGATTAACCTATACACTTGTAACATTAACGCTGAGCGTCAGTGTAAACCAAATGCCATCATTTGAAAGAAGTTTGCGCAACGAAGGAGAAACCCCTGCATTAAAAAAATGCCCAGGCAGGCCTGATTGCAGACCATTTTCTACAGACTGTTCAGCGAATTGATCCTTCAGATGCAGCCCCCATTTAATGGGTAAATCACAATTTCCTGTTCTCCCGTTTCACATCTGATTTTCAGCAAATATTAGCAATCTTACAATTGTGCCAAATTTCTTCAGCACATACTTGCCATAGCTGCATTTCACCCATTCATTCTGTGACATGTTTAGGAATCACCTGTAGGACTGCTGGTACCGTTTTAACCTTTTAGTGAGCTTACATATAATTGGAAACATTTGAACGGCATACTTTAAAGATTCCAATCTTTGTGCTTTTAAAATGCTTTAGATTAATATATGATAGTATCTTAACTCTGCAATGTTGTGGTGAGTCATTTCTAGCTGATTTTACACTAGCGTGAGGATGTAGTACCCTCTTCCGAGATGTCTAGTTAACATTATTGCAGAGGGATGAGTAATACTTCTGTGGCTTTAAATCCATGTTTCACTGCAGCAAGAGAGGCTCACATGGAGGTGAAGGATGTCATTGGCCATCACTAAATGGATGACTGCATTATAAAAATATTCCTGGAAGAAGCAGAACACATTGTTTGATACCATTGAAGGACTTTTTTTTGAAGTCCGTGGTCTTTCCCACTTAAAAAATACTCTTGAGGCACGTAGATGCTGCTGACTCAAGCTGTGTAGGTCTCTTGTAGCTATCAGTGCTCCCAGCATAAATCACTTGTCTGGTTGGTCTAATAGTGGAGATCCACATATCATGGACCTCTGGATATAGATCCACGAACCTGGTCGGCCTACAGAAGACCTGTGACACCCTCCATTTGTTAAACAGACCAGCGAGGCATATGATCCTTTTGACAGATTCCTTCCAGGGCTGGCATAGCCTCAAAACGAATAATGCAAAAGCAACTTTAAGTAGTGGGTTCTTCTTGCTGCAGATGGACCTTGTATCAATTGTCATTCCCTTCTTGCCCACTGTGCACTGTAACATACTTAAATAATATATGCTAAGGTAAGATTAAAGCAGAAATCCTTATGTTAATGTTAAGATCAATGGTGTAAAGTTAGGCAACACTGGTTGATTACAAGACCAATTAATTTTATTTAAACATCTTATTTACAGCAATATGAGCTTATTTTTGGTGACCAAACTCCTCCAGTATGTAGGGGAAGTGTCAGTTACTGGGTTTGTAAACCAGGTATCACCTTTTGCTCATTGGTAGCAGTTACATCTCTTGTGAGTTCAAGTGCCATCCCAGAGATGTCATGTATATTAATCCAGACTGACACTCTACTACAGAGAGGGGGAGGAGAAGTGAAGGGCTTGCATTTATATGGCAGCTGGGGCTCAGTTTCTAGCACTTTTGCCTCTGAATCAAAAAGTCAAGGGTTCAAGTTCCACTTCAGGGCTTGGGCACAAAAATCTATGTTTCGAAAATTCTGGTCTCCAGACTCTCGGAGACCAGACCTGTGATCCATGATGCAAGTCTCAACTCAGGGTTGGAGACTGTGGGTAGTTCTGCAATACCCAGCTGAATTGTTACCCAGGAAATGTTAGACGGATTAAAACCTAGTTTAACTCCTGGGTAACTACACAACTGACACCCCTCACACCCCCAATAACTCATGCTGACCCCTCAACACTCTGACTACTCTATCTGGCTACCCGAGTACCCCTTTATCCCCCAAACACCCGCTCAATACCTCCAACATCCCACCTGGCCACCCCTCCTGACCAGACCCCTGACTTGACCTGACCAGACCTGACTACCCCACCTGAGCCAACCTGACCCAACTACACCCCCCCGACCCACTTACCCACACACCCACCTCACCCACCCTACCCAACTACCCACTTACCTCACCCGCCCTATCTAGTTACCCACATACCTCACCCACCTACCCACCCTACACATTCTCTCATTCGCCCACTCATCCGTTCATGAACATTCATTCACTACCATTCACGCTGGACCTTTAAACTTACACCATGTTAGCTAGTGCTGTAAAAGAGGGTGTGTCTTGTCCTGCCTCCGGATGTGACAGTTCTGCGACAGAGGGACACTGGACTCTGCATTTCTGATAAAGCCAAGCTTGGAAGACCCAGCAAGAGATGTGGAGCGGCGCCAAGGCGGGGTAAGTTTGAGCGGAACAGCAATCCGACATTGATTGCCACTCCTTGGAAGATCTGGGCTTTTGCTGATGCTCTAGTGCAGTATTGAGGGAACATCGCACCGTCAAAAGTGCTGTCTTCTCGGTGAGATGTTAAACCATCTGCCTACTTGAGTGGATGTAAAAGATGCCATGGCACTTTATCCAAGTAGGGCCTGGTGTTCTGCCCAACATTTACCCCTCAGTCAACATGATGAAAAACAGGTTATCTGGTTGTTGTCGTATTGCTATTTGTGGCAGTTTACTGTAGGTATACTGGCCGCTGTATTTCCTACATTAAAACAGTGAATACACTTCAAAAAGCGTATTTCATCGGTTGTAACGTGCTTTGAGATGTCCCATGGTTATGAAAAGCGCTATCTAAATGCAAGCCTTTCTTTTTCTTTTTAGATGGTGCTTTTCATGACATCAGGTCATCCCAAAGCACTTCGCAGAATCACAGAATTGTTACAACTCAGAAAGAGGCCATTTGGCTCATCGGGTATGCACCAGCTCTCCAAAAGAGCATCATGACTTAGTGCCATTCTCCTGCTTTTTCCCCATCCCCTTGCACATTGTTTCTATTCAAATAATCACCTCTTGCCCTCTTGAATGCCTCGATTAAACCTGCCTCCACCATGACCAAGAAAATTCTTTTGAAGTGTAGTCGCTGTAGTAAGGGAGGGAGGGCTTCTACACGATTGCATGTTTCCTTGTTGTCACCAGTGCCCAGTAATTTAAATGGCTCAGATTGTGACCCAATGTCACTTGGGTGATCAGCGTAAAGTCCTGGCCCACGACCACAGATCAACCCCCTTGTCAATGACCAATATTTCCAATGCTGGGGTTTGGGTCCTGGAGTCTCTGGCTGACGTCAGTATGTTGATGCCAGGGAAGTGCGCGATGAAATGATTTTGTCTACCTCTCCTATCATCGTGAGGAGGCCTCCAAATGACACTGCAAACTTCAGCAGACTCAGTCCCAGAAAGCAGCACCTCACACAATCCTAAAGTAACTGCTGGAACCCTAATCAAGATAATTTCACTACCACTGCCCTTTGTATCCATTTGCTTCTTAATAATTTACTCTGTTTAACTGTTGGAGACAAACATCAATTCTCACTCTCAAACCATGAGGAGGTATCATGTGAAATCCTGGGCACAGATCTGAGTTAACTTGTAACAGCGCTATTGTCATAATACTCAATAGCAGGATAAATAGCTCGTGTGAGCTTTATCTATTAGACTGACTGGTCAGATACTAATCTAGCTTATTGTCAGTGGCTCTCATGTGACATTACTCAAGGTGAGCTGAAAGATATGAAAATAAGTTTGAGAGAGACTGTGACGTAAGTGGATGCTCCAATTAACCCCCCCAAAAAAGTGTGATAAGATTTCTTTGTACAATGGATACCATTGAAGTTAGGTTACAATTATGCTACTGATAACTTCAACTTATCTTCTTATATCCTAATCAAATTATTATTTGGGCTATTTAAGTTTCTAATGGGCCATTTGTTTAGCATTGTTTATTCATTGTTTTTTTCCTTTATTCTTTCATGGGATGTGGACGTCACTGACAAGGCCAGCTTTCACGGGGAGGTGGTGGCGTAGTGGTATTGGCATTAGATTGGTAATCCAGGGTAATAATCTGGGTTTGAATCCCACCACAGCCGATGGTGGAATTTGAATTCAGTAAAAAATCTGGAATTAAAAGTCTAATGAAATCACTGTCAATTGTTGTAAAAGCCCATCTGGCTCTGCCATCCTGGTCTGGCCTACATATGGCTCCAGACCCACAGCAAGGTGGTTGACTCTTAAAATGGCTTCTGAACAAGGGCAATTAAGAGTGGGCAATAAATGCTAGCCTAGAGGGCAGTGCCCACATTCCATGAATGGAAAAAAAAATCTTTGTTGCCTTTGAACCGAGTGGCTTGCTAGGCCATTTTAGCTGCAGTTGAGAGTTAACCACATTGCTGGGAGTCTGGAGAAGGCCAGAAGAGGTAAGGATGGTAGATTTCCTTCCCTACAGGGCATTAGTGAATTCCAAATTCATTAGTCCAGTATTAAAGTGTCATTCTGAAATATTGTTATTGAAAAAAAGCCTGAAGAAAACATGGCAGAAACATAGTCTTCACAGCACTCAGCAAAAGATTGCTCAGTTCTCTGACTGATTTTAAGCAGTTAACAAATTTACTGAGTGGCTAGACTTCTTAAAAAGAAAAGATTCTTGGGTTGTGAGCATGACTGGCAAGCATTTAGTGTCCATCTCTAATTTCCCTTCAGAAAGTGAGTGAGCCACCTATAAATGAGTGGCTTCGCTAGGCCTAAAAGGGCAGTTGAGGGTTAACCACATTGCTGTGGGTCATGAGTCACATGTAGGCCAGACTGGGTAAGGTTGGCAGATTTCCTCCCCTGGGGGGCATTAGTGAACCAGATGAGTTTTTACCACACCCTGGCAGTTTCACGGCCATTATTAATGAAGCTAGAATTTTAGTCCAGATTTTCTTTATTGAAGTTAAAGACCCACAATCTGTCATGGTGGAATTCAAACTCATGTCCCCAGAGCATTCATTCAGGCCTCTGGATTACTAATCCAGTAATGTTCCAACTATGCCACCATCCCCTTAATCATCTGGTTTGGAGGAAGGCGGGGATCAAATTGAAAATTCTTCACAAGAAATCATGCCCATTCTTTCTCAAATGAACCATTTTGGTCCTTTCAGGTTGAGACTCTGGAACAAGGGATCACACAGATAATCAAATGATCAATCCAACATACAAGGTCTTCATTCTATAGTTTTATTAGTAAATCAGTAATGCACTGTGTTGGAAAACAATATGCATTTTATTTGTAATGGAAAGAAAAAGCCGTAAGATTGAATAATTTTTGTAAGCTTTGACATCTACAAGACATTGCTTCCATTAGCCATAGGAGTATAGCTCTCTTCTGTTCTAACAGTCTTTTTCACTAGTCGTACTTTGTTCCTCAGGTTGTGACTAAAATTAGCAACAAAGGATCTGTCAATGAAAAGCCTGTTGATTATAGAAACCACACATACATTGTATGTGATTAAGGACAAGGGCAGCACTAAATGCCACAGACGCAGTGATGCAACCAACTGTACACCAGAACTGTACAATTAAATATCTCCTCAAGTTTTGTTCTGTCCAAACCACTAAGGTTTAACTTTTAAAAAAAAAAATCAGTAGCTGTTTAGAAACTTGCATCTTTCTTCTATAATCAATCTATAATGGTATACAATTTTTTAAAAAGTGCAAACTTTTGGCGACACTTCTTGCATTCAGGTTATTGCCATTTTGTCGTGCCCACTTATAGAAGCACTGGTTTTATCCACTGTCTTCCTTCAAGGCTCCACTTTGTCCTTCACACCAAACGTCCTACTACAAACAAAGAGAAATTAGATTATATTCGATTTTAGTCTAGCCAAGCAGAGCTACTCAGATAGTTACCGGCTGCCACCTTCCATTTGATTATAAAAAGAGGTAAATACATAATCATTAGCTAGCAACCATGCAATGCTCAAAGTGTAGAAAACTGGAACTTGTATATTTTCTGGCCCCAGGTGCCAGGCCAAAATAATAAGGCTGCAGACCTGTCCTCAAAGCTCCCCCATGTCACTCTCTATGGCCAACCTATAAGGAGTAGCACCAGAACAGTCCAAAGTGACTTTGCCTTCTTATGTGATATATATGTCCCCTTTGTTTGGTTCACCTTCAAGGATAGTAGAAAACTCATCGTCCTCAGAATCATAGGTGTGAACCAATATCTTAACATGTAATGTATGATGTGCTGGTCACGTCCCTCACCATCTCTAAGATGAGGTATAAAAGAAAGACAAATATATATTATACATAACTTTTGATGACCACTGGACATCTCAAATTGCTTTACAGCCAATGAAGTACTTTTGAAGTGTAGTCACTGTTGTATGTAGGAAATGCAGCAGCCAATTTGTAAACAGCAAACTCCCACAAACAGCAATGTGATAATGACTGGATCATCTGTTTTTTTGTGATGTTGTTTGAGGGATAAATATTGGCCAGGACACTGGGAATAATTCCCCTGCTCCTCTTTGAAATAGTGCAATGGGATCTTTTACATTGATCCAAGCAGGCAGACGAGGCCTCGGTTTAACGTCTCATCCAAAAGACAGCGCCTCCAACAATGCAGCACTCCCTCAGCACTGCACCGAAGTATCAGCCTTGATTTTTGTGCTCAAGCCCTGGAGTATGCACTTCCCAACTTTTCCAACATGATATACTTTAAACAGAAGGAATACTTAAAAACTGATGTCCCTTTTAAATATAAATAGCTAGACTTTGAAAATGTAGCTGTAAGTATTTCTTTTTTAAAAAGTGCTTTCTCTTTCCTTTCCTGCCAAGTAATTCTGAACAGGCAAGAAGGTGACCTACTCCTGGCCATTGAAAAATGCTATTGTTACAATTATGAGGTCATGAGATTGTTATGTTTAGGGACTGTGCCTTTAAGTTAAAATGAAGGGGATCATGTGAGGTGTTCTGACAGCAAGCCTGGATGTTGATTGCTAATTATTAAAGAAAGGCCTAGATTGTTTTACTGAGAAAAAATGTGCAAAGTATTCACACTTGCAGACAATGATGAAGGCAGACATGATGCCGGTGGACCAACTGTAAGTCTCCAAGTTCCAGAACAGTGTTGAGAATGTTGGGTTGTAAACAGTTGTGCCTTAAACTGTCCATTTAGTTCAAAATGAGAGTTGAGCTCTCAGGGATAACTGCTCAGCATCTCTACCTGGATACCAGACCCATGTGATTCACATTGTCACGGTGATGGGCTTCTAGATGGCAAGGGTACAGAAAAAGCCATTGTGATATCAGATTACCTAAAGTGTCACTGAATATCACAGACAGGTTAGTCTTCCAGAGTCTTGGACAGAGAGAACAGTTAGTGGTCGAAAGTCTCTCTGGTTCACTCACCAGAATATGGGTGGAAGCTCGTGCTCAGATTGAAAAGACCAAAATCCTGAGGAATTAAAATAAAGTTGGAATATTCACCTAGGTTGTGCTAGAGAGAGGATGTCCAGTAATACTCTCACCATGAAGAACAGTACTGGGGTTAGAAGTTACCAGAATGAGAACGGAAAAGGGCAGAAGTAAGCTCTTGGGAGCTTAGAGTTATTTTGGACTGACTGTGGGAGAATTGAATGTCTACTTAAAGGACCATGTAATGCATACCCTCTTTTTGGTTGTGTTAATGTTTGGTTTTGTAGTTTAAAGTATAAGCTGCTTACAAAAACAGTGTTTAGCCAATAGTGCTTAAAATCAATCTGTTAGTAAATGTCTTAAAACGTGAAATCTTGTGTCATCCATTCATCTATTACCTAGAAGTTGAAATTTCTTTTTAAAAGTTATTGGTCTCTATGGGGGTCTTAACACTATTCCTTAATTGGGTAAGACACTGACCCTCTCCCTCCATATGGGAAGGACATATCTAGTTGAAAAATTCTGGAGAGATCTGAGCTCAGCCATTTAGAATAAAGTTAAGGGAAAAAAAAACTGCATTTATATAGCCTCTTGCACAACCTCCGATGTCCCAAAGTGCTTTACAGCCAATGAAATACTTCTGAAGCGTAGGAACTGTGCATAAATGTGGCAACTGTTCATGCACATTGCAAAGCCCCACAAACAACAATGAGCAGATAATCTGATTTAATCATGTTGGCTGGGTGAAGAAAAAGACAGACTCATTCTTCACAATTATTGGACATCTTGACATTTTACAGCCAATGAAGTACTTATTGAAGTGTGGTTGCTGTTGTAATGGAAGAAATGCAGCAGCCAATTTTTGTTCAGCAAACTCCCACAAACATCAATGTGATAATGACCAGATAATCTTAAGGTCTTTTTTGTGATGTGTACTGAGGGATAAATTTGGGCCAGGACATCAGAGATAACCTAGAGCTTCTTCAAAATAATGCCATTAGATCTTTTACAGCCACCTGAGGGGGCAGATGAGACTTCAGTTTAACATCCCCTCAGAAAGACAGCACCTCCAGTTCTCAGTACTGCACTGCAGTATCAGCCTTGATTTTTGTGTTCAGGTTCAGGAGTGGGACTTGAACCTCGAACCTTAAGATTCACAGGCAAAAACGCTACCAAATGAGCAATGGCTGAGGAACAGGAAAAACAGCAATAAAGAAAATACTGAGCCCGAGAAGGAACCATTTACTTCACACAATTAGGGCACTCTGTCTGATGTAAAGTATGATATGAAGCTTTTGCCTAATGCACAATACTTGATCTACTGAATTGCAAGGCAATAGTCCTGCCTTTTCCTTAGACGATCATAGGTTCATGTCCAGCTGGGACACTTGACTTTAAACCTGATGACCACACTTACACTGTTGAAAAGGGTGTTAAATTGAAATCTGAAGGATGCTAAAAGTAAAGACCATCCCTGGGCGCTGGCCAAAAAAATAAATGAATCCTCCCAACAGTTCGCATCTCCCAGAGTCCAACCTTGTGGGGATTGATTCCCTCGTTGGAATATCCTTAATTTGTACGCAGCGACAGGTCTTTGACCCAGTCCAGGAAGTTCCTTGAATGAACCCATTGCTCACAGACATTTTTTTTTAACTTGGGAACAATGTGACGGGTGAAGCAGCACATCCTTAGTGCAGCATGAACGGCCACAGCGTGTTAGTAGCTGAAAAACTGGTAGCGTAGCTGGCATTTGGCAAGAGCATACTTTGACAGAGATCAGATTGGATCCAGATGTTCCGGCAAAGGTAAACTTCTGGGAAATTTTGTGTAATGAGTAAATTGTACCCTGTAGAAACATAGCAGGGAATAGTTTTCTAATCGATGCCATACTTTCCCTTTTAGACAGTGGCAGCTGAGCATAATAAAATAAATATGCGATGAATAAAACATCTTGTCAGAAGCAATTATTTTCATGTTTCACTTCCCCAGACACCTGATTCTGCCATGGCTGGGAAGCAGATTGACAACCATCCAGCCACTCTAATGTAAAATTATTAACACTGTTTTATATTGTATAAAATACGGACACTTCTTTCTCCAGTTTGTGAAACGAGGGCAGGGGGCTGCATGAACGTCCCCATCCTGAATGAGAGTGGAGCTCAGCATATAAGAGACAAACGGTTGAAGTGTTCTGAACCATCTTTATTTAGGATTAAGGGAAACTCTCACTGGCTGGGGTCATGCCTAGCACAAAAGAAGATGCTTGTGGCTGTTTAGATACCAATCATCTCAGCCCCAGGACATTACTGCAGGAGTTCCTCAGGCCAGTGCCCTCGGCCCAACTATCTTCTGCTGCTTCAGACCTTCCATCTGTCATAAGGTGGGGATGTTTGCTGATGATTGCAAAGTGTTCAGTTCTATTTGCAACTCCTCCTGCTGAGGTCCCCACAATCATAAAGGAGAGTCTTTAGTCAATTAGATTTACTCCACGTGGTATCAAGACACTACTCAGTGCCCTGGGTGAACCCTGAGAACACCCCGGCTGTACTACTGAAGGGTTGTGCTCGAGAACTAGCCATGCCTCTAGCCAAGCTCTTCCAATACAGCAACAATGACATCTACCTGACAATGTAGAAAAATGTCCAGGTATGTCCTCTCCACAAAAAAACAGGGCAAATCCAACACAGTCTACTTTCCGGCAGCAGAAAAGTGATGGAAGGTGTCGTTGGCAGTGCTATCAAGCAGCACTCACAAATAACCTGCTCGCCAGTGCTCAGATTGGGTTCCACAAGGAGCACTTGTCTCCTGACTATGTTACAGCCTTGGTCTAACCATGAACAAAAGAGCTGAATCCCAGGAATGAAATAAGAATGACCGCCCTTGACATCGAGGAAGCACTTGACTGATCCATGGCATCAATGACTCTTAGCAAAATTGACGTCAATGGGAAACAGGGGGAAAACTGTCACTGGCTTGAGTCATACCAAGCATAAAGGGAGATGGATGTGGTTGTTGGAGACCATTCATCTCAGTCTCAGGAAATCGCTGCAGGAGCTCCCCAGGCCAGTACTCTAGGCCCAACCATCTTCAACTGCTTCATCAATGACCTTCCATCTATCATAAGGTCAGAAAGGGGGGATGCTCACAAATGATTCCACAGTGTTCAGTTCCATTTACAACTCCTGAGATACTGAAACAGTTCCTGCCCACATGTAGCAAGATATGGACAACATTTATGCTTTGACTGATACATAATAAGTAACAGCAAGAGAAAATCTAATCATCTCTCCTTGAGGTTCAATGGCATTACCATCGCTGAATTCTCCCACCATCAACATCCTAGGCATTACCATTGACCAGAAACACAACTGGACCAGCCATATAAATACTGTTACAGGAAGAAATATGGCTACAGGAAGAAATCAGAAGGTGGGTATTCTGTTGAGGGTAACTCACCTCCTGACATCCCAAAGCCTGTTCACCATCTACAAGACACAAGTCAGGAGGTGTGATAGAATCCTCTCCATCTGGAGCCTGGAGCTCCAACAACACTAGATAAGAGTGGCACAATCCAGGGTAAAGCAGCCCACTTTATTGTCCCCAATCCACTACCTTAAACATTCACTCCCTCTGCCACTGACGCAACATGGATAGCGTGTAATGCAGCAACTCAGCAAGTCTTCTTTGACCGCACCATCCAAACCCGCAACCACCACCAACTAGAAGAGCAAGTGCAGCAGGCCCATAGGAACACCACCAGCTACAAGGTCCCCTCCAACTAACACACCATTCTGACTTGGAAACATATTGCCATTCCTTCATCTTCGCTGGGTCAAAATCCTGGAACTCCCTCCCTACCAGCATCCCTACGTCACACGAACAGCAGCAGTTCTAAATGGCAACTCACCACCACCTAATGTTGGCCTTGCCAATGATGCCCACATCCACCACCAAGTACAATGTACATCAAGGGACAACTGAGCTGACCAACCCAAGTTTATTCTTGACTACCTTCCTTTCAATTGAACCAAAATTTGAATTTATTTTATTTTATATTTTTAATTTCAACTGTGTTGGATAGACACTTGTATTGGGCAGAAGCACAAATAAGATGGTTTCTCAGCTGCTTATTATAAGTCCCACCCGATATGCAGTTCCCTTGGGCGTAATACAGGTGGCCGATGAGATACTGTCCAAGACAAATTTGAATCCACATAGCAGGTGTTTTCACTTGCTGCACTGATTCATTCTTAAAATAAGAATTCTCATTCTCGGGGTGGGGGGGTGTGGGGGGGCAGGCCATTTAGGACTGAGATGAGGAGGATTTTCTTCACTCAGAGGGTGGTGAATTTTTGGAATTCTCTGTCCCAGGGGGCTGTGGAGGCTCAGTAATTGAGAATGTTCAGGACTGAGATCGTTAGATTTCTACATATTAAAAACATTAAGGAATTCGGGGATAGTGCAGGGAAATGGGGTTGAAGTAGAAGATCAGCCATGATCTCATTGAATGCTGGAGCTGGCATGAAGGGCTGAATGGCCTACTCCTGCTCCTATTTCTTATGTTCTTAAATTCGCAATTTTTCTGATGTCCTAACTGTTTCATATTTAGAGTTTTAATTCTTTACCCCTAAGCTAAGCCATATTCACACTCAATCTCCATTGCTCTGGATTTGCTGTGGCCAAATTCAACTCCAAGAGCCTGGCGAGTTTGGATTTGCAGTTTGGCTGGACTTTTTTCTTCCTGACTGCATCTCGGAGCATCAGCATTTGCCACATGTAAAGGAAGTGTTCTTTCGGGGCAGGGAATGGAATCCACTTCAAGCTCATTTAGAGCCAATCACCACAGTTGCATAGAGAATGAGTTCAGTAAGCGATGGGACATGTGAACAAAAAGTCAAATGTCAATCTCAAAAAGCTACCACATCTTTTGAACGTTCTTCACTCTGTTGGTTGATGGTAGATCTCAACATTTGGCCCACCACAATGATTAGTGTTCAGACAGTGATTTTTACTTATCAAGATTGACGCTGTGAGCTCTAGAATACAAGACAGAGCCGATTAAACTATGCCAAATGCTTAAATGGACTTCTGACATAAATGTTTCCCAACCAAAGATTTTGTACTTAAAATAATTACCGAAACGCTTAACCTTTAGTTCTAGGATCTGATATCTTTAAACATGTGCCATTTTTATGTTATTCATAGCCCTTAATGAATATGTTTCTTCATTGACTGGAAGGACACCAATTATGGGAATGCTTCATGCGTCCATTTCTGACACGCAGCCCGGGATTTTCATCCTTGAGGCAGGAATTGTGAGCCAGGCCATTTCCCAATGGAATAATCCTGCCTCCTGCCTGACAGTGCCCACTCACACTCCTGGTGGAGTGGTGCGGACAGGCTAGAGTCAGGACTGCTGCCTCCAGAAGCAGGGTGGAGGTGGGAACTGAGGCGGATGGTTAGGTGAGCCTCTGTTCACTGCGGCAGTGGTCCAGTTCTGTAACTGAGTCTTAGGCACCACAGCCCTCACCCCAATCCATTTTCCCCAGGCTCACTCATATCCTCCCATGTCCCATTAATATGTCCCAATGGCCCCTTCATTTCCCCAAGCTCCTCACACCCTCCATGACCATTCACCCATTATCCACTATGGACAGAACTCATGAGTCCTTCAATAGCATTAGGAAGTCTTTGAGATGCTCATGAAACTGTCAAAATAAATTTAAAAAACTGCAGTCCTATTAACTGGTCATAAAACTGTCAAAACTAAGCCTACAGTCCACTTGAATCCATCAGTGGGACTCAGAGTTCGGCCAAGCATTCATAATAGGATTCCAAAGTACAGCTGTATTAACAAAGCCTCACAGCCTGGAGCTGAATATATTAAAACCTTTTGAAGCAATGGAGCAGATGGTAATCTTCAAAGGGCTGAACAGATGTCTAGACTGTCAATCGATGAAATTATTAAATTACAGGGAGAAACTGACACATTAGAATCTTAATCTCAATACTGTTGAATGCAGAAGAGCGCTTTATCCATGGGACACTTCCACAATGCTGATCAATTTAATCATCACTCACCTTTTAAGAACAAAGCCCTATCATTAATTACTCTATTAAAGCCATACTTAACTTATCAGACACCATTACATTATGACGCAAAATTGTCAACACCTTTTGAACTTAATTGTCAAAAGGTTCCGACTCCGGACTAGGCTTCCCACATGGTTCGCAACTCTTCTGAGGTGCTGTGAACCATGTCAACAAAACAAAACAATCCCGACTCCATGGAAACAGTGGGACCTCTAAAATGCCCACCCCTGCAATGGGTTAGGCAAGGGTGGGATTTCTGCTTGCGGGCTTGCAACTGACACCCTTATCCCAAAGCCCTAAAAATCCCATATGATGTGAACGGGTCAGGAATCCAGGAAACGGGTCCTGCCCAGCATTTTAAAATCCCTCATATCTCCAGTCCGACATGAACAGAAGCATGGAAACCTGGTCCCCAGTGTTAGCGTCAAACACTCTGAAGCCAGGTATAACATCCATTAGCCCTAACCCCATGTTTCCCATCTGTCAGCTAACATTCCATCACTTCTACAATGTCTCTCATACTATCTGAACTTTTGCAACAAGCCTTCTGAGAAACATTTTTATCATCTTGTCTTGATAATTCAAAACACTACTTCTGCAGAATTCCTTTTATCTGTATAGTCAGCTTCTTCTTCAAAATAAAAACTCTTAAATTTATTGCACATGGCTCGTGTTTAACAAATCTTGATATTCTTGATTGTCCCGTTGTTTTTAAATACTTATGAATTTGGCCTCTGTTTTTACCTACAATTGACAGACTGCCAGGGCTATAATTACCTAGTATTTCATTCTCTCCCTCGTTAAGCAGAGGTATTAACTTGGCTACCCCCAATCCATTTTCCCAATTTGATTATCTAATGACCAGTGGGATACCTTACATGATCTTTTCCCTTTTCTGATCCAGTTTTACTCTTTCCTGGATACCTTGCCCCATTTGCTTTCATTTCTTCTTCCTTGTCTTGCTTTATGACTGCTCCTGCCATATAGGGTTGCCAACTGTGATTAAATGTATTCATGGAGGTTTCATCACAAGTCTAGTCCCCACGTTTCAGACATCAGTCGGCCAACACATCCATCCTTGTGATGTACTGCCTTCCTAACCCAATTAAATGATGTTTGACTGTCAGCCAAACCCCCATTTTTTCCCCTTGTTTTCAAATATTTTAATAAGTGGTAAAGGGAAATGTTCAAAGAGAATGACAAAAAAGAACAATCTTTTTTAATGTTCCAATTATTTTTTCTCCAGGGCTGCACACAGCAGTATCCTGGAGATTGATCTTCAATTCCTGAGGACCCCAGGCTAATCCTGGAAGGTTGGCAACCCTACTGCCATATTAACTCACATTCTCCTCGACAGTAATGAACCTAACGCTGTTCAAATTAAGTCCAGCAATCCTGTTCAGGCTACTCCAGTCCCATCTGCAGCCCTAACTTCTCAAGAATTTGAACCCTACCCTTCTCGACCCTATGTCCAACCAAGCCTTTACCTTCCTTATCTTGCTAGTCTTATACTGACTACTGCTTTGCATGAGGCGTAATCTTGATATTACTGCCTTTGAAGTCATTTGTCTCTTGATTCCTAAAACTCCATTTGCAGGGCCTCGGTTTATTCCTTCCTACAGCAGAAAAATTCCTTGGCTCTTGCACTTCCAATATTACTTTGTTGGAAGGTAATTGATGCCAGAAGCATCTGAGTAATTTCCTGGCCATTTCATCGGTTTTAACATGTTCCCGATTGGGTTGGAGGACATTGACATGGTGTGCGCTAGGTGTGAGGGATACAATGTTCTCAACATATTTGGCCTTTGGGCATAGGAAGTATATAATAGAAAACACTGGATGAAAAAAGACCAAGGTCCATCCAATTTGCTGTCTACCATCCAGGTAGTTGCATGGTGCACCAATAATGGAGTTGTTGACTAATCATGGCAATCGATCACCATCAGTTGGACTGCAACAGATTCAGATATCAGCTAAGCAAAGCCCACCAATGGTCAAAGGCCTTTGGAACTACAGGCCCAAAGTCATCTTTTAATACCAATCTTGATTATGCATATTATATGTTATGTCTCAAATTGCTCATATGCTGTGGGCGGAGATTCATGTTGGCAATGGGGGTCCCACACATCGGTTGAAGAACCGGTGGAAACATCACATTGCTTCTCTCTGCGAGACCCAACGCTATTACGAGGAAATCCAACACTTTACCTGGACAGCGTAGCCTCCCCCGCCCGCTCAATCAAGCCCCCAGTAGGGCAGAAGCCCCACTCCCAAGAGCTGCTGATCAGTCAGAAGCCGGCCACACTCCAGTACTGGCAGTGCCACCGGGAGCAGTGGCCATTGGTGATATTATGCTCAGGCCTACATTGAGGATCACCACTGGATTTCCACATAGAGTTGAGTGTGGGCAGGATGGAGGTCACAGCAAGGAGAGCGGGGATGGGGTTTGAGGACCAAGGGCAGGAAGGTGACTCTCAGCCAGAAAGTTAAACCTAAATATCCTTTAAATGATAAGTGTCAATTACTGACAGTCAACTTCTCTGGCGTTGAAAATTTACTTTTTTATAAGTGTGGAGTCTCATGCCTTCAGGTTTAATTGTTGAAGATGTCACCTAAAATGCTGAAGTTTATTTTTACTGTTCTTTTCTATCCTTTTATTTTTCTCTTAATCCAATCTTTCTTTCTAACTCCTTATTTTTCATTCTGCACCTGATTTGGTACTGAGTTTACCCACTTAAATTTACACTTCCTCTCAGTCGTTGCACTGTTTATTTCTCAATCCATGAATTTGATTGGTTGCACTTGCTTGCCCTATTTGGATGTCTTGGATGCATTCACTGCGTCGTTGTCAGCTCACACTTTCAGCATCTTGCCAGGTAAAAAAAATTAAGAACTCGGGAAAGTCAAGGTAACGGCTGGTGCTATTAGATACCCTGCCAAAGCAAGCGATAGCCCTACAAACTGTAAGGCCAGGTTTTTGGGAGTGATGACAGCTTCAGCTACAAGCATTACTGAAGGTATCAATAGGCAACTGGATAGGTCTATTTGACTATTGTTGTTGGGAAAGCAGTTGATTCTATTTTATTTTAAAACTTACCCTGACCATCCAAAAATTTTAGCTAGTAAAGGAAAAATGAGGAACGGAAATGTCTTCATAAACTTCTTGCGAGTCCGTTTTCTCGCTTTTGTTATTCTATGTAATTTGCTCTCAGTGAGTTCTCCTGACACGTCAGGCAGAAGTGGTTGTGTCTAATTGGCAGTTTTCCAATCAGTTTCCTTACATTTGATTTACACCCTTCAGCCCTCAGCTGCTGCTGCTGCAGCTTTATTCTGAACCAGTCAACAAAGGGTGACAGAAAAAAAAAGGTGTGGCAGCTACAGCATAACCAGGTTTCTGTCAGTGTGGAACTTGTGACAGAGGTTCCTTGGAACTGGTGAGTCAGACATGAGCAGAGTCAGACCATCAGGCTCTAGCTGACTGCCAATCATCTTGTGGAGAAGCTTTCAATAGCAATTCAAAAGCAGAAAATGCCACAGGTGCATTTGTCTCCCCACGGTTTAAGGGCTGACATTTTTTAATGTCAGGGTCGGGTTTATAGGGAGGTTGAATCACACCTCCAGACAACATGAGATTGTCACGTTGTGAACCAAGTAGTTGGAGATCAATTTTCAGAAGGACAGATAAGCTATTGTTGCTGATTGGCATTGAGAAATTGAGCCCAGGAAAGATTACTGATTACAGATGCGTTTAGGAATTCAGAAGCACACAGTTTCTCAACTTCAACGCTTTTTTCACTTTGTCCTACTTCTAATTTTTATTTTTGTACATCTTAGATGTTGGTGGCCCAGTAATGTTTGGGTCTTATGCAAAGCCACGGATTTGCTCCGTCCCAAAAGTACCTCGGTCTTGGGTGAAAATGCAGCCTCCATCAGCCCCTGAATCTCAAGTGAAATTTAGTGGCTGTGTGGCTGTCCACTCAGAAATATCTTGGGCTTGGGCGCAAGACAGAGGACGAGAATCTACCCACTTTGTCTGTGGTGGGCACAATTGAAAACTGATCTCACTGCCTGTACCCGTACCCTATTTCCATCGTCTGTATCTTACTCTGCATCAATTAGTTTATTTTCTCTTTATTCTTTCGTGGGATGTGGGCATCGCTGACAAGGCCAGCATTTGTTGCCCATCCTTAATTGACCTAGCATGGAAGAGATTGGCTAGGGCAGTCAAGAGTCAACTCTGTGGGAATGAAGTCACATGTAGACAAGTTAATGATGGCAGGGTTCCCTCCCCTAAAGGGGCATTAGTCATTTAAATAGGCATTAGTGAACCAAATGGGTTTTTACGACAACAGTTGTCATGGCCATCACTGAGACTAACTTTATATTCCAGATTTATTAATTGAATTTAAACTCCATCAGCTGCCATGTCCCCAGAGCATTAGCCTGAGCTTCTGATTTACTAGTCCAGTGACATTACCCACTATGCCACCATCTCTCAGGCAGAGTTATCCAATTTCACCCCAAAGCACAAAATGGTCTCTGCCTCAACCACTCCCTATGGCAAAGCATTTGATAAACCAACAACTTTTGTATGTGAAGATTTTTATCCTATCATTTCTCCTTACTCTCTGTGGTATATTTAAATTGATGAGCTACATCATTGACTCCCCAAATCTTAAAAAAGCCTTAATTAAATCTCATAGCTTTCACTGGCCCAGGGGAATTAGTCCAAATATCTCCAGTGTCTCCTCATAGCTATAATCTCCCATCTCTGGCTTCATTCTGATGGATCTATGTGGTTTGCTTGCTATGGCTTTAATTCATTTGCTAGAATGGGATGCCAAAACAGTATGCAGTACTTTGTGGCCTAACCATGTTAGCTGTAAAAATTTATCTTTAACCCTTTGCTCTTGTATTCTGTGCTTCTATTTATAAACTTGAAGTGTCATATCTACAAGGCCACAGATCAAGAGCTAAAAAGTGGGATCAGGCTGGATGGTTACTTGTCGGCAGGCACAGACATGATGGGCCAAATGGTCTTCCAAGCTGTAAATTTCTATGATTCTACAAAGTCCCAAAATGCTGTGGGCCTTTAATTTATGCCTTAATCAACCAACATACTCAGGGGTACTCACTGGAATTATCAGCCAGGTCATCGGCAGATAGCCCTCATTGCCCAGTAACCACCCTTTGGCTTGTCACGGTGGCTCAGATACAGCTGGCACAGTGGACTGCCACAGAATGAAGTCACCATAACTGCTGCCAGGACACTGGACACGGACCTGCCTTTGTTCACACAACAGCTGGACACTGAAGGAGTGGAATCCCTTTTGGTTCTCGTAAAGGGTGCAGCTGGCATGCAGCACCCCCAAAGCAGTCGATGGTACCTTATGCTATGGGAGGACTGCAATCCTAGCAAAGGCACATGCCCACTCTGCCTGCTTGTCGCTGGCAAGAGGGAATGAAATGTCTTTGGCCCTCGTAAGTAGAGAGCCTCAGTGACTTCCCTTATGGAACAGTGAACAACAAACTGAGAGACGTTGCAAATATCTCCAGCTCCAGCTTGGAAGAGAGTCCTTTGCATCCATGACCAATGCAGTCCTTCCCCTTCAGTTGTGATTGCAGCAGGTGGCAAATTTCAGTGACAGCATCCTTACTGAAGTGCAGATGTCGCATATATTGTTCTCCACTGAGGTTCAGGTAGGAGAATAACTCCATAAACACCCTGGGCAAATATGGGCCTCTTGCTAAGAGCCCTTCCCCCCGCCCCCCTCCACCCCCACCCCACATTCTTCTCCCTCTTTCAGCCACTTGTCCTGCTCTGTGCGGCCTCCACTCACTCTCCAAGTCATGGTTACTCCAAGGAGAGTATCTACTTGTAAACCCAGGTCTTGGAGCAACTTGTTTATGCAGAAGCGTAGAAGCTAGCAAAGTCTCCCTCAGCACCTAATCCATAAGTAGCTGAAGATTCCTTTAAAAGGCACAGATGGAGGGGCCTTTCCTGTTGCTGAATGCACGTTCAGCTCTGCGAGAGTAAGTGAGAGCATTTGCTGGAGCATTAAGTTCCAAAATATCACTGCTGGTGATGTCATGAACTGTCTACTCTGAATACTGCCAGTGGATGTTCACTGCATGTGGGCTAACACCCTCACTAATATGGCATCCAATATGATTTGCCCCACAAGTACATAGCTGTGCTGCGGACACCAACTTCTTGCCCTCACTTTCAGGAAATTACATATTTGAGCCTTTGGTTACTGTGTTTATCATCACCGATCAGTATCTTTGTATTTAGAGTAGCTCACATTCCTAATTTTTCCTCCCAAAATGCATCACACTGCAGTCCTCCACATTAAATTGATTTCTGTCTACCCATTAAACGAACCTGCCTTTGTCCTCCTGATGTCTCTTACTGTTTGCTGTTGGCCAGGTTGTGCTCCCTGTGCCCAAGTCAAGTATTAGTGATGGTTGGTACAGATCATCACTGGTGACCATAAATATTTAGCCACAAAGTACCTCTTAGCTTCAGCTTTGTTATTTGTAAACGTTTCCTTTCTTTTTAAAGTATTCACATTTCCAGTGAGGCAGACCCACTGGGTTGGACTCTGGTTTGAGAATTTCCTCATCAGTTCTGTATAGCATGTTGACAGCTTCTTCGGAGCTGGGCTTTAAGCCAGGTGGGCATGTTTTTAAACCTTTAGTGATTGTTTATGAGGCCTTGAGGTGCAGGACAGTGACCCTGCCTCTGAGCCAGAACCTCCGGGTTCAAGTCTCACTCCAGGGCTTGATGGCCACGGAAACTGCGTTCATAACACAGTTTGGGTACCAGCTTGTAAATGCTGCCACTGTATGCCAATGACAAGAGCGGGAGAGCTTCCTGGTGAACCATATAATGGAAAAGGAAAAATGGAGCCTCTACCTTCACTATCCATAGCTCCAGACTACAACGGGCATGCAAAAATGTATGATGCCACAATAACTCAGCTCCTTGAGCGGGGGGGGGGGGGGCACTCGTTGGCTGGATGGCCGGTATGAATCAGATTGGTGCCAACAGCATGGGGGTTTGGTCCCCATTCTGGGTGGGATGGATTTGGGACCTGCCTCCTTGTCCTACCCATGCTGGAGGTTGTGGTGCTGTGGCTCAGGCCTACCTTTGTTCAAAGAACTGAAGAAGAAGTGATTATTTGTTATAAATCAGCAAATGGGCTGACCCTAAAAAGCTCTTGGGTCCAGCAGGCCTGCAGTTGATGGAGGGAGTGAAGCCTGCCAACAACATGAAGTGCACTCACTGCAACAAGATTCGAGGGCAAAGGTAAGTCTACTCTATTCTACCCTCTACAAAATGGATGATTTGAGGGCTCTGCACAATCATTTAAAGCTCCAGAGATCACTGTGAATCAATGCCTACTCCTTTAGTGGTCAATAGACATGGTAAAGAGGAAAATGCTTGTTCCCATGTCATAGGATGCTATCACTAGCAATTAGAAGCCACAAATGCAAGATAAATTGGAAGTCATAAGTCATGCATCAGAAATCAATTAGAATTCTTTGAGGATGGAACTAATTTTGTTGATGAAGCATATAGTTCTAAGTATATATGTTTTCAGTATACATAACAAATTAAAATTAACTGACTGAACTTAAAATTGCATTGACAATAGAAGGTACAGTTCAAGAGAGAAAGATAACTCATGATATGTGGGGGTTGTGTGACCAGATAAATTATCCAGTGTCCCCTACTGTTCAAACGATTCAACAATGATAATGGATGTGAACAATTCCAATGAATTCAATTAGCTAATGACACCAAACTATGTGGCCAGGTGACCTTTTTTGTTTATTCATTCATGGATGTGGCATCACTGGCTGGGCCAGCATTTATTGTCCATCTCTAATTGCCCTTGAGAAGGTGGTGGTAAGCTGCATCCTTGAACCACTGCGGTCCCTGTGGTGTAGGTACACCCACAGTGCTGTTAGGGAGGGAGTTCCAGGATTTTGACCCAGCAACAGTGAAAGAATGGCGAGATATTTCCAAGTCAGGATGGCAAGTGGCTTGGAGGAGAACCTCCAGGTGATGGTGTTCCTATGCATCTGCTGCTCTTGCCCTTCTAGATGGTAGCAGTTGTAGGTTTGAAAGATGCTGTCTAAGGAGCCTTGGTGAGTTCCTGCAGTGCATCTTGTAGATGGTACACACATGGAAGGGGACATTGACAGCATTCAAACAAATCTGGACAAGTTAAATAGATGGGTTAAGAAATAGTAGATGGTATTTAATGTGGATAAGTGGGAAGTGTACATAATGGAACAGGAAGCATGAAACATCTGTACAGACTGGGTGGGTGGCAGCAACAATGGAAAAGCATTTGCTTGCAATTATCAACAGTTCAGTGAAAATATCCAATCAGTGCTGGCTTGTGAACTTGAAGGCTGCTTCAGTACACAGAAATGTATCTTCAGGATACTTGATTATTAATAAATGAAAAGTATGACATCCTGGGGTAACTCATGTGTAAGGTGGCATTTGCAGTAGTGGTACTGTGCAAATGTTTGGGTGTTCTCCCTCTAAAAGAACACTGATACGTTGTAATGTGTTCAAAAAATAGTTAAATGGGGCTTTGAAATGATAAATTATGAGGAGAAGTTGGCAGATGAACTGGGCATTCGCTTCATTATGTGCAACTTGGCAGGCTTAGACAGTAACAACACTTCAAAAGAGATTCACTGGCTGCAAAGTGCTTTAGTAATGCCTGGAGAAAGTGAAATGGGCTGTATAAATGCAAATTAGGCAGGACCCACGTTTAAGAAGAAAACTAAAATCTAGAATAATGGAAGTGGGCATATATGGCAGTTCAAATGGGCAGGGAGAAATGCCACCCTGCCCCCACCTCCAACACCTCCCCCCACCATTAGTTCAACTGTGCCTCTTACTGGTTGACCTTCCTCTCCACAACTGGACCCCAATTTTTCAATCACCATGTCCTGACGGTTTGGAACTTTCTTCCTAAAGCACTGCCCCTCATCAGCTCTCCCCTTTATTTAACAAGGCTTCTAAATACACCGCTCTTTAATTGTGTGTTCGCTTTCCCCTTTGTGTTCATTTTTCCTGCCTCTTGCTCACTGTTCCTTTTTCTCCCCTCCTGTGTTGTGACCTGAAACATTTTTCCACATGACAGAGACCATATCAATGCGAGCTGATGCACCTTCATTACAAAGTATTGTAAACAACCAGCTCGAGGTGAATCTTTTCCTCTTCTGACTTTAGTGGGGAAAGCATATCTTGCCCACAATCTCCAGCAGTGCAGAGGGATTTAGTGGGAGCCACACAACCCTGAAATACTGCGTTGCTGGAGAGGAGGAGGGGGGGTCTTAGAATGTGGAGAAAATTAACCTTTTTTTTGCTTTAATTTAGAGGATTCTACTCTGCACCATTCTCCAGCTGCACCTGTCAATCATCCCATCCCCCGGGGAGTCAGATCCCAGTCACTAATAGTTGCAAGCAGCGAGAGAAGCAAAGCCTTACTGAAAGGGTTTGCTCCTTGTCTTCTTCCATTCGAGAGGCCACCAGCACTGCTACCTGCGAAGGGAAGACCAAAAGACCAAAGGTTAATTTAGTTGCCCTGACAGTGACAGAGAAACGTAAGCATTTAAGATTGATGATCAGAAAGGAGTGTGACCAAGTGTGGACCCTGGGCTAGCTAGAGAGGAAATCAACCAAGGTTCCTGCTAACCCCTATAGTTGGACAGCTTACAGACACTTAGTTAGATTTGCACATACAGAACTGTCAGCTGGGCAAGATACTGGAGTAACCATGGAAACCAAAGCCCAGCAAAATAAAAAGGCAAAGAGAAAATTGGCAGGAAAAGCAACTGAAAACGTCGTGGCTCTCTGGGGGCAAATCATTATTCTCTCCTCTTGCTCACATTTTTAAAGCAGGATTGCCAACTGTGATCAAAAATATTCCTGGAGGTTTCATCACGTGACTTGCCCCATTCTCCAGCCATCAGTCAACTAACACATCCACCCTTGTGATGCACTGCCTTCATACGCCAATTGGCAAGCAAAAAGACTCATTATCCAATTGGATGATGCTTGATTGTCTGCCAAATAGCCTTCCCCCCCTCCCACCCCACACCACCCCCCCACCCCCAAAATTTTCAATATTTTTATATCTGGTAAAGAGATTCAAAGAAAAAGAAATGAAAAATCTTTCTTCATGTCTCGATGAATCTTTCTCCAGGGTTGCGCACAGCAGAATCCTGGAGATTGATCGTCAATCCCTGGAAACTCCAGGCCAATCCTGGAGGGTTGGCAGGCCTATTTTGAAGCCGAATGACCGAGGCTGTGTGGGTTGGATCGAGACCCTGATGCCAGGGATGAAAGGACAAACGTGCTAGCTCAATGGGCCACCCAGTCCCTACCCCATTTTATTCCGGGCAGTCATTTCCAGACCCTGTTTGAAGAAAAGTGGGGCCTGCTAAGATTTGCAATGTAATGATGCCTTTGCAGTTGGTAATATGCATTGCTGAGAGAAAATAAGTTCGCACTTTAGGTGAAGTGCTGCATCTTACAAAAGCCTGTGCTGCAGCAGACCTCGCAACAACTGCCGTCAGCATTCACCTCCAGTTGTGAAGTGTTTAGTTCACGCTGTTCCTGATCTTAGAAAGAACTGAGCCTTTTTGCCACTTACACCAAGGGCCGACTTCGACATTTAGCATCTGATTTTACCTGGGGCATCACGTTGGTGGCGAGTTAGGGAAAACGCAACTCTCGGAGAGGGGAGAAGAAGCATAAAATGGCTTTAAAAAAAAATTTGTTTTTGAATTCGGAATCCCAGGTGAAAGGTCGTGGACCACCAGAGCAGGAGCACATCCAGTGAGAAAAATAAGAATAGACGGCCAGGTCAGTTCAGAATAACAATTTGTCGATGCAGGGATTTCCTACTGGAGGTGCCATTTTACAGAGGGGACATTAAACCAAAGCACCATCTGCCTTCTCAGGTGGATGTAAAAGATCCCATGGCACTATTTCAAAGCAGGGTTATCCCTGGTGTGCTGGCCCATACTTATCCCTCGATCAACATCGCTGAACAATAGATTACGTGGTCTGTATCAAGTCACTGTTCATGGGATCTTGCTGCGCACAAACTGAATGCATACCTCCTGCCTTACAACAGTATGTAGGCTGCAGAAGTGCTTAATTGGCTGTGAAACACTTTGGAACGTCCTGAGATTGTTAAAAAGTGCTATATGAATGCAATCTTTGTCTTTGAAAATCTGAGGGAAGCACAGAGTTCTAAGGTCCCAGAAAGCCGTGAGTTAGAATTAAGATTTGATTTAGCACAGTGAGAATGCACAAAGAATGAAGACAACACATGCACTTAACGATCTGCAGTACACATGTCATTGAAAGAAAAAGCATCTATAATGAAGAAATCTCCAGTGCAGGAGAGCTTTCTTTAACAAAATCTACAGGACTGTTTTCTTTTTTCTGTACTGAGGGCTTCTTATCTCATTTCACTGATTGGTGCACAAGCTGTATCTACTGTTGGGAAATGACTACTAATAAAAGCCTGAAGATTTACTTGTTTTTAAACTGGAATTGAGATGAATTCCGGTCTCTGCTTTACTCCGTGCTGCCTTGAATGTGCCAGCCTCGAATGCGACGGTAAAATTTAATTTGCATCACAGCCCCTCACCCTAAGTTAGGGACAAAAAAAATGTGGCTGAAGCAATATCTAAATAAAGCCAAAACATTGGTAAGGCCAGGAACCCAATGTCTGCAGTAATGTTCTGCACATCCATAAAAATCACAGAGCCCTTTTTTAATCTGAAACATCATGTACAAATCGGTCCAGTCCACCACATTCTAAGATATTTCTTGATCACTACGTGTAAAAGAACGTCAGTTTACTTTGTGGCCCATTTATAGCACTTGACCATCTAATCATCTATTAAATTTGTGTTAGCGTGTATACGAGCATTTTGAAACACCTTTTAATGGAACATTTGGATTCTGTGATCTCGTTAGCTGTTGGAAGCCAACATATTTGTCAGGGAAAGGAATGCTGATGATTAGCCTTGCCAGAGCTTATTTTATGTACCACTGTGCCATGCCACTACCTTGTAAGGTGTGCAGTTTTTTAAGGCAATTTGACACTTGGCAAGTTCTGCACACAAGTGCAAAGGGAAGGTCATTTCCTGTATGCAGGTCAAAGTAGATTCTAAATCATTCTGGGTTATCTGCATGCACCTCTGAGCATTCTGTCCAACGGGAAATTGACAAGAGGCCTGTGTTCCCTATCTGGGATGAAAGAAAGGAATAAAGAAAGCTTAAAAAGCTGGACTGGTCATTAATAGTTCATAGCTCCAAAATTACAGACTTCACGATGAAGTCATATGTGTTTGAATTCTTAGCTGAGCACATGAGTTCAAGTAGCTTTGCTTACTTAAAAGAATTATTAGTTAAAGGTAAATCTTAGTTCCATATATTTTTGGTTGAGCAAAGTCTTGATTTTAAAAGTCCATCCTTGCTTTCAAATCCTTCCACGGCCTTGTCCCTTTCTATCTCTGTAACCTCATCCAGCCCTACAACCCTCCAAGACATCTATGCTCCTCTAGTTCTGATCTCTTGAGAGCCCCAATTTTAATTGCTCCAATTGGTGGCTGTGCCTTCAATGCCTAGTTTTCAAGCTCTGGAATACCTTACTTACACCTCTCTGCCTCTCTACCTCGAGATAGGATTAACTATGCAGCAAGATAGGATTAATGGATGACCTCATAGTGAAGGTGTCCCTAGGTAGCAGTGATCATAATATGATTGAATTTTACATTCAGTTTAAGGGAGAGAAGAGTGGGTCCAAGACTAGTATTTTAAACTTAAATACGGGCAATTAAGAGGACATGAAAGCACAGCTAGCTAAAGTGAACTGGCAAGTTAGGTTAAGGGATTGGTCAGTAGAGATGCAGTGGCAGACATTTAAGAGGATATTTCAGAATACACAGGATAAACATATTCCAACAAGAAAGAACACATCCAAGGAGAGGACCCACCATCTGTGGTTAACTAAAAAAGTTAAAAGTAGTACCAAACTTAAAGAAAAAGCATATAATTGCAGAAATATCATTGGCAGGTCGGAGGATTGGACAGAATATATAAAACAGTACAGAATGGCCAAAAGATTGATAAAGAAGGAAAAATTAGAGTACAGAAGAAATATAAAGACAAATAAGTAGGAGTTTCTATAGATATTTAAAAAAGAAGAGTTAACAAAGTGAGTGTTGGTCCTATAGAAAGTGAGTCTGGGGAATTAATAATGGAAAATAAGCAGATGGCAGATGAATTGAACTGGTATTTTGCATCGGTTTTCATTATAAAGAATACAAGTAACATCCCAGAAGTAGCTGTAATTCAGGAAATGGAAGGGAGGGAGGAACTCAGGAAAATTACAATCAACAGGAAAGTGGTACTGAGAAAACTATGGGATCTGCAGGCTGACAAGTCCCAGGGTCCTGATGAACTTCACCCTAGGGTCTTAAAAGAAATGGCTGATGAGATAGCTGATGCGTTGGTTTTAATTTTCCAAAATTCCCTAGATTCGAGAATGGTTCCAATAGACTGAAAAATAGAGAACGTAATTCCTTACTCAAAAAGGGATACAGACAGAAAACAGGAAACTACAGGGCTGCTAGCTTAACACCTGTCATAGGGAAAATGTTAGAAGCTATTATTAAAGACATTATAACAGGGCACTTGGAAAAATTCAGGGTACGCGGCCAAGTCAACATGGCTTTGTGAAAGGGAAATCATGTTTAGCCAATTTATTGGAGTTCTTTGATGAAGTAACATATGCCGTAGATAAAGGAGAACTGGTGGATGTACTGTATTTAGATTTCCAGAAGACATTTGATAAGGTGCCACATCAAAGGCTTTGCAAAGAATAAAAGCTCATGGTGCATGGGGTAGCATTTTAGCATAGATAGAAGATTGGCTAGCTACAGAAAACAGCGGGTAGGCATAAATGGGCATTTTTCAGGTTGGCAGGATGTAATGAGTGGTGTGCCACAGGGATCAGTGCTGGGGCCTCAACTTTTTACAATTTATATCAATGGATGAAGGGACCGACGGTATGGTTACTAAATTTTCTGAGCTCTGAGCTGCAGAGGGATCTAGGTGTCCTAGTGCATGAATTGCAAAAGGCTAGCATGCAGGTACAGCAAGCAATTAGGAAAGCTAATAGAATGTTATCATTTACTGCGAGAGGAATTGAATACAAAAGTAGGGAGGTTATGCTTCAGTTGTAAAGGACATTGATGAGACCACATCTGGAATACTGTGTACGGTATTGGCCTCCTTATTTAAGGAAGGATGCAAATGTATTGGAAGCAGATCAGAGAAGGTCTACTAGACTAATACCTTGTTTTATGACGAAAGGTTGGACAGGCTACACCTGAATTCACTGAAGTTCAGAGGCCTCATGATTGAAACATATAAGATCCTGAGGGGTCTTGACAGGGTCGAGGTGGAGAAGATTCTTCCTCTAGTGGGAGAATTTACTACTAGGGGCCACTGTTTAAAAATAAGGTGTCGCCCACTTAGGACAGAGATGAGGAGAATTTCTTTTTCAAAGGGTTGTAAGTTTTTGGAACTCTCTTCCTCAAAGGACATTGGAAGCAGAGTCTTTGAATGTTTTTAAGACAGAGCTAGATAAATTCTTGTTAAGCAAAGGGCTGAAAGGCTACTGGGGGTAGGTGGGAATGTGGAGATGAGGTTACAATCAGACCAGCCATGATCTTGCTGAATCGCGGAGCAGGCTTGAGTGGCCAACTCCTCTTAATTTGTATGTTCTTACCTTGCTATTCTCCTTTGACACGCCTTTTGAAAAGCTTTCAGTCATTTCACCTAATATCTATTTTTGTGGCTTAGTGTCATACCTTGTTTTATAATACTCCTGTCAAAGACCTTGGGATGTTTCATTACATTAAAGGTGCTATACAAATATAAGTTGTTGTTGTTATTGTTGGTTGGAAAGCTTCACCTGCTCCACAACGTACCAGTAGAAACAAGTCAATTTGTTTTGTTTTGAGGATAGCTTTGCGAATTCAGTACTTCTTCTGACATGCAAATTATTATTTAGCACATATTGTCATATTTTGGCATATTGCCTGTTCCCCATATTCCTGTTCTCCATACCTCTTCTTTCTTGAAGGTGGTGGATCATGCTGAGACAACACAGTTCTGTCAGTGATGGTGACCCTACTGTAGCTAATAGAGCATTAACAGACTATTTGATATTATAATTTGACCATAAGGGCTGTTGAAGGCCAACCAAACCAAGTCCAAACCTGTCTGCCACCCAACCCACCCACCAACATTCAAACACATCCATCTCCAAAACCATGGTGAGTGATCAGGAGCAGGACTATTGCCTGCTTGCTCCCTGACCCATCTAGTCTGGGAGCATTGAGGCCTGATACAGCACCCACACCATCACCTTAGCTGATTCAGTAAAGAGAAGAGATTGAACCTGGACCTTCCTGGCCTGTAGCATTAAGACAAATTCTAAATCTACACAATTTCGGTCCAACAACAAAGTCGAGTAATCAAAAATCTATATTAAGATAAATTGGTGGAGCTCGGAGGTTACAAATCACCCAGAAAAAAGGCAGGAGGGGGAGGGAATGAACAACATTCTGAGTCACACCAAATCCGTATTGTTGTGTACAGCGCTGAGAAAAGATTAACATGTGAACTCACAGCCAGCAGCCATTATTGATCTAACTTTATTTACACTTCCTCAGCAGAGCAGGCAGTAGAGAGGGCAGTACAACAAAATGCCCAGATCTTGCAATATACTACACTCCCTCCCTACTTAAAAAAACAAATCATACATTAAAATGTAAAATGGTGCATGTACATAATTTCCCAAAATATAATATGCCTAAACCAATATCAACAACATCTGAAATTTAACAGCTGGGTTACATACTTGTTTTTACACTAATCATAACCAAACCACATATGACTAATACTACCAGAGTAATTTACATGTAACAAAATTATTTTTCTTTAATACCAGCACGTGTTTAACAAAAATATCATAATTTGACAAGAAATAATGAAAAGAACAACTTTTTTTCTTCTTCATTCCAACATACTGTCAATTAACTTATCTGGCTTCTTTCTCTTTCTATTTGTGTGTCTCCTTCCATTTTCATTAACTTGACTTTGCTCTCTCAACATCTCTGACTGTGTCAACCCTGAACTTTGACTACCAACTGCACTTAATGGTTGGGACTGTGACATTGATCAATCTGTCTTAATCAAAGACACTGACTCACTTTGCTTTACCGATGGATTCTGTAATATCGGCAAACTTTCAGTTCTTTTTGGCTTTCACTTTGGGCTGTAGAAGGAATTTGGACTATAGGAGGTTTCTCGTGCTCTCCTTTTGTTAGATTTGCTCTTTCTAGCAGATGATTTTCATGCCAATGATGGAGCCTCTCTCCAATCTTCACTAGATATGTGAATGCAGCCAGTCTCTTTACAACAACTCCAATCACATACTTCTAATCACCCCATGATTTTTCACCATGACCTTCTGACTAGCACTGAACCTTCTAAGTTTCATGCCTCGCGGATCATGACTCATCCTCAGTTTTTCTTACTTTTCTATTTTCTATTTCTATTATCTATTCAATAAGAGTCATGCGATCAATGAGTGGAGACTTCAGCCTGAGTGAGACAGTGAGTGTATTTGGGAATTTGGTTCAAGTGGGAATTCAGTGCATAGGGGAAAAGAGGTGCTGTAGGTAAGGTTTACTGCAAGAAGTGCAACTTAGAATAGAGTGCTGGGAGTTCGGTAATTAAGGGAGTGAGGGAAGGAAGAGGAAGAGATGCTCTTTGCTTTCTGCTTTCTAACTTCCTCAGCCTTCAGGAAGTGGCCATACTCTGCTACAGGAGAATAAGCTAGTTATTTGGTGAGTATCTGGTAAGTGACTAAGGTTTATTCTATTCCTAAGGTTCAAAATAGTCTAGCAACTGGCAGTAAGGTTAATAAAATATATAAAAACAAAAGCAAAATATATAACTCAATAAAAGAATTAAACAGTTAATTATAACACATTAAGGACGTCAGGACAGGTGATGTGTCACAGCTGCAGTATGTGGGCGTTCCTGGAATCCAGTCTGATCCAGGGTAAACAGGTCTGCAGTAAGTGGACTATTACCTGAGCCATGTGAAAATTGGCTTAGGGCAAATCCGATTAGGGAGGTTAATGTGTGGCTCAAAGGCTGGTGTGGGAGAAGTGGTTTCTGGTTCATGGGGCACTGGCACCAGTACTGGGGAAAGTGGGATCTGTACCGTTGGGATGGTCTACACCCAAACCTTGCTGGCATCGGTGTTCTTGTGAGTCACAGGACTAGGCAAATAGAGAGTGTTTTTAATTAAATAGTGGGGGCAAGAGATCAAATTTGGGAAGATGTGGTAATCCAAAGAGTAGAGACAAGGGAAAATCTAAAGGTATTATTTACGGAAAATGAAAAACAGACCATGACAGGAAGGCATAGAGAGTATAAATTTAACAGTAAATCAACAGATGAAACTAGAGGTTATAAAAAGAATAAAAGGATAAAACTAAAAGCTCTGTTTCTGAATGCATGTAGCATTCGAAACAGAACAGATGAACTGAGAGCACACATAGAAATAAATAATTACGATTTGATAGCCATTACAGAGACATGGCTGCAGGAGGACATAGATTGGGGCCTGAATATTGAAGGGTACAAGATATTTAGTTAGGACAGGAAGTGAGGAAAAGGTGGAGGGGTGGCTCTGTTAGTAAATGATGGTATTAGCATAATAGAGAGGGATGGCCTAAGTTCAGGAAACTAGGATGTGGAAACAGTTTGGGTAGAGATGAGAAATGGTAAAGCAAGAAGTCACTTGTGGAATTGTGCACAGGCCCCCTAAGAGTAACCATATGGTAGGCTTGAGCATAAAGGAAAAAATAATTTGAGCTTGTCAGAAAGGCACGACGATAATCATGGGAGATTTTAATTTACATATAGACTGGAAAAGTCAGATGGGGGCAAAGATAGCCTAGATGAGGAATACATTAAATGGTTTCGGGATTGTTTCTTGGAACAGCATGTTCTGGAGCCAACCAGAGAGCAGGTTATACTAGACCTGGTATTGTGCAATGAGAGCAGAGTAATTAATGATCTCATAGTGAAGGCACCCTGATGTATCAGTGACTATAATATGATTGAATTTTGCATTCAGTTTGAGGGAGAGAGGAGTGGGCCTGAGTTTTTAAACTTAAATAAGAGCAATTATGAGGCAATGAAAGCTGAGCCAGCGAAAGTGAGTTGGCAAATTAGGTTAAGGTGAATAAAGATGCCGTGGCTAATATTTATGCAGAATGCATAGAATAGAATTCCACCAAGTAAGAAAAAGTCCAAGGGATGGACACATCACCTATGGTTGACTAGAAAGGTTAAAGAATGTATCAAACTTAAAGAAAAAGCATATAATTGTGCAAAGATAGGTGGAAGGCCAGAAAATTGGACAGGATATAAGGAACAGGAATGAATGACTAAAAGACTATTAGGAGGGAAAAATTAAAGTATGAGAGAAGGCTAGCCAGAAATATAAAAACAGATAGTAAGAGTTTCTATAAATATTTTAAAAAGAATAGAGTTAACAAAGTGAGTGTTGGTCCGATAGAAAAGTTTGGAGAATTGATAATGGAAAATAAGGCAATGGCAGATGAATTGAACAGGTGTTTTGCATCAGTTTTCACTATAGAGGATACAAGTAACATCCCAGAAGCAGCTATAAATCAGGAAATGGAAGTGGAGAAGGAAGTCAGGAATATTGCAATCAGCAGGGAAGTAGTACTGAGTAAATTTTTGGAGCTGCGAGCTGACAAGAGCCTAGGTTCTGATGGATTTCATCTGAGGGTCTTAAAAGAAGCGTCTAGTGAGATAGTTGATGTATTGATTTTAATTTTCCAAAACTCCCTAGGTTCGGGGAAGGTCCCATTAGATTGGAAGATAGCAAATGTAACTCCATTATTCAAAAAGGGAGACAAAAAGTGGGAAGCTACAGACCAGTTAGCTTAACATCTGTCATAGGGAAAATGTGAGAAGCTATTATTAAAGAAGTTACAGCAGGGCACTTGGATAACCTCAAGGTCAACAGGCAGAGTCAATATGGTTTGTGAAAGGGAAATAGGGTTTAAGCAACTCATTGGAGTTCTTTGAAAAAATAACATGTGCTGTGGTTAAAGGGGAATCAGTGGATGTACTGTACTTAGATTTCCAAAAGGCATTTGTTAAAGCATCACATCAAAGGTTATTGCGGAAAATAAAAGCTCATGGTATAGTGGGTAACATATTGATATGGATAGAAGATTGACTGGCCAACAGGAAGCAGAAAGTAGGCATTAATGGGTCTTTTTCAGGTTAGCAAGCTGTAATGAGCGGTGTGCCACAGGGATCAGTGCTGGGACCTCAACTGTCTACAATTTTTATAAAAGATTTGGATGAAGGGATTGAAGTGATGTTTGCCAAATTTGCTGATGACACAAAGATAGGTAGGAAAGTAAGTTGTGAAGAGGACATAAGGAGGCTACAAACAGGTATAGACAGGTTAAGTGAGTGGGCAAAGACCTGGCAGATAGAGTTTAATAAGGGAAACTGTGAAATTGGCCACTTTGGCAGGAGGAATAACAGAGAAGCATATTATCTAAATGGCGAGAGATTGCAGAGCTCTGAGGTGCAGGGGGATCTGGGTGTCTTAGTGCATGAATCGCAAAAGGTTAGTATGCAAGTACAGCAAGTAATTGGGAAAGCTAATAGAATGCTATCAGCGAGGGGAATTGAATACAAAAGTAGGGAGGTTATGCTTCAGCTGTACAGAGCATTGGTGAGAGCACATTTGGAGTACTGTGTACAGTATTGGTCACCTTATTTAAGGAAGGATGTAAATGCATTGAAAGCAGTTCAGAGAAGGTTTACCTCGATTGGGTGGGTTGTCTTATGAGGAAAGGTTGGATAGACCAGGCTTGTATCTGCTGGGGTTTAGAAGAGTAAGAGGCGACTTGATTTAAACATATAGGCCAGGATTTCCTGGTCGGCAAGCAGGGTGTGGGGCCCACTCACCGATGGTGTAAAATGACACAGGATGATGTCGGGCGGAACTCCCTATGCCACCGCGCCCCATTTAAATTTTCCGGTAGGTGGGGGCTCAGCTGAATCAGCTGTGTGCCCCCCGACCTGTTAATAGCCAATTGAGGCCACTGACAGAGTCATCAAACTAATTAATGGACCTGCCTGTCCAACCTTAAGGTTGGCGGGAAGGCCAGGAGCCCTGGCGGGAATTAGAAAAAGCATCAAACCCCATCCACAGGTGGAATGAGGTTTCATGTAGGTTTTAAAAAATGTAAATAAGGTGTATTTAAAAGTGATGGACATGTCCCAGCTCATGTGAAGGTGTCACATGAGGGAACATGTCAGGGAAATTTTTTATTTCTATTTTTCCGATATTTCATTGTACAGCCGATCTCCCTGAGGCAGCACTTAGCCTCAGGGAGATGTGTGATCTTTCGTGTACAAACGTGAAAGAGCGCACTCTCGGCTCAGGCAATCCTGCCCCCCACCCGCATAGGGAACGCATAGCACTTCCTGGCCAATGCCACGCTGGGCGGGCCTTAATTGGCCCGCCCGCGTAAAATGGGGGCACACCCCCAATTTGGGGCGCCAATCAGAGGCACATGACCGCGCGCCCACTCTTAAACATCCCCCCCGATAGGGGATAAATTCTGCCTATAAGATCCTGAGGGGTCTTGACAGGGTGGATGCGGAGAGGATGTTTCCTCTTGTGGGAGAATCTAGAACTACGGGGTCATTATTTAAAAATAAGGTGTCACCCATTTAAAACAGGGGTGAGGCAATTATTTTTCTCTCAGAGGGTCGTTAGTCTTTGGCACTCCCTTCCTGGAAAGGTGGTGGAAGCAGAGTCTTTGAATATTTTTTAAGGCAGAGGTGGATAGATTCTTGATAAGCAAAGTGGCGTTAGGTTATCAGGGGTAGGTAAGATGCAGATTTCAGGCAACTTTCAGATCAGTCATGATCTTGTTAAATGGTGCAGCAGGCTCGAGGGGCTGAATGGCCTACTCCTGCTCCTTGTTCGCATATTCATATGTATTGATGTCAAGCTTAAGCAAACTAAACCCTGTCCCGGGAGTATGTTTAAACACTAACTCATAAGGTGAGCAATCTGTTGTAGATTGTGGGGTTATTCTGTAAGAGAACAGAAAGTTGTCTACCTTGTGTCAAAGAGAAAAATGAACATTACTGCCTAGCTTGTCACCCAGCAAATACTTCTGCAAAGACCCCTTCACAATCTGCACCACTTCTTCCTGCAGTACCATTCAATAGGGTGATATGACGGTATTAGCATGTGTTTTGCTCCATTTTACTCAGAAATATTTCAGACTCCTCTGAATTAAAAACAACTTTGCAAAGCCTCAACAGATTTGGCACTTGGGCATTGGCTCAAAATTTGTCCACTTGCTGTGACAATTGACTTTCACTTCAAAGAAATCAATATGTACTCGCCCCCATGGCTTTCTCGTGTTTGCCCATGGAATGAAAGGAACCTGATTGGATTATTTCTCATTCTGAGATAGACTTCACAACTTTTCATCAACTCTTCAATATACCTACCTGCCTTTGGATACCAAAAATAGCTTCTTGCTACTGGTTTCACACGGAGAATCCCTGTGCGCTCCTCTAACAATCCCTCTCTAAACTTTTACAGGATAATGACTCTTAAACCCCACCACAGGCAGCCTCAGTTTATTTCTACGTGTTGAATACCCCTGCAATTTTCTCATTATCATATTCTTCAGGCCAGCCATTCAGGACATAACTGAGCACGTTACTGAGCACCACTTCTCTAGCACATTTCTTCACAGATTTTTCTGGCAGACACTGGCATGTCATTTGTGCATGCAAAGTAATTCACGGGTAACTCAGTAGCTAAGATTGAATCAGTCTTCACCACCGTGAAGTAACACTTGTACTTTTTAATTTTGATGCCATACTCTTGAAGTCAATCTAGGGCTTTGCTCAACCTTACAAAGTGCTCTTTCTATGTCTTCTGCTAATTAGAATGTCTGTTATCCCACTCCTTTTATCCCACTTAGTACCTGATCCATGATGCTCTGGAACATTGCGGGGGGAGTAGACACCCCAATTAGTAACCTTTTGTACTGAGGCAGCCCTCTGTGTGTATGAATGGGAAGCAGTTCCTTGCTCTTGTCAGCAAATTCTAATTGCAAACATGCATTTGACAATCCTACCTTACTGAACAGCTTTCCATTGGCTAAATTAGAAAACAAATCTTCACTGGTAGGGAGTGGGCAAGCATTGCTCTCAGTCACCTTGTTTTGCATTTACTTATAATCTCCACAAATCTGAATACATCTGCTTTTTGAACAACCACAATGGGTGCAGCCCAGTCAATGCTCTTCATGTTCTTAATTGCTCCTGTTCTTTCCAATCTATCCAAATCTTTACTGATTGTTTCTAACTCTGCATATGGCACTGGCCTACCTTTGCAAAATGTCAGCTGTGCATTGTCCTTTACCTTGATTTTGGCCTTGTGATGACTATTTTTATCATTTTTTTCCCCCTTGCTTAAAGACGACTTTGTGCTCTCTTAGCACTTATTCAATGTCGAACACGCTCTTACTGATTCCTACTGTAAATAAGTCGGCCCAGTTTATCCATATCTTCTTAAACCAATTCCTTCCCATCAGGGAGATATTGTTCCGTTGTCCTCCCATCAATGGCGAGTAACATCATCATATTCCACCCGAACAGTAACTTCACCTCACAATGGAATATTGTTATTGGAGTAACTAGTCAGTTTCACACCAGTTCTGCCTAAGGGGAATGTGACATAGAGACTTGTTGTTCTCTCCTTCTGAGATAACAGACACTGCTGTAGCTATATTAATGATGAAAGTAAGCTGTGAATCTTAGACTTTCAATTCTACAGTGGACATTGGAATTATATCTTCATCCCTATTATTCTCGTGTTCCATGTGCTGTTTCTCTTGCTCTCTGAATGAGTGCAACTCTTGATCTTCCTGCTCAATAATATCAACTTCTGTTTCCACATCTATCATTTGTGCATTCAAGGATTTCCAAACTCCTGAACTCACTTTAGATCTATCACGACCATGACCCGGTGCATGCCTGCAACCTGGAGCTTTACCACAAGCTGGAGCTTTACTGTTTCCTCTAGTCCTGCATGCAGTCTGGATATAACTAGCTTTCACACAGTCGTAGCACTTTAACTGGAAATAGTTGCATTTAATTGGCTTGTGGCTTCCATGGCAATGGTAGCATCTCAATTTCTGACTCTGAGACTATGAAACTGCCTGCTGTGGCCTGAATCTTGCTGAAATCTCGTGGACCTCCCCTGATAGCTCAAGAAGTGAACTCATTTACAAATTGCAGCTATCTCTTTCTGCCAATTCCGTGGCCATGATCACATCAGAGGCCCTCCTTCCATTTCAGCTAATTGCTCATAGTTTGGCTGGGTTAAATTCCTCTTTAGACTTCCTACAAACGTGTCTCTACGGTCGATTTCTCACAGCAGCAAGAGAGTCTCTTTAACTCGAGAATGTAATCTGCAACAGTCTCACTTGGCAACTGCTTCCTTTGATGGAATATAACTCTTAGTGCAATTTCATTCTTAGCCGTGCCATAATATGAATCCAGTATTTCATTAATTTTACCATATTCCATGGTAATGTAGTCCTATGGCTAACATTGGTTGACACTGCTTCAAAAGCATCTGGCCCCATCATGGTGAGGAAAACATTTACTTTATCCTCATCTCCTATTATTCAGTTTCAACCAATTGTTTAACAATTGTACGTAATTACCCCAGCCCTCTTTGTTTGGGTTGGATTCCCCCATCGTCCCCAAATATGCCTTCAGTGCCACCTTTTCAATCAGATGTGTTTACCTGAATACGATGTGCATATGGAGTAATCCTTCAAACTGCTCAAACTTCCTCAAAATCAACGTTAGGGGCAGAATTCTACCACAGCGGGATTTTACATCCCACATTTTACGGCCCCATTTCGGGGGGGCAGGGGCTGTAAAATGCGACGGGCCATTATAAACCCCATTGACGACAGCGGGAACATAAAATCCCGCTGTGGTAAAATTCTGCCCTAGGAGTTCCAAAAACGTGTCACAATGTTTTTCAGTCCTTAATCTCTCAAACGAAATGTGAAAGAAAATTCCATCCCACCATCATCGCCATCTTTATTGCTGTGTATTGCACTGAGAAAAGATTAACATGTGGGCTCACTGCCGGTAGCCATTATTAAACTAACTTTATTTACACCTCCCCAACAGAGAGGGCAATATACCAAAATGCTCAGATCTTGCAATTTACAACACCTGCCTTCCTGCTTAGCAACTACAAAGGATTCAAATGACGCCAATGATTGGGAATATTCATGCACTTAATTGGACATAGAATCCATAAGGCTCATGTGGAGAAATTGTAGCCAAAGCTAACAGGGTATTGGGTGGTATTAATAGAACCATTCAGTATTAATCAAAGGACATCATTTTAAAATTATACAGCTCTCTGGTCAGACTACGTCTGGACTACTGTGCTCACTTTTAATCACCCTCACATGTGTGATACAGTGGCCTTGAAAAAGATCTCAAGGAGACCTACAAAAATGATTCCTGGTATTAAGAACACTGGCTTCTCAGGTAGGCTCAAGGATCTTGGGTTACTTACAGGAACAAAGACTTAAGATGAGCCCTGATAAAATAATTATAGGGCTGGATAGTGTCCCTGTTGATGGATTATTCCAGTTTAATAGAGTAGGGACGACCAGGGAACCATGAGTTTAAACAATGCAGGAGGAGGAATAAATTGCATATTATTCATTGGCTCTCCTTTGCCTAGAGAATAATGAGCCTCTGTAATGCATTGCTGGCTGGTTACTCTCTGCAATCTATCAAGTGGGAGCTGGACAGTTCTTGTCTGGGGCAGAGGTCACATAATTTAGAGCGTAAATGATTTATAGATAACACTTAGCTCATGTGATCTCTTAGTCTGGTTTTGGAAAAAGAAGCAATGGAGACATGAGGAGAAACTTTTTACACAGCCAGTGGTTAAGATCTGGAATTTGCTGGCTGGGAGTGTGGTGGGGATAGGTTCAATGGAGGCATTCAAAAGGGAATTGGATAATGATCTGAAAAGGAAGAATGTGCAGGTTTACGGGAAGAAGACAGAGGAATGGCACAAGGTGCATTGCCCATTTGGAGAGCTCGCCCAGACAGGGAAGGCCTCCCCCTGTGCTATAATATTTCTGTCATTACGGGCAGAATTATTCGGTCGGCGAGCAGGTCGGGGCCCGCTCGCCGATGCGCGGTGATGTCAGGTGGGCGTCATTTAGATTTCCAGTTTGGCAGGCGCGCAGCCAACTGCCAAAGGCCGTTAAAGGCCATTTAAACAGTAATTAATTCAATTCAATGAGCTGCCCGTCCAACCTTAAGGTTGGCAGGGGGGGCAGGCGAAGAGCCCAGGCGGCCTTCGCATTTTTCATGAATCCTCATCCACGGGCGGGATGAGGTTTCATGCAGTGTTTTAAAAGTCAATAAAAATTCTTAAGATAAATTCTTTCACATGTCACAGCTCACGTGGCAGCTCAGCGCTTCCGGGCGAGCATCACGCTGGGCGGGCCTTAATTGTCCGGCCCACATAAAATGGCGGCGCGTCCCCAATCGGGTTCATGTCCGCCCCCACCCACCCCCGCACAACCCCCCCCAATGTGGGGGGGTGTGGGGGGGTGGGATTCAGCCCTACCTTAATTTGATTGAACGCAAAATAACATGCAGCTCATGTTGTGAGTATATCCCAATCACTAACCCCTGGCTACACCTCCCCTTCTGTGAACTATAGCTACTTCAGTGCTGAAGCAAGCAGAGCATTCACTGGACCAATTTTTTTAATTGAAAAGAAAGGCTTACGTTTATGTAATGTTTTATCAAGCCTGTCAGAAGCTTCAAATAGTGCACTGCAGCTTAAGTGCAACGACTGCTCACATGTAGGCAAATAGCAGACTTATAGGCCAGGATTTTACATTGGTCGGGCGGGCTCAGCGGGGGCAGTCATGGAGCCGATTAGCTCCGTGCCGCGATTTCACGTGGGCGGGCCAATTAAGGCGCGCCCAGCGTGGATCACAAGCGGTAGCGCTGAGCGCTGCCTGTGCAGGTGGGGAGAAGAGGGAGAGCCGGGCCTAGTTTGTGCATGCTCGCGAAAGAGCGCTTCCATCTCCTTGAGGCACGGAGCTGCCTCAGGGGAGATGGAAGCGCTTTTTAAAAAAATAAATAAATACATGAAAATTTTAATGAAACATGTCCCCTCATGTGACTGTGTCACGTGAGATGGGACATGTTTTTATTTTGAAAATAAGGGTTTTATTTAAGTTGTATTCGCTTTCGGAAACCTCATCCTCTTCGTGGGTGAGGTTTCCTGAAAAATGTCAAGGCCGCTTGGCCTTTTCGTCAACCGTAAGGTTGGACGAGCAGCATAAAATGCAACTTACTTATCTAGTTAATGGCCTTAATAGGCCTTTCAAATATTGGCGGGTGCGCAGCCAACTCCAGCGTGCGGCCGCCGGACAAAATATCACACGAGTTCGCGATGACATCGGTACGCACGCCCAATGTCATCGTGCGCCATTTTACTTTCCGGCGTGTCAGGCCGGTCCCTGCACACTGAATGTAAAATTCTGCCCATAATGTACAACGTGTTTCACATAATGGGAGATCCGGTTGTAGAAAGTGTTCACTGTCAGTAAGCATTACCGTTCATATTTATTTATCTCTGCAAATGTGGTGAAACAAAAAAAATCATAAAGATTTTAAACCGCTTGATTGCCGCCCAAGAACTCAATGGCCATCAATTTGCGTGTCATCTTGGACCATTCTGCTGCTAATTTAGAATCAAACTGATTGTGATCTTTACTACATTTGTAAGGAGCAAATAACATGCATAATGTAAAAAAATATTGTCACTCATAAATTCTGTTCCATGAGCGCTTGAAAATAAAAAGAATCCTTGCGCTGGTGACCTTTCTCTAGGTGACCTACCTCACATGTTTTCAAACAATGTTTCTAAAGTCTTAAAGAGAATTAGTCACAGTCTTATTGACGTGAGGTGTTCTGACTGTTCTGCATTCGCCAGGCTCACATTTGTCTGCTTCTCTCAGAATGTCAACAGGTAAATGGATGGTTTGTGTGGGACTGACCCACAGGAATGAGGAAGTGTCTGGTTTCACGCCCTACTTCCTAAGAGTTGTCTGATCTGAGGCCAGGATGGCAGTAAGGTCACTGCAAGAGGTCTCCCCTTGGAATTCAGTGATTGCAGCTGGAAAAAGCACACATGTGAAGGGCAAGTGACTCAGCTGGGCCTTGTTGACTATGCTAAACAGTCGACTGACCAACGTTCCCCCTAAGCTGGGGGGCTGCGCAGTTATCAGAGTGCACTGTGAAGGGGAAAGACTAGCCGCACACAGTCAAAGTTTCCTTTAAGATGCATGGTCGTGTAGCAATCGTAAAGGGTCCATTGCACGCCGCATACAGCAAAGGGAACATTCCCACTGACACACGTACTGACATTCACACGTGAAAACTGGTCGCTTGACAGAGGTGCTGGGAGGAGGGAGAGTGGAAAATTTCGCAACTGGGACAAAAGTCTGGGCAGCCTTCCTTCTTGCATACAAGAGCAAATTCTCCATCAAAGGTATAAGACACAAAGGCAGAATTCAGACAGAATGCTCAGTTCCTGCACCTTGCCTGAAAATCTACCCCTTATCACTTAAAAACCCAATCAGCAATTTATTAAGTCAGCAAATTCAAGTGACAGCTTCATAATTATTTCCTGTTTACTATTTAAATAATTGGATAATTTAATACCAAATGTGAAAGACAAATATATACTGAAAAGAAATAAGTGTAAGGGTGACAAGTTGTCTCCAAATGGAACAGCAGTGAAATTAAGAGAGAGGGCAAGGAAGAAGATGTATTGATGAGCCAACAGGGAAAGTAAGTGGGAGAACCTGCCTCTAAGCCAGAAGCTCTGGGTTCGAATCCCACTCCAGCTTTTGATGGCCATGGAAGGTATGTTTATAATGAAGACAAACAGGTCGAGTATCAACCTACAAATCCTTCCAACATATGCCAATGGCAGGCAGGCAGAGTGGCAGTGTCTCCTGGTCAGCCATGCTTGATGTGGAGCGGTGCTCCTCAAGCTGTAGCTTCTCGTGACCTGTTCCAGGAAAAACAAGCTATGGAAAACATACGCCTGTGCTTTGACTGCCTCAAGCACCTGTAGATGTGGGAAGTTGTCTCAGTCTGTGAGCGGTGAGATGCCTCCCACTTTCGGCAACACAACAGATAAAGGAAAACAACCAGAAACCCCTCATCAGCTGCTGAGCTTTCTCTCCGGAGCCTCTTCATTGTAACCAGTGTCTGTTTCCTTACCACAGAGCACGATTATGGCTGTCAGCAGCAACACCAGCATTAATTGTCTATCACCGCCTGTCCTTGAGAAGGTGCTGGTGAGCTGCCTTCTTGAGCCGCTGCAGCCCATGTGGTGTAGGTACACCCACGGTGCTGTTAGGGAGGGGGGTTCCAGGATTTTGGCCCAGCGACCACCAAGGAATGGTGATATATTTACATGTCAGCGTTATGTTATTGAATGGAGCTGCTCTCAGATGTTGCAGTGGCCTCCCTCAATGGATCTACTTACAGACGAATGTCATTGAATCAGCTCACAACATGAGAGGGGCCTAAAGTAGTGGCTATCATAAGAGGCAAAATCTGTTACCAAACTCTAGAGGTGTCCAATCAAGAAGTTCAGCAGAGTCTGCTTTTTTTTAAGGGAATCTTGCACCGAAAGTACTCCCTGATCCACCTTCAGGCTTTTCTCCCCCTTCACCTGTTATGAGAAGGAAGATATCTCAGGTGTGTGTGCGTGTGTTCTTAAGGGATAGTTGGGAGGCACGGGAAGACACAGGGCAAGCAGCTTCCTTCTCTAGTTTCAACCAAGGTTCTTGAGAGCTGTTGTTCCGGTAGACACCAGATAAGAGTTACCAGATGCTCTATGTACATTTTTAGACAGAGCACTACAGGATTGTGGAATGAAAGGCTTCAGATATTCTAACAAATTTATAAGGAACAACAGTACTGAAACGCACTTGTAAATATTGGCTGAAAAATGCCTTTAGTTTCAACAAGCAATCAGAAGAGTGATGCACATAACTGAGTCAGTGCCTTCAATGGAGGAGGGAGAGAGAAAAGCCACAGGCTGGAGAGATAGCAATACATACTAGGTAGAACACTGTTTTCAACTTGACTAAAACGTAATTCACCCATGTCAAATATTTTTGCCAAAACTGAAAGGTACTGGACCTCAAGGTTCTGTCGCTGTTGCAGTGTTTCTGTCTAATCTGGGTTGGTTAATGGATCATTTTAATTACAATAGTCACTTACCCCCTTCCTTCACTCCTAAGCATCCTTTCAACTCGTGCAGTGAAATGGTTTTGTCCTCATTCAAGTCGCAGTAATCGGTGAATTTCCGTCCACATTTCTTTGGCTTGGCTTTCTTCCTCAAGAAGCGCTTAAACGGCTTCATTTCCTTCTTGTGGATGTTGTTGCTGCCATTTTTGTCCAGTTGGCCAAAGTACCAGTGAACAACCCGTTCCTCCAGTGTGTGGTTTGGATCGGGTTCAGGAAACCTGCATCAATAACACAAGAGTTGTGACTGACAGCTGGTACGATGAATAAACACAGCTGAGGCACATTGTTAGCTTCATGATCTTTTCACTGACAGGCAGCAACAAAGAGCCTTTACTGTTCAATAGCTTTATATAGTTTCAGCTTCACTAACTCACACAAAACAAAAAACAACATAGCAAACCTGCACAACAAAGGAGTGGGGTGCTAGTGCCAACAGCTATTTGGTAACCTGAATGAGGCAGCCTGGACTATTTGCCTTTTGACAAAACAGATGATTTAAGGACACCAGAAGCTGTTGCTTGGCCTTGAGGTCTGAGGCCTGAGATGGTGGGGACGAACCCCCAGCAAAAGTGCATGTTTTAAAGGATAGAGGAAGGAATTGCATCCTTGGGGCATCTCAAAGCAATTCACAGTCAATGGATTATTTTTGATTTGTAGTCATTGTAGTTTTGTAGGGAAGCAGAGCAGCTAGTTTGCCCGCAGCAATGAGAGAAATGACCAGCTAAGCTGTTCTGATGGTATTAGCTGAGCAGTGAATGTTGGCCAGGACACAGAGAAATCCTCTGCTCTTCTCTGGATAGTGCTCCAGGAGTAGCTGCACCTATAACAAACACAGGCACAAGGCAGGTGTACAGATGAGACAGGAGAAGGTAATCCTCAACATTCTGTCTCATTCTCCTGAAGGGCACCTGACCACCCTCAGTTCAGAGGGTCTAAGTGGACAAGCAAGTGCCAAGGAGGGACCTGCCAGAGAAGAGAGAGTTGAGAGATTTGATAGAGGTACTCAAAATCATGCAGACAGAGTAGATGAAGGGCAACCAGGAGACAGTGGTGTAGTGCTAATGTTATTGGATTTATAATCCAGAAGCCCAGGCTAATGCTCAGGAAGACACAGGTTCAAATCCCAACATAGCAACTGGTTAATACAACTGATTAAAATAAAATCTGTAATGGTTGTTATCGCTGATTGTTATAAAAACCCATCTGGTTCACTAATGTCTTTTAGGGAAGGAAATCTGCCACCCTTACCTGGTCTGGCTGGCATGTACCTCCAGGCCCACAGCAAGGTGGTTGATTCTTAGCTGTTCTCAAGGGATGGGCAATGAACGTTGGCTATGCCAGTAATGCCCACATCCCTTGAAAGAATAAAAGAAACTACTCCATTGGTGAAGGATCAAAAACCAGAGGATACTGATTGAAGTTGATTGACAAAAAAAAACGAAAGCAAAGGTGACCTGAGGAAAAACGTTTGCACACAGCAAGTGGTTAGGATGTGGAATGCATTGCCTAAACATGCGGTGGAGGCGCTTTCAAAAGGAGATTGGATAATTATCTGAAGAGCAAATGTTTACAGGGCCACAGGGAAAAGGCAGGGGAAAGGGACTAGCAGAATTGTTCTTGCACAGGCACAACAGGCTGAATGGCCTCTATCTGTGGTGTGACCATTCTGTGATTCTAATGAAGGCCCCAAAAAGATATATGGCCTTTTTTGTTTCTCTGTCCATAAAGGAAACTATTGGATCCTTGAGGCTGCAGGCTTTCTGGCTATTATTATAATTATTATACACACAAACACACACTCACACACATACACATAGACATACATACACACATACATATACACACACACAAGACACACATACATACACACACACTCACACATACACAAGGCACACACACCCATGCGCATGCACATACACACACACACAGACATATATATATACACACACACATTCACACGCACACAAGATGCACACCTGTGTTCATGCACACACACTCACGCATGCACATGCACACACACAAAGACGTATACACACACACACACACACACAGATGTACACACACACACACACACACACACACACACACACACATATACACACACACAGATTTACATACACAGGCACACACATCCCTTAATCAAGTTATAAATGTTGCACTTCTGACTAGGGCTTGAATTCTACTGATGATTCTGTAAAACCATATACCTGCATGTTTTTCAGTGAAGCAATGTTCTTGAATGGCAAATCCACAATCAATGAGTGCTTCAGGAAAGCAGAACTAGACCACGCATGGATTTTTAGATTTATTTGAGATGGCTATCACCAGTAAATAGGATCTAAACATATTAATGCCACCTAACTTGTGGTGGGGTACCATTGCTCCTGGGTATATGGTGTTATGTGGGAGGCTGATCGTCATGGGGTCCATGGCCATCAGAGTTTTCCACAGTGTTGACACTATATTGTATTGGACACTTGGAAGTAAAGCACCTTCAGGAAATTAGTTCTCCACTGCTGCTCATCTTACACCCTCCATTAAGTTAAGATCACCTAAATTTCTGCTGCCCACACCCTTGCTCATAACAAGTCCCATTTAACACCCATGCCTTTAGCTGCTTAGGCCCAAAGCTCAGGAATTCCCTCCCTAAACCTCTCCTCCTCTCCCCTTTTCTACAACGTTCCTTACAAACCTCTTCGACCAAGCTTTTGGTCATCTTCCCTATTGTCTCCTACAGCCCGGTGTTAATTTTTATCTGACTGCAGTCCTCTGCAGTACCTTGGACTGTTTCACTGTATTAAAGGTGCTATATAAATGCAAGTTGTTGTTGTTAGAAACGGATTACTTGGCCCTTTCAGTCATGCGAGTGCAGCTCATGAAGAGAAAGCAGCTGTGAGCCATTAGCTGCACTTTTATACCATAACAATACCTCAGATGTTCTTCTATAAGTGAAGCTGCATTCTAGTCAATAACAGCTCACAGAGGTGAGCTGAACCGTGACTGGAAGAACTGCAATAGATTAAAATTGACTACCAGCTTCAATGAGAAGCTGACAGTAGGCCTGATTTCTCCAAGCATCTGAATATATTGTGAACACTGCCAAGTTATTAGCAAGGGCAGAGGGCACAGATTTCTGCCTAACCACAAATCAGTGTGGTTGAACCTTCACATCATAGGTCATTGAAACCTTTCTCCAAGTGAAATTATTGGGCCAGATTCAAAGTGATAGTGAAGCTAATAGTGCTTGCTGTTGTCTGAGCGCTAATGGGAAAACCACTTTGGCAAAGAAGCAGGTACACGATTAAATATGATTATTCAAAGGTTTCTGTGTGAGTTGCTTCAATCCTCTGTTAGCTGTGTGGAAACAACAGTGATGCCTTTCTCACCAGTGAAACACATTGACTGGAGTGCAGCTGTTGTACCTGTTTGGTAGATACAAGCTAAACTCGGCACTGAAAGTTAAATCCTGTAATTTCTAATGCAAGTACACTGTTAACAATAAGTGTCAATTACTGTCAATCAGCTTCTCTGGCACTGAAAATTAACTATTGCAAATATGAAGTCTCATTCCTTCAGGTTTTGATTATTGATAGAGATCTAAAAAGTGTCACCAATTTAAACCTTTAAAAAATTGCTTTTCCTATTTGTCTTTTTTTTCTTTTGCTTTCTTTAGTTGTGTTAGCCGTGGCTCAATTGGTAGCAGTCTTGCCTCTTCATCACACGGTTCTGGGTTCAAGTTCCACTCTGGGTCTTGAGCACAAAAATCGGGGAGCAGTGCATTGTCAGAGGTGCCATATTTTGGATGAGATAAATGTTATCACTTTTGCATTGACATAAAATGATTTTGGCACACAGCAATGCTCAAGTAGCATTTGATGAGACATCAAACCAAAGCCCCATCTGCCTGCTTGGGTTGGGTTAAAAGATCCCATGGCACCACTTTGAATAAGAGCAGGGGAATTATCCTGGGGCCTTGGCCAATAATTATCCCTCAATCCATATCACAAAATATAGATTATAAGGTCATCTATCATATTGCTGTTTGTGGCAGTTTGCTGTACAATAGTGAATAGGCTTCAAAAAGTACTTCAATGGCTGTAAAGTGCTTTGCAATGCCTGGTGGTTGTGGAAAGCCCTATATATAAATGCAAGTCTTTTCTCCTTTTCAATCCAATCTTTCTTTCCCTCACTTTATTTCTCTTTCTATACCCAAGTTTACATTGAATTCTCCCTCGCCACGCCACGTTTTCTTCTCAGTCCTCATGCTGTATGTTTCTCAATCCTTCAATCTGGTTGGTTAAGGAGGTGCACAGTTTCTTGCTATGTTCATTCAGGCTTTTGATGTCCTGTTTCCCTCACTGCGCTGTGATCACATTTTCAGCAACTTGCCACACAAAATATTTAAAAACTTAGTGTGCAAGAGCAAGTCAGACTAATGGCCGGTGCCCTGCTACAGAAAAATCCATATGTGCTACTCCGTACTCCCAAAAGGAACTATGATGCTGTCTAGTGACAAGGGGAGTTTTACCTTTGTATATACATGTATTATGTAAACTTTGTTAACTCCATGCATTATTCATTTAAACTGGAGATGATTTACACTTAATGAAAATTCAAACTGTTGTACAACAGTCTCCTGCTTGGGGACTCACACCTCAAGGCTCCAGGAGCTTTGGTGGCAGCACAAGTTATATTGCCACTTTGGCATTGGTGTGTGCCAAAATCATTCGTCAATGTGAAAGCGAGAGCATATGCGGGCTCATAAATATCACTGCTTATCTACTTTGTGACTCAAGTACAGTTGGCAATTGATAGAAGAACGACCCTGCCAGCGAAAAAAAAGCTAATGAAAATGGAAAAAAAATAAACACTGGTCAGTAATGACTAAGTTTGTATATATTATAAAGTGCAATAGACTCCGATATGTTCTTGGACAGTGATACATCTCAGGGTTGACATGCCATTGGCATCTGAGGTCATCTCAACATCAGGATATATAATTTCATGGCAAAACACGACAGGCTGTGTTTGCTGCTTGCTGCGCGTTGCTTAAATCTGTGCATACGATCGACAAAAGCGAGGGGCAAGATGCCTTTTAAGATTAAAGTATAACCTACGTTAAGAAAAGACGACGGCCCTGGAATTTTTTTGTTTGTCGGACGTGCTGGTCAGCCGGCCTGGAAGCGGAGAGGAAATGGGCCTCCGGCTGCAATCGGCTCGCACACCCCCCGCCACCACAACCCCCCCCCCCACCCCCCCCCCCCCCGACCACCACCACCACCAGCCCCCCCCCCACCCCGACCACAATTTCACACTGGCTGGGCCAATTAATAGGATGAGAGCGGGCGCCGACCTAACTTCGGCTCCAGGTGAGCCAGTTTCTTGTGAGCTCCCTGAAGGCAGGCCGCTGCCCTCCAGGGGAGCTGCAGATCTCCACGGAATAGAGGAAACAAGGAAAAAAGGCTGCAAAATGTGTCCGTGATTTCATCCCGCCCCTAATCTAGGTTTAACCAAAAATGTGAATGCCGCCTGGGAGCATGGCCTGTAGGCCAACTGTGAATCTGGACGGGGCACGTAAGATTGCTGTTAATTGCATCTTAATCAAAACTGAAGCAATTTTTAGCACCGAAGAGGTGTGAAAGGAGTTTCAAGACAAGGATTCGACAAGCGTTAATCGTTTCTCTACTCTGGTCACTGATGCTAGTCATAGTTTTCGCAGCTACTGGTCGCAAATGTTTCTAACTGTGAACTGCGAACAGGAGACCTCGCTAACTCATTTTGAATCTGGCAATAAAAGCCTGAACCATGTTTCCCCTCGCGCTGTTCAAATGCGCATCAACAACAAAACTGCACCCCGCACGGGGGAGAATAACAACCAGGGCGTTACTGTGACGTCTGTCAGATGCAAACCAAATGGGTAAGTACAGAGCGAGCAGCTTTCTGGCAGCTATCACCTGTCCTCGCACTGGACACAGGTTTCATGGTCGATGCTCATTCCAACCAAAGCTACATCGAGAGTGCTGCAAGAACACCATGTCCCCAAAATTCATTTAATGGTTATTTCAACCTGCTTTCCTTTAACAAAAAAATAAGAGACGGACAAATAAATTCTTTTTTTTTGTATCATTTTCTCAGGTGTCTGTGCCACACCATCATCTGAAACCATGGTAATCTATTGAAATACTTAGGGCCAGGCTTTCGTCACAACGGAGAGACTCTCCGGCATGGCAAGGATAGTGGAAATGCCCGAAAGTTGGAAGTCCCAGCCCCAAACACGGCACTGGCACTTCCCACTTTCGGGAGATGGGGGGTGGGGGGACTGGGTGTATTTAGCGCATGCGCGGCTTATGGAGGCAGCAGGCCATTGGAATCATCAGCTATCCCCCCACTGAAGTGTGATTTTGGTAAGCCAGGAGTGTGAAACCCAGAGTGTGCAGATTAGACCAGGTAAGATCTGGTCTGAACTTGGTGGATTTGTTTGGATAGACAGGGTACCCCTTTGGAGAGGGGTCCGGGAAACCTTTGCGGGAGGTAAGGCGCTGTTTGGTGGAGGTCAGGTGCCTTATGGGGTAGGTCAGTTTCCCATTGGAAGTGTAAAAGTAGGCATGAATGTGTGGAAAAAAGTGCAAAAATTCATTACTGTCAAGTTACTTGGAATTGTCAACAGACCTGTGAAAATCAATGGTCATAGCTGTCAGAAGCACCTGTCAAAGGGAGCTGTCAAGTCATAGGTTAGCATATGGGGCTATAAAAGACCATGGGAGGTGGGTACAGGGCAAATAGTGGCATGGGTTGTCATGGATGGGGCATGGGGATTGTCTGTGAGCATGGGTGAGGAGGCATGAGGGGTGAGGGCTGAAGGGATATTTTATATGTTTAAAACTTTATTTTTTATTTTTGGACATTGTGCCGAGGCCCTGAGGCAGGCCTGTGGTTAGCTCAGCTCTGCACCCATCAGCCTCCTCGCTTCTTCCTGAGCCGCCCGCCCTGAGCCTTATTCCAGCCCACCAAGCTGAACTGAAAATCCCATGTCCAGGCAGCCGTCTTTAAAGCTGGGATTGGCGGAGCAGGAAATGTCACTGTCTCTGCAAACCCGACCCAGGAGTGAAAACCTGGACCTTATCCTGTAGAGGCTGGGCCTGGGTAATTGACATCGCCACGAGAAATGAACTATTGAACTGGTTAAGTCAGTGCAGTCTTGTTGTTTCAGGAAACACGAGTGTCTGCCCAGTGCTGTGTGAAAATATTTTCACAAGCAAGATGTAGTCCACTAGCACAAACTGTATTATTGCATATGAGGAATTCAACGTCTGTAAATGTGAATAATAAAAAAAACTGGACATTTCTTCTCTCTCTCTCTCCCCCCTCTGTGATAAGCTGTTGTCTTTCTCTTGAGATCCCCACAGACAGGTCAAGCTAAGATCAGAAATTCATTGGTAGTACAAGTAGCAACCATGATAATTGTTTCACTCTGTGGAAAAGTCAGAATGTAACTGGCCATTCACAGTGGCCAATGTGGTATAAGCTCACAATAGACTAGTTCAGAAATTCATCGTTGCTCCAATAAACCTGCCTGGATGAGTGCAGCTTCCACAACACTGAAGAAGCTGGACACCACCCAGGACAAAGCAGCCCACTTGTTTGGTACCACATCCACAAACATTCACTCCCTCCACCACCAATGCACAGTAGCAGCAGTGTGTACCATCTACCAGATGCACTGCAGGAATTCACCAAGGTTCCTTAGACAGTGCCTTCCAAACCCATGACCACTGCCATCTAGAAGGCCAATGGCAGCAGATAGATGGGAACACCACCACCTGGAGGTCACTCACCATCCTGACTTGGAAATATATCGCTGTTCCTTCACTGTCGCTGGGTCAAAATCCTGGAGCTCCCTTCCTAACAGCACTGTGGGTGTACCTACACCACATGGACTGCAGTGGTTCAAGAAGGCAGCTCACCGCCACCTTCTCAAGGGCAACTAGGGATGGACAATAAATGCCACAGTTGCGTCAAGCTGATGACAGAAGCTCTGTTCAGGTGGGGACTGACCTTTATTCTTTACCGTACAGATGAGGCCAGCTAGGCTGAGCAAGCCAGAGGCTCTGCACTGATTGCTGGGACTCCCCATGTCCAGGGTGCTATAGACTGTACAAATGTGGCCATCAAGGCGCCAGCAGGTGAGCCCGGTGCCTTCGTCAACAGGAAGGGCTTCCACTCCATGAACGTGCAGATAGTGTGTGATCACAGGATGCAGATTCTACAAGTCTGTGCAAGGTACCCAGGCAGCTCCCACAACGCCTACATCCTTAGACACTCCCAGGTGCCGGGGCTCTTCAGTGCTCCAGCTCGTCTGGATGGATGGCTGCTGGGTGACAAGGGCTATCCCCTCAGAAGGTGGCTCATGACACCTCTCCGCCGTCCAAGAACAGAGGCAGAGAAGCTCTACAATACGAGTCATGGCTCCAAAAGGGCTGTGGTAGAGAGGCTCGTAGGTCTTCTCAAGCTGCGCTTCCAATGCCTGGATTGTTCAGGGGGAGCACTACAATACGCCCCAGAGTGGGTGTCACTGATAGTGGTTACATGCTGCACTCTCCACCAACCTGGCACTGGCAAGGGGGGAACCCACCAAAGGAAGAGGGTCTTGACATAGCTCCACCGGCCAGAGATGATGAGTCCTGTAGTGAGTCTGAAGATGAGCATGGTGAGAAGAATACTGAGGGTGTGGAGCCAGACCTCGGTGACCTGCAGGAAGGCAAGGACCCAGGGCCACCTTGATCCAACGCTCCTTCAGCTAGGCTACCAAAGATCAGCTTCAAACACACGCCAGGGCTGCTGCCTCCATCCCGGACATCTGAAATGACCTTTCATTTGAACACTCAGTGCCTGTGCAATAAAGCTCAGAGCCACCTACGTCCATCATTAGATACTAGCTTTCCCCATACCAATGAAATAAAAAGGTGAAACATACTCAGTCTATGACGACAAAACACAATTTATCTCAGTCTGACACTTCAATAATATTTACGTAAACGTTTCTGGTCTTCAACCCCAGACCAGTATATACAAAGTCAATATAGATGAACATAAAATCACCCATGACCTGTCCCTCTTGTGCTCATGGTGCCTTTAACTTACGTTTGTGAGTGCTCCATCTAGGTGCTTCCCCTCGCTGGTAGCGGCATTGGAGACAGCCTGCTGACTCTGCTGTCTTGTTGGCCTCGATGACCTTGGCAGTTGTCCTCTGGCCAGTGGAACCTATGCTGGCCCCGCCTGGGAGGGAGCGGCCAGTGCCATGGCTGGCATCTCCCCAGTCCCAGATCACTGGCAAAGGGGTGGAGGAGCTACTGCTGCCCATCATCCAGAGCGCCCTGAAAGGAGCCCGCAGAGATGACAAGCAGCTCGTGTGCCAACCTGAGGTTGCTCTGGGCCTCCCTGCTCATGATTGATGGATGGGCACCTAGCTGGGATACTAGCTGCGCAGTCCATCTCCCATATGGACACTGACCAGCTGAGCTCAATGCCTGGGTTTGGGCTGCAGGTCCAAGCACAGCCCCAGGAACATCTGATTCTGTTCCTGGAGCAGGCAGTCCATGAGAGTCACCACTGTCTCCATGGAGGCAGCATTGCGCTCAGCAATGATGGTTAACGCAGTGCCTGATGCTCGGCATGAACTCCTCCATCATGCAGACCATGTCACGCAGACCTTCATGGACCCCACCAGATCCTTCTGCACATCTCACTGGACATCCAGCATCTGCTGCCTAACGGACGACTCCAGAGGCTCATCATCAGCCTTCGGCTGAGCCCTGGACCCCAGCAGTCCTCCGACTGCCAGCACCCTGGGCACTTTCTGCCTCCACCTGCACCTCAACCAAGTGTGAAGTGCCCTCACCAACGTGCATTGAGATACTAGCTGCCAATCTAATGCCCACCAAGATGCTGATATCTGCACTGGTGCCTGCTTTAGAGAGTGGGTGTGAAAAAGGTGCAACAGAAGCTCAGTGGCCCTCTGGTGTCAGGGGTGTCCCTCCAGGGTCTGCAGAGCGAACAGCTGTTGGCAAACCTAAAAGGGACAACAGGGACATGTCATTAGTTAAAGCCATCACACTGTCACTGTACATGCCAGGCACCCTGGTGAGACAATGGAGATCTGCGTCATGATGCCCTCATCTTTCAATGATCAATGGGGACTCCAGGTTCGAGGCTCCCATCAATGAAGAGGCTCCACTAGAATGGTTGCACAATCCCAAACTCTCACCTCTGTGCAATGCACTCTTACCGTCATTTGGCACCCCCACCTCTCCACACCCAGTGTGCTGGCTCTCCAGCTCCCGGGCATCTTGCTCATATCTGGAAAGGATTAGGAGGCTGGTGGGGCCTCCGCCAGTCCAAGACCTTTCAATATTGTTGTGGGCCTCATCTTCTCCTGAAAGGACAGTGGAGCATTGTTTAGTCCTTGTAGCCTGGCCAACCCCAGCTGAGGAACACCGGGCAGGGCACATCTGAGTCGTGGGCCTCAAGCTGCAAGGCACTCAGTCCAAGCAGCCAGGGTTCACCTGCTTGGCCAGCTCTGGCGTGATTGACAGTTGGCACTCAGACCCCAGCACCGCTGAGGTCCACGGGGGGGACAGCAAGACCTTAACACATCTGCACACTGACCCAGGCCAACATGGTGCTCACCCTTCCTGAGCGCAGCAGCTCATTGAAGCGCCTCTGGCACTGCACCCAGGAGCGCCGCACCACGTCACGGCTGCTGACCAGCGCTGCCACCTCCTCCCATGCCCTCTTGGTGAGGCGCGGTGGCCTCCTCCTCCCATCCCCGGGGACAAGGGTGTCCCTCCTGGCAGCCGCCTCCTCCAGGAGGATGGTGAGGCCCTCATCAGAAAAACGGGAGGCTGAGTGTCCACCCGACCTGCCCTCCCGCCTGCCATGTCCAGCTGCACTTGGGTCTATAGCGAAAGTACAGGAGACGTCCTCCCAAGGCAGCCTTCCAGGAGCTGCCTGAGCCGCTTTTAAACCAGAAGCGGGTCACCATTGAACCCAATGGCCAACAGGCCCCCACACCCGGTTGGCCCCTCCCGGCCAGTGTGGAGCCTCACTTCACGCTGGGCACCTCTTATTTTATATGCCCCCGACTCAACCAATAACACGCCTGGCGGGGGCATGTAAAATCCAGCCCTTGGTGTCCCTCCAGGTACTCTATTGCATCCTCTCCCCCAAGAAATGATTCTTCTGCCTTAAGTCTGACACCCTCTTTTAGAAGCAGTCCATGTCCAAATGCAGCAAGACCTGGACAACATCCAGGCTTGGGCTGACAAGTGGCAAGCAACATTCGCGCCACACAAGTGCAAGGCAATGACCATCTTCAACAAGAGAGAATCCAACTGTCGCCCCTTGATGTTCAAAGGGCATTACCCTCACTGAATCCCCCACTGTCAACATCCTGGTTACCATTAACCAGAAGCTGAACTGGACTAGCCATATAAATACTGTGGCTACTACAGCAGGTCAGAGGCTAAGAATCCTGCGATGAGTAACTCACCTCCTGACACCCCAGAGCCTGTCTACCATCTACAAGGCACAAGTCAGGAGTGTGATGGAATACTCCCCACCTGCCTGGATGAGTGCAGCTCCAACAACACTCAAGAAGCTGGACACCGTCCAGGACAAAGTAGCCCATTTGGTCAGCACCACATCCACAAACATTCACTCCCTCTAGCACCAACACACAGTAGCAGCAGTGTGTACCATCTACAAGATGCACTGCAGGAACTCACCAAGGCTCCTTAGACAGCACCTTCCAAACCCATGACCACTACCATCTAGAAGGACAAGGGCAGCAGATAGATGGGAACACCACCACCTGGAAGTTCCCCTCCAAGTCACTCACCATCCTGACTTGGAAATATATCGCCGTTCCTTCACTGTCGCTGGGTCAAAATCCTGGAACTCCCTCCCTAACAGCACTGTGGGTGTATCTACACCACAGGGACTGCAGTGGTTCAAGAAGGCAGCTCACCGCCACCTTCTCAAGGGCAATTAGGGATGGGCAATAAATGCTGGCCTAGCCAGTGATACCCACATCTCGTGAATGAATAATAAAAAAAAATTCTGAAGCCAGCTCTGCAAAAAAAATGCTGTTTTGTCTAATTTATTTTTTCCCCTACGTTACTCTAAAGCCCTGCCCATTGGCCTACAATTCAGGGCTTTATTTTGGTTGTTTTCTAAGTTGTCAACATGATGAAGGGCTGTCTCAGCTTTCTCTTCTGACTGTTCAGCTTTTGCAGCTTGCTTAGGCTGCAGAACTCTGCCAGACTTTGTGTGGCTTCACATGCTGAAGGTATGAGCTCCACATTGCAAGGGGACATCTGCCTGTGTTTGACAACTCTTGATGCCTGGAAATGTTTAAAATTTACAATTTGCAGGGAGAGGAAGCTGGTGTTTAACTGGTGTTTTGCAGTTCACTGAGCCTAAGACATAAGATATAGCCTCAGTAATTGTTTTAAATTGCACTTATTCCTCTCCATGTTATTTGGAAAGTTTTTTTTTCCAACTGAAGTGATTGTGATGGGAATGGAATATGTGGGGAAACCTGAGGGGAATTTGAGGTTTTTGCTCAAGTTTGTATGAGCGAGTAGAATATTTTCCTCCATTTGCCATGCAAATATATACGCAGAATGTAAAAGTGTCTCAGAAGTCCACCAAAAGGACACTTCTGCCTCACATACTGGCTATCCCTAAGATTTTCCAGTGTAAGATTGCAAATGAATTATAGATATAAAGAAACAAAAGAACTGCAAAAATACTGAAATAAAATCTGAAAATGCTCTCTGAGAAAAAAACATGACAGTTAACATTTTAGGTAGGAATACTTTGCCAGATCCCAATTTTAATGAATGTTAGCCAATCTCTTTCAGATGTTGACAGACCTTCAGCCGATTCAGAGCTTTTTTTTTGTTTATGCCTTGGCTCTGAATGGTTTCGAGACTGCACAAACTCAATTGACATAGGACCCTTGTAGCAGCAGTCCTGGAGGTGTGGAGGGGTGAAATTCTGTGTACAAACACACTCCAACATAACACCCTTGTTAGTCAAGAGGCTAAGGGTATCGGGGGTAGGCAGGATAGCGGTGTTGAGGCCACAATCAGATCAGCCATGATCTTATTGAATGGCAGAGCAGGCTCGAGGGGTCAAATGGCCTACTCCTGCTCCTAATTCATACATCCATATGAAGCAGATTGACCTGAAGGTAATCAGCAATGTATATATATTACATGTATAATATATACTTGTGTGTGTGTGCGTTTGTGCGCGCGTCCATGCATGCGTGTGTGCGTGTGTGTGTATGTGTGCGTGTGTGTGTGTGTGTGTGGTCCAATTGCTCAATTGGCCTGAGACAGTCTGATATTTATCAGGCTGAATCCTGTTCATCAGCATAGCAGAAAACTGAAAGCCTTTGCTCCTCTGAAGTTCAGCAGTACATTTGCCAGAGTCCAGTCCTTTCAGCATGGTATCACTGTTTAAAGTTTGAAGATCTGTCTCTTCTTGTTCTGCTGTCTGGTATGTAGGCTGCCTTTTACGGAAGTGTTTTTACTCATACTGCACCGTTTATGTGATACCCCAGCAGATCGCTGCATTGTTAATAAACAATTGGCAGTTTTCTTTTAAAACCATTCATTGCATTTCCAATTTCATTAGTCTAACTTCACCATGAATCCAGTGCCTTGCACTCTGTTAAGTCTCTGGCATGTTCCATATAAACATTCCTTTAATTCTGTTTTCTTTTTATTTGGTCCCATGTTTAAATATTTTTCTTTTCTCCTCTTATGATCTCCAATACATCACGCACCAGACCCTCTAATACAATCAGGGCATGGAGGCAATGGTGCCTTGTCTAGAGTTGGGAGATCACACCAGCTTACACCTGCATCTCCCCCTTCAAGAGCAATGCAAAGACTGAGACCTGATGTCCTTCCATCACAAAGTAGAACCAAATAGGCTGATAACTCCAGACCTTCGGCTGGGTGGGGACAAGGAGAGAACGCCCTTAGAATGGCGGGGGGGACAATGACTGAGTGCCATCACGTCACTGTTGTTGCACGTGCAGTAATGTTCACCTACCACTAGATGGCAGAGTTTGCCCCGAGTTGGGCTGCAGGCCCATTTTGAATGCTAATCGGGGTCCCATGACAGAGATGGGACTTTGGTTGGCTGGCCTTTCGAAACTGAGAAAGGAAAGATTTGCATTTATATAGGGTCTCAAAGTGCTTCACAACCAACGAAGTACTTGTGAAGTGTATTCACTGTTGTGGAGCAGGAAACACAGCAGCCAATTTGCACACAGCAAGCTCCCACAAACAGAAATATGATAATGAACAGGTTTTCTCCATGTTGTCTGAGGGATAAATAGTGACCACAGCACCAGGGATAGCTCACATTCTCTAATTGAAATAGTGCCGCAGGATCTTTTACATTCACCCAAGCAGGTAGGTGGGGCCACTGAAAGATGGCAGCTCTGACAAGTGCAGCACTCCCTCAGTACTGCACTGGAGTGTCTGGAGCTAACTCAAGTCAGAGCTGTTGATTTTTGTGCTGAAGCTCTGGAGTGAGACTTGAACCTGGAATCTTGGGGCTGTTGAGGTGAGAGCATTACCAGCTGAACCACATCTGAGCTGGGTGGAACTCACACTTTAGACACCTCAACCAAAACCCACGAGAGGGTGCGGTGCGGCCAAAAACGATTCCGAAGATCATTTCACCTTCATTTTTGTGGACTTCTCCAGGGTCTACAAACCAAGTCCCTGCGGCCACCATTCCATCTCCCTACACCGCCGCCCCCCCCCCACCCCCCCACCCACCGCCAACCTCCTCACCCACTGCAGGTGCCCTCAGACTGAGGCCCTCCATAGGAGCCTAGCTTCCTCTGACCTCGAGCCTGGGGCTGCTCTACCTCCAACCAGCAGCTCGCCAGCTGATGCAGAAGAGTTTCTGGCCCTCACAGTGAGCCAGTCAGGATGGCTGAGCAGACAGACAGGGCATTCCACAAGTCAGTCCCCCAAACCCTGCTCTAAAGGTTGATCCACCCGAATATCGTTCCACTGGAGCCTCTGTTCATGCTATGGACACAATCAGGAAACACTTAAGTCATTGCCATTACTCGTTTGAGGAAGCTCATAAATAAAATCCCTGAGAAGGATATTTTAAAATTTAATACATCACACTTCAGACTAGTCACACTCCATAACTCTTATAGTTGTTCACTGACTTCCAGCTACAGCTATAGAAACATTTCAACCTGGTGGGTTTCCAGGAATGACACATTTTACACTCACTGCCAAAGAAACATATTCCATTATTTAAACTAGTGATCGTTCCACACTGGCGGAAGGACATCTGTAGGGCATCATGACTGTAAAATGGGGCGGAATTTTACGCCCCCCCCACCCCCCCACCCCCCCCCACCCCCGCCGCCGGCTTTTATAGGTGGCGCTGGCCGTGAAATTTCTCCGATGGGCTTCCCATCGGGTTCTTGCCCACCCTGACCTCTCCGCAATCTTACACTGGGACGGGCAAGGCCTAGGCAGGCCTGCCTGCCCTTGTCCCGATTGAGGCCCCTTTGTTGGCCAATTATTGTCCACTTAAAGTGACCTCATTCGCGCCTCCGGTGGGAAGGGAAGGGTGGGGCGCCTCCATCAGCAGCCTCCTTTTAACATCGGGCACCCTACTACCCGCAACCCTCCCCCCAGCCCCCCACCACCCCCTCCCAATTCCCACAAAAGAACTGGCCCCTGCAGGTGCTCCCTCCTCCACCGGCCTCTTCACCAACAACACCCCCCCCCCCCGCCAAAAACTTACGTGGGCCTGGAATCCCGGGGCTTAGGGCACGTTTCCCGGGGTGGGCGGGCCTGGGAGCAGCGAGGAAGCAGTGCAGGGGGACAGGAGGAGGGGGTTGGGGGGGCAGGGGTTTGCAAATTCTGAGAAAAAAATGTCTCCACCCAGGACTGACTCACAGGAACGGACACCCTGATAAACATTCTGTCAAAACACTTCTAAAAAACCAACGTTGGAGCCTTCAGCTCGCCCGAGGATGAGGTTTCCTCGAGCTTGCAAAGGCCGTCTGGCCCATTCGCCTGCCCACCCGCTGGAAAATCTCTTTTAATTAATAAATGAGCGGCCTTAATAGGCCTCTTAATTGTCGGTGGGTTCGCTGCTGACTCGTGCCAGCGCCCGCTGACCAAAATATCACGCGAGTGCACGTTGACGTCGGGACGCTCGCCCGACACCATCGCTGCCTATTTTACACTCAATTGGGTACGGCACATGCCCCCCCACCCCACCTTTACAGGACTAAAATTCTGCCCTTAGACTCTCGGGGAAGGCTTGTAGTCCCGGCCCTGGCCACTGCGGCTCCTGGCGCTGCAGGGACTGGGGAAGCCGCTGGCCAATCAGATTGGCCGGCAGCTCTCTGAGGCGGGACTTCCTCCTGAGTGAGGAGCGGAGGGCCCTCCTCCAGCAGGTCAGCACTCATTGGAGCGTTAAGGGGCTGCAGTGGTGGGCAGCGGTGTGTCCCCTGCCGACCCCTTGGATGGCAGCAAGGGAAACCCTGTGCCAGCCTAAATATCCGGCCACAGTGCGGCATGTGTCTCCAAACAATGTAGGAAGGACGTAACTCTATACCCATTCTTTGTAACTATCTTGTATGTGCTGGGGCACGGGCATGGACGTGGGCTTTTGAATCTTTGCTAATTAGAATATTTGGCAGAGGTAAAGGACATAGGGGATAGGAATAGGCCATTCAGCCCATCAGCCAATGCTTCAACATTCATGAGATCATGGTTGATCTGCATTTCAACTTCATTTTGCTGCCTTTGCTCCTTATCCCTTATTTAACAGAAATCCACCGAAATCTCTCATTACCTCCCCAAAAGGCTGCAGATGGTGTCGCAAGTTTCCCCAACCTTTTGTGGGAAAGCCTAATGCACGGCTTCCTGCCTAGGTGATCTGGCTTTAATTTTAAGATCATACTCCCCCTTGTTCTTGATCCCTCCACCAAAGGAAACAAGTTTCTCCATTTCTGCCTTTTCCAACTCCTTTCAGCATCTTAAACATGTTCCTAAGAGCACCCCTCGATCTCCCGCATTCAAGGGCTTGTAAGCGAGGGTCATGCAATCTGTTGTCTAACCCCTCTTGTCACCTGGTATCTCTTTGATGCTTCAGAAAACTCTCCAAGGCCAGTATAGCATTCCCGAGGGGCTCCGTGCTCAGTACTCCAGTTGGGTTTGACCAATGCTCCATTACCTGACGCATAAATTCTTTGCTATTGTGTTTCTAGCCACCTTCAGATTAATAGGTCAAACATCCAAAAGGCCTTTTGACCTCAAATGTTCCAAAGCTGTCTCTGAGTTCCTCCAATCAGCTCCAGGAATTCCTCCAGTGTAGTACTCCTTCTTTCAAGGCTTACAGATGATGAGAAATGCCCCGCTTGTGTACTGGCAAACCTTCGATGTGCACTCACCTATAACAGTTTGTAAAGCGCCTGCAGAATGAGCCGTGCAGCCGGCAGTCCAGCTTTGATAGTGCGTTTTGTAAGGCAGTGAAAGTTTTTCACCGTCACATCACTCTCATAAAGTAAAGCATCCACCACCTACCCTTCCAACCCCATTGGGAATCAGTGTAAACTATAAAGGTACTTCACAGAGCTCTCCTATTAACTAAGCCTCACTTACGGCCTAGAACGTGTGGAGGTCAAGTCGGTGATGTAATGCAAGCAGCCTTCCAGTTGTCCCAGCTGAAGTCAATGAAATACAATTGCAAACAGATTCTTAGCTCGTTACTTTCTGCAGTGAAACAGCACCAAAGGCAGCAGCTCAGTGCTACGGTGCTTGAACCAGGGTAATTTTGCATTTGATAAATAATTCACCTTTGACTCTCTTTTATCCTGTTTGAACTGACCCATTTCTGAGCCCCCTCTATTCAAAACAATATATGTCAATGCTGCTTCACAATTTGTTACCCATTTTCACTTACATTAGAAGTGAGCCCAAAATGGTCAGGAATTTCTCTGTTGCCGCAGTCTGAGTTTTACTGAATCATACTTCTGTCTTTTTTTAAATTATTCATCATTGCTATTCCCATGAGAAACGGGAGTGGCTGGAACTGACTTAGTTCAGAGCTGCACGCTCCAAAATAAACATCAAAACAGTGACAGTTTTTTTTCTTTCACATACTCCTTCAGCTCCATAATATTTTGGGCAAAGGCATAGCGTCTCTAATGGTATGGAAGCAGCTGCTAACTCTTAAATTATCCATCACTTTGTATGTTGTCCTAATTCATGACCACTGGTATGGTTTCCAGAGCAATTCCACTAGTGAGCATGTGGTGCTCTATGCGTACGAACCCTGTATTATACATAACTGCCTTGGCCATCTCCAGATCCTTTGATAGGATCTGGCATCTTCGTGCTTCCCACTAAAACCACACTCATCACGGCCTAAATCCCTCTCAAATTTCTTGTGCTGCGCTCATCTCCTGCCTGTTTCCCACTGACTCAACAACTCTCCGTCCTCTTTACCACGCTGCAGTCTGCGTTCATCAACCCCTTACAGAGTGCACATCCTCAGGGAGCACCATCTGTGTTCCGCTTTCAATGCCGTGATTGAATCATTAAAACTTGGGCTGCAATTTCCCTGTCCCAAATCTGACAATTTTCCCAAGGATGCGGGGGTGGGGGTGGGGGGGGGAAGGTTGGGGAGAGGGGAGCGGAGGACAATGAAGTCGTCCATCTTGTTAACTGGGCATGTTGACGTCTTTAGGAAGCCCATTAAGCGTTTGCCTTCTAACTTCCCAAGGTTTGCATGGGGCCAGGAGCCTGTTACCAGCTCCAGCCCGGCAGAAACAGGGGCAGCTTGAAACAGTTTGATCTGCTGGGAAAAAAAGCTCAAGTTCGGGAAAAGTGGAAAGCACCCGTCAACTTTTAAGAACCGGCCTTTCCCCACCCTATCCCGGGTCCCAGCTCTCCATTTGCCCTGGCCGCTTCGAACATGAGGATCCTCTCAGTCTTTCAGGCCTCGCACATCCAATAGCCACAGCAATAACAGCTGCAGATTCGGGCCAGAGCGCGCGCCCCGCTTCCCTGGTGACCCGCCCCCACTCCGGCCACTAACTGAGCGGCAGACCAATTTGTGGAGCCATTTAAGACCCTAACCCTGTGGGAAGCCCACTGGAGAAAAGAGGCAAGAGTGCGGGATGGGTTCCACCTCCAACGGGAAAATCCGGCCCCTGGTCTCCCAACACTCATCGGTGGAGCAATGGGAATCTCAATTCTCCAAGGACACAATCTCTTCACATAACTTGCAAATATAAGTGACTGTATAACAAATGGAACTAACAGCAACCATCAACATTCTTTGCCTCTTTATTTTCTCTGACCACAGAGTGCCCCACATCTTCTCCAATGCAAAGCTGAACACTTCATTTTCCCAAAAAAAAAACTCTTAATTCTCTATCAGCCCCAAAGCTGTTCAAAAATAATATAATGCTCCTCTGTGGATGAGAATCTTCTAATATCTCTCTCACATACGGAGAGCAATGAAGAGAAAGCTGGTCATCTGATGGGTGCTGTCTCTCACTCTCCTTCTCCCTCTCTTTTCCAGCTCTCTTTCCATTGCAGTTTTCCTTCTCTCAATCTATCTAAAATGCTCTGGTCAGTGTAGGTCCGAACATTCCTATTTTGTCCTTCCTAATTTGTAAATCCGTCTTTTTAACTGATCTTTCTCCTCCCGACGTTCTCCCTCTGTCAAAATCAGGTCCCATCACACAGCCTCCCCCCCGAAACCTAGGCTGGAATTTTATGCCCCTCCTGGGGGTGGGCTGCTAGGCGGGGGTACGTAAGATCTGCGGCGATGGTGAGGGGTGCCATGCCCTCATCAACCCCCCTCCACTGGAATTTTACCAGTGGCGAGGTAGGTGTTAGGCAGCTGGATTACCCTTGGGCCAATTGTGGTCCTTAACAGAATGCTGCATAAGCCCTAGCTGCGAGCTCGGGGAGGACCTCCCTCCTATTCAGGCCCTTCCTCCAGCAGAAAAGGCTACTCCTGCTGGAACAGCCCTTCCACTGGCCTCCTAAACGTGGCCCAGCACCCCCCATTCTCCCTCGCTGGGGCCTGCCTGACTGGCTCCAATGAGGCAGCCCAACTCACCTTCCAATCCAGCCTCCTCCTTGGCTGCCTGTCAGGGACTGACTGCAGTTCCAGCAGTGGCCAGCATACCCGGCAGCTCTGCTGGGGCTGGAGAGCTGCCAGCCATCTGATTGGCCAGCAGCTCTTGGAGGCGGGAGATCCTCCCACAAGGGGCCGGAAGCCGAGACCTCAGGCAGTTCACTGCCTGACGACCATAAAAATCCACTCGTGGCTTCCCAGGCCAGTGGAGGTGGGTTCGCCCCAGACACCTTCAGACCGTGGGGGGTGGGGTAAAATCCCGGCCTCTCAGCTCCCAGAAGCTAAAACTGTTACAACCTTTACTTCACTCAGTTCTTCATTCCTCCTAAAACCGCCTTTCAATCCAAAGGTGGTTTCAACTCTTCCGACATCCTGATTTATCTCATCGTCTCCCTTATTCCTCTCCACCTTGTTGTCGTGTCATGTATTAGCATTGGTCCTTCACCGTGGATCCTCAGTTTAAAAGGAGCATTAAATGGGAGTGCAAATGTGTTCTACTGAATATCCATATCCTTCCAACTAACAATGAGGGCATTTAGAGTGGTCCTCAGCCCTCTTTTACTCAGGGGGATCGGGAGTTAACATGCAGCTGATCCAACAACATTCATTTTGCTTCCTGACCACAGATGAAATTCCCCCCACATGCGTCTCACGCCCTGCCCACCCACTTCACTGCACGGTTGCATTAATTTTTTGTGTGTGCGCAGGTACCCACCGTGCTCTCAGCCACTTGTGAGCGACCCTGCGTGCTATATTCTGGGCTTCTGTGCACAAGTACACCTTGGAGAGAGAACTGCTCTCGAGTGATGGGTGTGACAGCACCAGAAAGCATCCTGGCGCGGCTTCCGCCTCTTCTCCTGATAACGTTGGGTGAAACTTCCCCAGGGCGCTCCGCAGCAACACGAGAGGAATATGGATGCCAAGTCAAAGAGGGAGATACTGGGAGTGTGGGATTGAGGCCAAGAACGCCGTCAAAGAGGTGGATTTTAAGGGGTAGGGGTTAAAAGGGCAGAGAAAGGCAGCAGGGTTTAGGAGTTTATTCCTGACCATGAGCCCTGGGTAGCTGAAGGTAACAATGATGGGACGAAGGAGTCTGAGTAAGAGACCAGAATAGGAGGAATGGAAGATCTCGGGCGAGGGCTGTTGGCTGGAGCGGGTTGCAGAAATGTGGGGTAAGTTTAATAGAAGTGACGGGAGTCTCACCTGTTGCTCGCCCCCTTCCAGATGCTGGGTCCCTCGATCAGGCACTGAGTACCTTTGAATGAGGGACCACCCCCTCCTCCACCCCACCGCCCTCTGACACCTGGAAGCCTGCAAGCGACATCACACCATTAATTTCCCACTTGATGGCCTCAATTGGTGGTGAACTTAATTGAAGTGGAGGCAGGAAGACAGCGGAGTTCCCACCCGCCACCCTCCCACCTGATTAAACGTGACCCCTCTACCAAACTCACCACCAGAGAGAGAGAGCTTTAAATTCCGCCCAGAGAGTGGTGAGGACATGATGTAAACATGAGGACTGGAATTTTAAATCCAAGGTGCTGAGGGACTGGGAAGCAATGGAGATCAGCGAATAAATGGATCATGTGTAAGTGGAACATGCTGCAGGATAAGCTCTGAGTTTTAGAGGAGCTGAAGTTTACCTCAGATAGAGATGGGAAGCAAACAGAACAAGACTCGGACACCATTTACATTTGGGCTGATACACAGCAAGTAACTTCAGGCTGCACAAGTGCCAGGCAATGCCTATTTCCATCAGGAAAAAGTCTAACTACCTCCCCATGACATTGAATAATATTACTATGACCAAACGCTCTACCATCTACATTCTGAGGTTCATCACTGAGCAGAAACTCAACTGGGCCAGTCACACGAATCCCATGGACAGTAAGCTGGTCATTGGCTAGTGTCTTACTCCTAAATCCTCCAAGCCTGTCTACTATCTACAACAAGACGCAACACAGGCGAGTGATGGAAGGTATTCCACTCGCCTGGATGGGTGCAGCTGCAAGGACTCTCAAGAAACTTGATACCATCCAAGCTAAACAGTCAGCCTGATCTGCAGCCCCTACACCATCTTACACATCCAATCCCTCAACCACCTGTGCTTTACATCTACAGCGTGTACTCCGCATAGGCCGGATTGCAGCAATCCACCAAGACTTCGTCAGCAGCACCTCCATCTTGACTTAGGTTTTAATCGCTCACTTAAGTAAACCCTGGAATGATACCCCTTGAATACTGCAAATTCTAACTGCTGTTGGGTGAGCGCCGGAGGCGCATGGACTGCAGCGGTTCAAGAAGGCGGCTCACCACCACCTTCTCAAGGGACATTAGGGATTGGCATCAAATGCTGGTCTAGCCAGCGACGCCCACATCCTGTGAAAGAATAAAGGAAAGAAAGGGTGAGCTCATTCAGAGTATAATTACTGTTCAGGCTGCAATTCAAAACCCTTCCTTGTTTGCTCTTTTTCTGTCAATAGGCGCGATCAATTAACAGAAAGGAACAGCAAGAACTTGCATTTATATAGCAGTTTTCACAACCTCAGAGCATCCCAAAATGCTTCACAACCAATGTAGTACTTTTGAAGTGTAGTCACTGTTGTAATTTAGGGGTATGCAGCAACAATATGTGCACAGCAAGCTCCCACAAACAGCAATGAAATAAATAATCTAGGTAATTTTGAACCAAGGGTGGGGTCAGTCCAACAGGCCTACATGTATTCCCTCATGGGTTCAATAGATAACTGTACTCTCTGTAAACACCGGTTTTAACCCACCTATTTAATCACCTGAAAGGAAGTTCTGTGTAAACACTCCAAATCCCCAAAGATAATCAAACACAACTATGGAATGAGTATCCATCTTCAAATTTCCACTAGTTAAACTATCTTTCCACCATCAGAGGCCATGCTATCAGCTGCCTACGCTCATAGCTCAGGAATTCCCTCAGTAAGACCGCTCCAATTTTCTACCTCTCTCAGCTCCTTTAAGATCCTCCTTAAAACCTACCCCTTCGACCAAGTTTTTGATCACCTGTCCAGGTATCACTTTATGTAGCTCAGTGTAAAATTTGGTACAATAATGCTCCCGTGAGGTGCCTTGGGCCGTTTCACTATGCAAAAGGTGCTTTATGAATCTAATTTGTTGTTGTAGCCCACAAAGAACAATCTTCCTTCCTGCCTGAGAAGCATAGGAATTACTGTCTCCAATGAAGCACTTCATCATCTCCGGCTACACATGTCCCTGTAACCTGGAATTTTGTTGCCAAACTGACAGTTATCATGAAAGACCTGTGTCCTTTAATCTGTACACACCATCTAAGTCATATAGCCCTTTTATGTTATCTGTGCCTCTCCGTACATTGAGCACTGGCATCCAGTATCATTTTGTCCCAAAACCAAAATAACTTCAGTTTTGTGAGTCTCTTCTCATAACCTAGATTCTTATGTTTCAGATGAACTCTGTTTTACTTGTCTGAACCCTCCTCAATGTGTTAATATTGTCAAGAAGATGTGCTTTATGCCAAATTATGATTTTGAATCTACTGGCTGGAAACATGAATAGGACTTTTAAAAAAAACAGAACTTTCAAAAAACAGAACTTTTAAAGCATAAACTAAACTGACTTGAACTCACAGCCAAGGTGGCTACCTAATTTGCCTTACTGTACATTTCACATTCCAAACCCATTCCGATGGAGATGGCATGTCTGCAGAAACCCATCAAAGACAATGACCTCAGAGGAATGTGAATGAACCATATTTCCTATTTCATTAGCCCAATGTCCAGATACTCAACTGGGTGGAGACAAACCATCAAACTTAATCACCTGAACAAAGGGACCCTGGCTAAGAGGGAGAAATCCCTGATCTGACCTAATCAAGTTACAAATGGAATACACAATCATGTTGACTCGCTAGCCAGTTGGAGGGGGCGATCACATAACAAGCCAAGCCTTTGTGTGTTTTAAGCACATGGTTTCTCAGCAGAGCTGAGGACAGGCAGCTGAGAAGCTGAGGGAGATCCTTCCTCTCTTCCTCTCTCTCTCTCTCTGTCTCTCTCTCTCCAGCCAACTTGCAAGCTTTTGGGCCCTGTCTACTATTGTCTGACTCTCTCTCCATGTGCAGGAGACAGAGATTTTGAAGAAAAAACTCAACTCCACAGCTGTGTCTCCGGGAGAACAGGTAGATCATCCATCTGCGGTTTTAAACAGCCTTGACGCTGAGAGCAACAAGACCACCAGATTCAGCCTAAAGCCAGCCGAGTCACCAAACCACAGACCATGAATTCCTTTCAACTTTTATGACCCTAACTTGACTAATCTATCCTTCTCCATTCTGTAATCTGTAATTTTGTGTGTGTGAACTTCAAGTTTGTCTGTGTGAGTATGTGTGTGTATGTGTGTGTGTGTGAGAGAAAGTAGGCACGTGTTTTATTATTTTACTTTGATGGGTTTAAGTATAATAAATCTAATCTCTTTCTTTGCTAAACTCAAGAAAACCTGTCCTGTTGATTCTTCTATGGTCACAGCGCAAAAACAGTTAAGCGTTTACTAAACTTGCAAGTATATCCTTTTCACACAAAAAACAAACTGTTGCGGACAAATAAGGAGAGGCCAATGGGAGCCATCCAACTCCTCCTCATCTGATCATAATAATATCCTTTTGAAGACAGGGTGCCCACAGCTGAACATAATATTCTAAATATGGCAACTATAGGGAAGGTAAACTAAAAAGTGCTGTTGCCATCAGCTAATGGTACAAAGCTGAGGGGACACAGGCTTAAGGTTTGGGACAAAAGATGCAGCGGGAATGTTTTATGCCATGAGTGATAATGGTCTGGAAGGTGGTGGAAGCAGAAATGCTCAACAATTTAAAAAGGAAATTGGATGGGCACTTGAGAAATAAACATGCAAGGCTATGGGGGTAGAGCAGAGTGAATGGGACTGACTGGAATGCTCTACGGGGAGATTCGTTGGGCCGAATGGGCCTCCCCCAGTGCCGCAGTGACTCTTTGTGGCAAAATAAGGCAAAGTACGACCGAGGTCGGAAGCCTAAAATAAAAACAGGATTTTTTATTCGTTTACGGGATGTGGGTATCACTGGCTGGGCCAGCATTTATTACCCATCCCTAGTTGCCCTTGAGAAGGTGGTGGTGAGCTGCCTTCTTGAACCGCTGCGGTCCATGTGGAGTAGGTACACCCACTGTGCTGTTAAGGAGGGAGTTCCAGGATTTTGACCCAGCGACAGTGAAGGAATGGCGATACGTTGCCAAGTCAGGATGTTGAGTGTCTTGGAGGGGAACTTCCAGGTGGTGGCGTTCCCCTCCAGGAAATATTCTTCAGGTCAGGCGGCATCTGTGCAGGAAGGACACCGGGGCTAATATTTCAGATTGTGGCTAATAGCCATAGACCTGAAACAGTAATTCTACCTTGTTTTCTCCACACAGATGCTGGCTGACCTACTGAGTGTTTCCAGCATTTTGTGTTTGTGTTCTAACTGCAGCCTCAGCACTGATTTTTACAGTTAGAGCATCATACTTGACCTTTAGTCAAATACTCTCAAGCTGTAACCAAGTATTTGATTAGACCACAGATGCCAAATGTTTTCCCACAAGGAGGAAGGATATGTTCGAGGATCAATTCCATTAGGCTGCCCTGCCCCACTTCTTGGCAACTGCAGCAACATTGTCAGAGACCTAGGATCTGGGTGGAAGAGCAAATGGTTCCCAGGCTTCTGTTAATAGCACTATCATCTGAAGCAGAACTGGCATTAGTCTCCTCTTCTCTGCCCTTATGATGTCTGTACAATAGCCACAGACTAGATCATCCTGAAAGCTGAGAGTGTTAGAGTGAAAATCAGTAATTGGCAGTTTTCACTGGCAACTACAAAATTCATGCTAACTCTGCCAACCGAGAACAGCAAAATAGTCATTTTTCCAACTGTTGTCTCTTGGTTCACATTTACAGGCCAGCACAAGCTTCAGACACCGAACTTCAGTCAATAGATCCACAAACTGCTAGCTTGCTGCTCCACCCACTTAGCCATGAATAGCCAATTTGCTGGAAGTTTCGGAGGATGTTGCTTCAGGTTCATACTGGTTGGGCTAAAGGGAGTAGGAGCAAGGAGATGTTTACTGCACTGCGTAATTAACTTCCCTCGTTTACCACTTTAGCATTGCTTCTCCTGGCACCTTAGACTAAATCCCAATCAAAGCATCTGAGTTATTAAAGCTGCCTAGGACGTTCTGGTGGCCAAGGGAGGTGCGTTCACAATGCAGCCAAACAGGTTGAGTATCAACCTGCATATCCTTCCGACACACGCCAATGGCAAGCGGTAAGAGCAGGAGAAATTCCTGGTCAGCCATGTGGAGCTTCTCCCAACCCTATCCATAGCTCCCAACGACAACATGCATATCGCTGACGTGTATGTTGCAACAACAACTCCAACTCCTTTGGTGGGTGTGATTGGTGGTGGTGGGGGTGATTGGTGGTGGTGGGGGTGATTGGTGGGGGTGGAGGTGGGTGTGATTGGTGGGGGTGGGGCTGGGGGTGGGGGTGGGTGTGATTGGTGGTGGTGGGGGTGGGTGTGATTGGTCGGGGTGGGGGTGGGTGTGATTGGTGGGGTTGGGGGTGGAGTGGGTGTGATTGGTGGTGGTAGGGATGGGTGTGATTGGTGGTGGTGGGGGTGGGTGTGATTGGTGGGGGTGGGGTGAGGGTGGGTGTGATTGGTGGTGGTGGGGGTGGGTGTGATTGGTGGGGGTGGGGGTGGGGGTGGGTGTGATTGGTGGGGGTGGGGGTGGGTGTGGGTGTGATTGGTGGGGGTGGGGGTGAGGGTGGGTGTGATTGGTGGAGGTGAGGGTGGGTGTGATTGGTGGGGGTGAGGGTGGGTGTGATTGGTGGAGGTGAGGGTGGGTGTGATTGGTGGGGGTGAGGGTGGGTGTGATTGGTGGAGGTGAGGGTGGGTGTGATTGGTGGGGGTGAGGGTGGGTGTGATTGGTGGAGGTGAGGGTGGGTGTGATTGGTGGAGGTGAGGGTGGGTGTGATTGGTGGGGGTGGGGGTGGGGGTGGGTGTGATTGGTGGGGGTGGGGGTGAGGGTGGGTGTGATTGGTGGGGGTGAGGGTGGGTGTGATTGGTGGAGGTGAGGGTGGGTGTGATTGGTGGGGGTGAGGGTGGGTGTGATTGGTGGGGGTGGGGGTAGGGGTGATTGGTGGTGGCCAGCTGGCTGGCTGGACGGCCAGTGTGGATCAAACTGGTGTCAACAGCAAGGGGTTCGACCCCCGTTCCAGCTGGGGTGGATTCAGGGCTGGCCTCCTTGCCCTACCCACGGTGGAGGTTGTGGCGCTGTGGGTTGGAATTCAATAACAAGTTGTACAGGCTTAAGGAGGTGGGACTCTGCACTTTGGATTGATGTTTAAAGATAATGAAAGGACTAGATTGTGTTCCAGTTGATAGTTTAATCCAATTATGATCATTTTAAATTGTATGAGTCCACATCTAGATTTGATGCCAGATTGTTCTTTATCCAGAGAATGGTGGACCTCTGACACAGGCTGCCCGCTCTCTGATACTGGCCGCCCACTCTCTGATACAGACTGCCCTCTCTCTGACACAGACTGCCCTCTCTCTGACACAGACTGCCCTCTCTCTGATACTGGCCGCCCACTCTCTGATACAGACTGCCCGCTCTCTGATACTGGCCGCCCACTCTCTGATACAGACTGCCCTCTCTCTGACACAGACTGCCCTCTCTCTGACACAGACTGCCCTCTCTCTGATACAGACTGCCCTCTCTCTGATACAGACTGCCCTCTCTCTGATACAGACTGCCCTCTCTCTGACACAGACTGCCCTCTCTCTAACACAGACTGCCCTCTCTCTGACACAGACTGCCCTCTCTCTGATACAGACTGCCCTCTCTCTGACACAGACTGCCCTCTCATTGATACAGACTGCCCTCTCTCTGATACAGACTGCCCTCTCTCTGACACAGACTGCCCTCTCTCTGATACAGACTGCCCTCTCTCTGATACAGACTGCCCTCTCTCTGACACAGACTGCCCTCTCTCTGACACAGACTGCCCTCTCTCTGACACAGACTGCCCTCTCTCTGATACAGACTGCCCTCTCTCTGATACAGGCTGCCCACTCTCTGATACAGGCTGCCCTCTCTCTGATACAGACTGCCCTCTCTCTGATACAGGCTGCCCACTCTCTGATACAGGATGCCCTCTCTCTAACACAGACTGCCCTCTCTCTGACACAGACTGCCCTCTCTCTAACACAGACTGCCCTCTCTCTGATACAGGCTGCCCACTCTCTGATACAGGCTGCCCACTCTCTGATACAGGATGCCCTCTCTCTGATACAGGCCGCCCGCTCTCTGATACAGGCCGCCCGCTCTCTGATACAGGCCGCCCGCTCTCTGATACAGGCCGCCCGCTCTCTGATACAGGCCGCCCACTCTCTGATACAGGCCGCCCGCTCTCTGATACAGGCCGCCCGCTCTCTGATACAGCCCGCCCATTCAGGTGATGGATGCTTATTTGCTAAATTCCTTCAAACAGGACTAGTGCAAGTTTCTGGTTGGGACAGAGATCAACATCTATGAAAAAAACTGAGTACGGCAGAGAATTATTAAGACCAGAGTGATCTCCTGGACTAGTTTAGATTACCTGGAAGTGGAGTTGGGGTGGGGGCCGGAGAGGAATTTTCCAGAATTATCTGTCCAAACGGGCCTGAGTTTTGATGACTTTTTATTTACCCCTCCCAATTCACCCCGTGGTTTTTGGGTGGAGTGCGGAGTGTATATATTGTGCCACATTGGGTATTATAATTGTGTGGGATAGGCTGGTTAAACCAGAGGGTGTTTTCCTGTCTAGTATTGTTCACATGTTCATATGGCGTTCCAACTGAAAGTGTGAGCTTGCACACTTCAGAAGTGTGACCAGCCGAAAACAAAAGTAGCTGCAAAGCCCCCAATCTGGGTTATTCCTCAGAAACCCAAATTCAGTTTGGTTAAAATACTTCTGCTCAGGTATGTCGGTGCTTCTGTTTTGAATTACATCTGCCAGATGTTTGACACAATTAGTCGATTTACACTTGAATACCATTTCATACACCCCTGCCCCATGACTCCCTGCTGCTGCGATAATAATTGGGCAACAACTAGAATCAACAATACAAGTCACAGCAAAAGACACAATGCAAGAAGGGCATCCTTTGTGGAAGGAAAGAGTCCATCGCATCTCTGTAGCTTCACTATGATTTGGACTTGTTCAGTAGGTGGTCCCTCTCCCTGATTTAAATCTGTTTATTAGTATCAGGCAGCCATCGATGTGGAATCTCAGGATACAGGGGTAGGCCACTTAAGACTGAGATGAGGAGGAATTTCTTCACTCGCAGGATGGTGAATCTTTGGAACTCTCTACCCCAGAGGGGTGTGGAAGCTCGGTCATTGAGCATGTTCAAGGCAGAAGTTGACAGATTTCTGGATTCTAATGATATCAAGGGATATGGAGATAGTGTGGGAAAGTGACATTGAGGTAGATGATCAGCCATGATCAAATTGAATGGTGGAGCAGGTCCGACAAGCCGAATGGCCTACTCCTGTTCCTATGTTCCCAGGAATCAACTGAGGTGTTTATAATGGTGTTAGCCACTTAAGAAGCAAAAGAACCAATCAGCACAGAGAGGAGAGTGGAAATTAGGTTTAAAGAAATCAGGAGTGTGCAGAGTATGGAACAAATAGCCGACTCTAGTTACCACAGGGATGAAATTTATCTTTGGTTCTTTGGCAGTGCTGCAAGACAAGCGAGCGCGAATCGGAATCCCATTTGTATTCCACCCAATTTTTCTATGAAAGACGGAAAGAAACCCAAACGGCAGACAAAACCACCCAAGATGAATTTCCCTCCTGATGTTCCTAGTTAATGGCTTTATAATGGATGGAACTTTGTGCTGCTGCAAACAGTGAGGCAAGCACTTTTGCCCAAGTTTATATCTCATAGACTGGGACAGTCCCTAAAGCCGTGTGACAAATTGGCTAGAAATGTGTGGAAGTGTACAGATATTTATAAACAGATCCCTCGATTTAATCCGTGTGGTTACGCCACCAAAACAACATATCAGGCAGCTGTCGCAAAAGGAAAGCTTTTTTTCTCCCTGATAGAGAATAAATTTGATCATATACGTGTGGGATATATGTTGGACACTGGATTGGACAGATCACCCGACAAGCGCGTCTGCTATTTGATTAATCAGGACATACTCGTACTTAACTTTGTACTGATCCACTGGTGAGTGTGGGATGTGAACCTCTGTCACACTGGCTGTTTTCAATGGAAATTTTCCAAGGTCAGTTCCCCTCAACTCTTCACACAGTTAATAATAAAGAGACACATACCTTCCTCCTGCTACGGGTGCTGGGGAGTTGATAGCTTGCACCATGTCCGTGGTGAGAGCGTCCAGAACGCTGGTGATGAACTCCAACTTTTTCGCTCCAGGGCAACCTGCAAAAGGTGAAAGGTTAACACTCATAACTATAATGGTGGCAAGTGTGGCTTGACAAGTAGCGTTTGATGCCATTTCCCCCAGTCTTTATTTGTAATCATTTCCTTTCCACCCGGAAGTGATTTCTTTGGGTTTTATGGCCTGGGGGAGAGCTAAAGGGGTCAAGGCGGCACGAACCTTACTCCACTCTCACCCGATTCATCCTGTTGCTGATCAAATCATGTAACTGAATGGTACAAATTACCGCACAACAGAACCTGTCCTAGCATCAGAGGCTTGAAGCGGCTCACAGGCCAAGCAGCCGGGCCTTCTGAGTGGGCCAGCGGCTCCTGGAGGAGGGCCGCCCTCCTTGACAGGGCAAGCGGCCTTGGTGGCAGCCACTGAATTGGCGAGAGGATGTCCTGTCGCCAGCCCGTGCAAAACGCGTTTCTTCCTGACGTCGGGACCCCTGCACAAATGGGTAAAACCCTGTCCCACCTCTTTATGCCTTCGGGAAACGTTTTCTCGATTAAAATCTGACTGGGTGATAAAAGTAAAAATCGATTAAGAAGTTGTAGGGCTTGATTTTTAGTCGCCCCCCCAACCCCCCCCCTCCCCCGCCCTCCCACCTCCCCCAGGGCTGGGATCAGAAGCAGGTGGGCAGGCGCTAAAATTAGCACTGCCGCCTGACATGTGGGGTGCCAACTTGCCCCTGCAGCCCCCCCCCCTCCACGTCAACACTCACAGAGGCAGGATGGAGGGGCAGCAGCAGGGCCACCTGCCCACATGTGGCGGGTAGCTGATTAAAGTCACTGATGGCCACTTAAGGCCAATTAAAGGAAACCGACTTCTCCAGGTTCCCACAGGTAGCGAGGGTCAGCTGAGCTGCCTGAAGGCGGCCTCCTGGTTGTAGACAAGAGGGCTCTCTGTCTATCTGGGTGCAGCAACAGCTGCAGGCCGCCCTGTGTAGAGGCTCTCCTTTCCCCTCCCTCTCCACACCGTGCCCCCGCCACCTCCTCTCCCCCACCCCCCCCCCCCTCCCCCCCTCCGCCAAACCTCCGCACCCCCCCTCCTCATCCACAGTGGTGGCCTAGCTGCAAAAGCTATTTTTAATTTAAACTTTAAAAAGGTCGGGAGAGAAGAAGGCACCTCCACTTTGAAGCACCCTCTCCCTTACCTTCATCACAGCCTACTGCTATCTTAAAGCTGAAAGGCCTCTCTCTCCAGCTTCGAGAGACCACCCACCCACCCTTAATTGTACCCACTTTCTGGCCATTAATTGATTGTCCTTGAGGAAATCACAATGAGTGACCACATCCTACACAGTGCGGGCTTCGGACCAACACTTCAGCCTGTCGGCAGCGTTTTGAATCCCATGGGGTCAATTTTTCGGTACACTTATCCTCTTCTCTCTGAAGTCAAGATCAGTTGCCCTAATTCACTCTCCTCTAAGACCTCACAACTGAGGAATTCCCCACCTCCCTCAGTGTTCCTGCAGTCAACAGACTTTACTAACCTCAGCCTGACATCACCTAACCATGACTATCTGATTTCACCATTCTCCCTAACCTCTTTCAATAATGATGGTATTGTGCACTCTTAGCCTTTCACTTATATTTCTCAATGAATAAATCTTTGACTTTATTTAGTATTGCTGAGACACACACTAATGTTTCGTCAACATAACTTTGTTTACATGACCGAGTTTCCTGATGGCAAACTCTTAATCACTATCATCGCCAGATGTAAATGGGCAAGGGTTTCAATACTGCTTTCGTAACAGCAAATACAGGAGCCATTGTAGTGTGAATGTCAACACTGTACTTAATGCTCTAACATTTAGCTAAAGCTGTACGTGGTCCACTTACACCAAAGAGCATATGTGGAAATTTCTAATGCTTTACAGAGATAATCAAATTAAACTTTTTTCCACTGGCACCACACATACTTGTGAAAGGTCAAAGAGTCCTGAGCAAAGCAAAGAAGTCTATCTATGACATTGTTGGTTTTTTAAGAGATATTAGCCCATCGATGACATCATTAACTTGGCAACAGAGCTTCTCTGGCCGAGGCAATTTTGATTCTTACTCAAAGGGCTCCTTTTGTATGAGTAAAGAGGCAGCGCCGTGTTAATATCTTGGATGCAGTGATGTAAAAGGAGTGGCTTTAGCAGGTGGGAAGGAGTAAACACACAGAACAGAGGCAGCTGTACAAAAACACACACCATCAATCTTGCACGTTAATAGTATTAGATTACAATTCTATACTGTGTGCTTTATTCACAAGGTTCCTAATGATCAGAGACTATAAAGCACGACATGTGACAACAGGCAGGGACATAAAGCAGATTCCCTGGTTTCCAAAAGTACTTTTAATTTTGACTGTTTCCCTGCAATAGGTGGATCATCCAATCTCAGGACCTTCTCAAAAGTTGCATGTGTTTTTTGGCTCGACTATGCACCTATTCAAAGAAAGTGCTTTGGCTGGTAGAATCCATGAAATTATAATTTCCTTTTAAAATAAACACAAAGGGCGGAATCATCCCAGATTTGCAATGGGGGGTTTTCGAGCTGTATCATCCCATTCCCGCACATCCCGCCTCATTAATTGTGCATTCCCGGGAAACACGCCAGATCACTGGCAGGGCGGCCTCTGATTTGCCCGTCCCACCGGTCACCTCAGGCCTTCACTAATCTGGGCACCATATTTAAAGGGCACCCCTGCACAGAGCCCGCACTCAGGGATTGGGAGCTGCTACAAAGTCATGGCTACCAAAGGAGGGAAACATGCTGACCCCAAATTTCATGACACCTCCCTCGAGTGTCTACTGGACGCTGCGGAGGCCCACTGTGAAGTCCGCTACCCCTGCTCTGGTTGGAGACCAGCAGGCAAGGTCACCAATTCTGCATGGGAGGCGGTGGCAGTGATGGTCAGCACCAACACCCTGCAAAAGAGGACAGCCACCCAGTGCCGAAAAACAATGGATGATCTCCGTTATGCCACTCCACCGTAAGTCACTCTTCTCGTCACTCTCAACTCACACACTCACAGGGATCTCACTCACTGCCAATTCACGGAACATCACCAGTCATTCCCTCACACACACCTGCAGGGCAGCCCCATCTCACTCCAGCTTCCCTTTCCCCTCAAGGAGTCAGGAAGGGCCCTCGGGCACCCATAGGGAGGAGGATCAGCAGGTGCACACCCCAGGACCATTCACCCGGGTGACTCCAAGAGTGTTCAGCACATCTGAATCCCCTCTTCACAGGCCGAGGAGGGTGCCATTGCCACACAGGAGGCCAGGGCCCTCCAAGGTCTCGACCCTTCAGGCTGCCTCCACCTCCACTGCGGATGTCAGGGGAGCACCAAGGCGTAGCAGCAGGGTTAGGAAGGATAAGACGATGTAACTCTTTCGAGTTAAAACCAATTTAAACTAAATTAACAAAATTAGGATAAATCAGGCACAGCCCCTAATTCAGGTCAGCTGTAAAACCAAGAACAAAGTTTAAAGGAAACTTACAAATTTTAAATCAAAATGTGATTAAAGGGGTCAACAAAACACCCCAGTCCCCGCGGGATAAGACAATGTAACTCTTTTGAGTTAAAACCAATAAAACCAAATCAACAAAATTGGGATAAGTCAGGCACAGCCCCTAATTCAGGTCAGCTGTAAAACCAAGAACAAAGTTTAAAGGAACCTTACAAACTTTAAATCAAAATGTGATTAAAGGGGTCAACAAAACACCCCAGTCCTCACGGGATAAGACAATGTAACTATTTCGAGTTAAAACCAATAAAACCAAATCAACAAAATTGGGATAAATCAGGCACAGCCCCTAATTCAGGTCAGCTGTAAAACCAAGAACAAAGTTTAAAGGAACCTTACAAACTTTAAATCAAAATGTGATTAAAGGGGTCAACAAAACACCCCAGTCCCCACGGGATAAGACAATGTAACTCTTTCGCGCACAAATCCGTTTCCAGCTGTTTCAGATAAAGTTACATAGTTTGCCATTGTAAGATTTGAACTCTTGATCTTGGGGTTACAATCCCAGTACCATAACCACTTGGCTATTTAACTCTTTTGAGTACAAACACATTTCCATCTGTTTCAGATGAAGTTACATTGTTTCATAGTTTGCCACTGTGAGATTTGAACTCTTGATCTTGGGGTTACAAACCCAGTACCATAACCACTTGGCTATTTAGGTGCACAGCTTGGGCATGGGTGTTAATCACTTGTACTTAATGTTCACTATTGTAAATAAACACCCAAGAATGTCTCCCTGCCTATGGCTCCTTGTTATGATGAGCAGTGTGTCACTCAGATGTGAAACCTTGGCTCCTGCACAAGATAAAGGCAGGTGTCTCAGTCCAGGGTCCCTTCCCTGTGCAGTGATGGTCCAGCCTCACACTCACTGGACAAATTACTGATGCCTGGACCTCGACGATGCTTGTCATTGCTGCTAGAATGTCGTGAGCAGGCATCACAGAGTTTGATCATTCTCTCTGTGTGCGCTCAGCACCTTTAAGCTGGGGCTGGCCCCCATCTCTTCAGCACCTGTGACCAGTACGTTGTGCTCCTTAAAAGGTCAGATGCATTTAAAGTTTCACAGCTGAGTCTCCATGATATGACCCTGATCACAGAGCGCAAATGAGCTGCCCTCAGCCAGACAGCAGTTAGACATTCACAGAGGCTTTGTGAAGATCAATGGAGTGTCTCACTGCATGTCATCATCACCCTCCTGGAATCTTGTGACTATTAGGGCCTGAGCGCTGATTGTATATGAGCTACCATCAGCCATACAGGAGTGAAACGTTCACAGATGCAAGGTGAGGATGTCAGGATTGTCCTCACTGCATCTCATCATCCTCTACGAATCTTGCAGCTATGAGGGCCTCCTCTGCGCATCTGCCTTACCTGACCAGTGCAACGGCCTCTTCGCCAGAATCCAAGGGCAGGTTTAATAAATGATCTCAGAGTAAAGGTTCCCCTAGGAAACAGTGACCATAATATGGTGGAATTTAACATTAAGTTTGAGAGCGAGAAACTTGGATCTGAAACAATTGTGCTCAACTTAAATAAGGGTAATTACAATGGAATGAGGGCAGAGTTGGCTGGAGTGCACTGGGAAAGCAGTTTAACAGAAAAGATGATTGATGAACAATGGCAGACATTTAAGAATAGTTCATGACTCTCAACAAAGATATATCCCATTGTGGAAGAAGAATTCAAGGAAGGGGATAAATCAACCATGCTTAACCAAGGAAATTAAGATCGGTGTCAAATTCAAAGAGAAAACACACAATGTGGCAAAGATTAGTGGTAAGCCAGAGGATTGGGAAAGTTTTAAAAACCAACAAAATATGACAAAAAAATAAAGAAGGAGAAAACAAACTTTGAGGGTAAACTAGCAAGTAACATAAAAATGGACAGTAAGAGCTTTGTTAAATATATAAAAAGGAAAAGAGAGGCCAAAGTGAATGTAGGCCTCTTAGAGAATGAGGCTGGGGAAATAATAATGGGGAACCAGGAAATGGCAGAGGAGTTGAATAAATACTTTGCATCAGTCTTCACAGTAGAAGACACTAAAAGCTTTCCAAAAATACTAAATAATCAAGGGGTAAAAGAGGGGGAGGAGATAAATACAATAACTATCACTAGAGAAAAAGTACTAGGGAAGCTAGTGGGGCTAAAGGCCGATAGGTCCCCTGGACATGATGGGTTGCATCCTAGGATATTAAAGGAAGTAGCTACAGAGATAGTGGATGCACTGACAGTAATCTTCCAAGAATCCTTAGAAAAGCCCCAGAGGATTGGTAAATTTCCAATGTAACTTCCCTTATTCAAAAAGGGAGGGAGACAACAAACAGACGACTATAAGCCACTTAGCTTAACATCTGTCACTGGGAAAATGTTGGAGTCTATTATAAAGGAAGTACTGGCAGAGCATTTAAAATGCATAATCTAATCAAGCAGAGTCAGCATGGCTTCACGAAAGGGAAAGCATGTCTGACGAATTTATTAGAATTCTTTGAGGAGGTAACAAGCAGGATAGATAAAGGGGAACCAGTAGACATAATATATTTGGATTTCCAAAAGGCGTTCGATAAGGTACCGCACATAAGGCTACTTAATAAGAGTCCATTGTGTTGGGGGTAGTATATTAGCATAAATAGAGGATTGGCTAACTAATAGAAGACAGAGAGTTGGGATAAGGGGCACATTTTTGGGATGGCAACCTGTAACTAGTGGAGTGCCACAGGGATCAGTGCTGGGGCCTCAATTATTTACAATATATATTAATGACTTAGATGAAGGAAGTGAATGTACTATTGCTAAGTTTTCAGATGACACAAAAATAGGTGGGAAGGCAAGTGGTGAGGATGACACAAGGAGTCTACAGAGGGATATAGACAGATTAAGTGAGTGGGCAAAATCTAGGCAGATGGAATATAATATGGGAAAATGTGAGGTTATGCACTTTGGCAGGAAGAATAGATGAGCTGAATATTATTTAAATGGAAAAAGACTGCAAAAGGCTGCAGTCCTTGTGCATGAATCCCAAAAAGATAACATGCAAGTTCAGCAGGTAATAGGAAAGGCAAATGGAATGTTGGCCTTTATTTCAAAGGGAATGGAGTATAAAAATAAGGAAGTCTTGCTAAAACTATACAAGACACTAGTTAGACCACACCTAGAATGCTGTGAACAGTTTTGGTCCCCTTATCTAAAGATAGATATACTGGCATTGGAGGCAGTCCAGAGAAGGTTCACTAGGTTGATCCTGGGGATGAAGGGATTTTCTTATGAGGAGAGGTTGAGTAGGTCGGGCCAGTGCTCATTGGAGTTTAAAAGAATGAGAGGCAACCTTATTGAAACATATAAGATTCTTAGGGGGTTTGACAGGGTAGATGCTGAGAGGTTGTTTCCCCTTGTGGGAGAGTCTAGGACCAGAGGGCATAATCTCAGAGTAAGGGGGCACCCACTTAAAACAGAGATGAGGAGGAATTTCTTCTCTCAGAGGGTGGTGAATCTGTGGAATTCTTTACCCAAAGGGCTGTAGAAGCTGGGTCATTAAGTATATTCAAAGTGGAGATACTCAGATTTTTAATCAGGAAGGGAATCAAGGGTTATTGGGAAAAGGCAGGAAAGTGGAGTTGAGGATTATCAGATCAGCCATGATCTCATTGAATGGAGGAGCAGACTCGATGGGCTGAATGGCCTACTTCTGCTCCTACATCTTATGGTCTTTTGGGACCTCATCATTGTCATCCTCTTCGACATCCTCCTCATCGGAGGATATGTGCAACTCCTCCATCTCCTCCTCAGCCAGGTCCACCCCCTTGTATTGGTCGCTGCAAAGTGCCAGGTTACGAAGCGCACAGCAAGCAGCGGTGATGCATGACACCCTCTGGGGACTGTTTTGCAGTGCTCCACTAGACCAGTTGAGGCACAAGAACCTCATTTTCGACATGCCTATCATTTCTCCACCAAAGTCCAGGCCACGGCATGAGTCTTGTTGCTCTGCTGCAGCCTGAGGCCGCCGCATGGGTGTCATCAGCCACATCCTCTAAATGGGTAGCCGAGGAGCCAACCCTGCAGCCTCTCTGCACCCGGGAAGATGTCAGGGATCTGAGACCTGCTAAGGATGTCAGAACGTTCCCTGGGAATCGTACGCAGACCTGTAGGATGTGCTTGTGGTGGTTGCACACCAACTGAACTTTCAGAACACTCAGCTGAACATTGTGGTTCACGTAGTTGACTGTTTGTTGCCATGGAGATCTAAGCGCCACAAGAGTGCAGTCAATGGTACCCTGCACCTGCGGAAAACCTGAGATCTGCGCAAATCCCAGCGCTCCTGCTTCCTGATCCCGGGTGAAATGCACAAAACTCTGTGCCTTTGCAAAGATGGTGTCCGTGACCTCCTGGATATACTTTTGAGTGGAGCCTTGCGAGATCCCACACAGGTCACCTGCGGAGCCGCGAAAGGAGCCACTGGGGTAATAATTGAGTGTCCCAGTCACTTCCATGGCCACTGGCAGTGGATGCCCTCCATGTCCCCGTGGCGCCAAATCCTGCAGTAGGTGGGATATGTGCCCCACCAGTTCCCTAAACATGCGCAACCTTCGGCAACACTAGTTCTCAGTCATCTGCAGGAATGACAGGCGCCATCTATCGACCCTGGGTCTAATGAGGCACCTACGAGCGAGGGCTCCCTGTGGATCCTCAGCTGCGTGTGCAGCAAGTGCTGCCTCCCCTTCATCTTGAGGGAGGTGCTCCTCCCTTTGCTGAACCAGGCACCTCCACCGCTCTCTTCCTCTTTTTCTTCTCTGCTCCCTGTAAGCCATGAGGCACACCGCTAAATCACCAGGCTCCATCATCCTGATGTTCTCTTCCAGCAGGATCTAAGAGAGCGATGCAGGGGTTAGCATATGTGTCCTATGAACCTCTCGGTTAAGTCTGAAGGCCCCTTCACACATACAGGAGAGTGCTGGCCACCACTTGGATGGCCAGTGTGTAGTGCGCTCATTGGCTGTCCAAAGCCCCACCCACCTCCACTTGACCGATTGGTGGCAGCTTCGGCCACCGGACTGCAGGCTGTGCTCTCAGCTCAGGTGCAGGCATCTCCTAACCCGCACTGCAAGGCTGCACTGTTAGCTTGAACCATAATGGATACTGGTCCGAATCTTAATAAAGACATTGTAAGGGGCTGTGAGCGCCTCCACCAGTGACTGTACCATGGCCAAGGGGATTGTACAACTTGCTTGGTCGTCCAATTGTTCTGCTGCTCCCTAAAACGCACATTAGCTTGCAGTCTGCGCCTGAGGGGTGAAAAGTTCTGGACCATTTAGTGGCACTTTCATCCTTTTGTTTTGCTGGAAAAGCTTCAGAGGCCCAACTCCAAACATGTCAGCTATGGAAGATTGCTCACTTTTAACAAGTTTTTCCAAGTGCATGGCCGCACTTCCCACCACCCCACCTCCTCCACCCCCAACCCCCAGCATGTGCTTGTGTATTTCCTCCAGTCTGTCTGCGCTGCCTTGTCCCCCAACCCCTCCCTCCCCCGGCCTGACCCGCACTGGAGACCCTGCCCCGGCACTGCACTGAAAGCCAGGTGGGAGAAAGCGACTTGCCTGTGCCCCTGTGAATGCACGGCGCCTCTTCCTAGATGCCCTACGGGTGACGCTCACGGGCGCTGCGTCAGGTTGTGTGCCCTCACCTCCGAGTTCCCTCGAAGTTCAGGTTGCCAGCTGCACGCCTTTGAAAGGCAGTGGTGAAGCCGCTCTAAAGTCACGCTGACGTGGGCGGCTAATTTGACGTGGGGGGGGATGATTCCAGCGAGCAGGGCGTGTAATTGGGTGCAAATGTATTCAAATGATGTTCCCACCATGTGACAGCAGGAACCACGGCCCACCATTGGCAGGTGGAGCGGACCATCGCAAACTGGTTGCACAGCGGCGTAAAACTGATTTTTGGCCTTCTGGCTATATAGTGTCCACCCACCACCCACCATGACATCAACAGGGCCAAAACATTCTGGCCAAAGGCTTCATTCTGGCTCTCTATCCAGCTCTACCTGTCCCACCCTCCCCCCCCTCTACCAGCTTATATTTCACCTCATTTCTCTATTTCCTTAGCTCTGATGAAGAATCATTTGGACTCGAAACGTTAACTATATTCCTCTCCGCAGATGCTGTCAGACCTGCTGAGTTTTTCCAGCTATTTTTGTTTTGGCTTCATTCTATAGGTGTCTTTAAGAGGAAACTTCATCCAGTCAAACTAAAATCAAATTAGATAATAATAGCTGACTCCAAATGGACAAACATTGTAATATTTTCTGTAACACATACTCAACATCCAGGTCATGCCGCACCTGATAAATAAATGGCTCACGCCTCTTTCCTTATTGGGTATAGTCAATTCTGGTTCCCAGGATGTGAGGGGTTTGCCACGTTCCTTGAGGGGATGAAGAGGAATGTCACTGTAAGCAGTATGACATATGGATAACAAATGGGTGAGCTCAAGTCCTTTTGCCTTAGATACAAAGTCTCAGTGGGGACCTTAACATAAGGTTCCATTCCATTTCCAAGGGTGCTTTACCTGAAGGCAGGTCCTTGGCTCATTGACTCAGGATGAAGCATCTGCGGACATTTTCTTGGTAGTTTTTCTCAATGATGGTTTACCACTTCCTTCCACTGTCAAGGGCAGGGCAAGGAGGCAGGTCCTACATCTACCTCAGCTGGAGCCAGAATGTTGGCGTTAATCTGAACCACACACTAGCCATCCAAGCAAACCATGCCCTTACTCTAAGATACTTGGCTGAACTGAGACAGTAAAACCGGAAGAGTATCCTCTGGAAGTCCATAGCCAGGATTTTACAGCCCCACCGCGGACTGTCTCCCCCACCCGGCGGATGCAACGAGCCATTGAAATCTCTGTTCAGCTCGGCAGGACCGTACCATCTCGCCGGGCAGGAGGGGCCAAAAAATCCTGGCCTATGGGTACAAGTTCAAACTGTCTTGTGCACATTTAGGACTGGCGCAAAAATACATTTTCTTGGTGGATAGTAACTGTTGGCTTGTTGCCAGGAGCAGTGGGAGAGGCCACGGCATTGGACTCTTTTAAGAAATGGCTACATGCTGGAATGAGGAGATGGTGGGTTTGGCTTTGTAGAATTAAATTAAATGTCATTCAAACCTATCTTGTGGCCACTTTTACTAGGTTGGAAATTTTATTAGGGATGGGCAACAAATGCTGATTTTGCCACACACTGAACCTGTGATTGTTAAGATTGTTGGTACACATAATATAGCACATGTCTTTAAATAATATGCCAGGGAGTGGATAAAGATTGGCTCCAGTTCCATCCTTCACTGCTTGGCTATTTAAGCTCACCTTTCCAGAACCACTTCATCCAACTCAAAGTCACAGGGAGTCAGAGCCTATCCTGATAGGCAATGGGCATAGTATGCCCAGGACAGGATGTCAGTCCATCACAGGACACACACACACACACACTGAGGGACAATTTAACCACAGCCAATCCACCTAACCAGCACATCTTTGAACAGTGGAAGGAAACTGGAGGAAACCCACACAGGGAGAATGTGTGCACTCCACACAGGCAGGTAACTGAGGTGAGAATCAAACCTGGGTCGCTGGAGTTGTGGGGCAGCAGCACTAACCACTGCTCCACTGTGCCGCTCGGCTATTCAAATGGTAACCCATGCAAAAGCTCCCACGGAATAATTTTGAAGAAGAGCAGGGGAGTTACCTCTGGTCTCCTCACCAACAGTTAACCTTCAGCTGAAGTTACTAAAATCAGATTATCTGGTCATCACTGTAGGCTTGTGGGGCCTTGCAAATTGGCTGCTGTATTCCCTACTTTACAGGTGACCACTTTGCAAGTACCTCATTGACTGCAAAGTGCTTTGGGACATTCTGAGGGTGTGAAAAGCGCTCCAGAAATGGGAGTCTTCCTTTTTCTTTTCTTTAACCTCATCAAGTAACAATTCACGAAGAGCCCCTCAGAACCTGGGCGTTTCGCTTTGGAACTTTTTACGCCCAATTGCGATATTCAACTTAAAATTGCAGTACCCAAGGTAAGCACATATTTGTTGCACTGCAACTCATGCCACTTTTCTGTTTAATTCGCTGTATTCATCCTGCCCCTTCAGAAATGGGTCTGATTGTGGCAGATGTTGTACAATTTCACAAAGCATTAGAGAGCATGTGAATATATGCACAACCATCTGGTGACCTCAGGGGACGATTATTTAATGGTTGCCGGATTTTGTTCAGGAAGGATTGCGGTGGGGGTGGTGTGCTGTTAAGGAAGAGGAGAAATTACGAACCAGGATCTCCGCTGTGTATAGATACCGCATGTCGTGCTAATCCAGAATGAAGTGATTTCCTGTTGAACCTTTTCAATTTTATAAAGATTAAAGTGCCTAAAAGGTGAATGACTGACAACGAGGTTCAGCCTAACCAACAGAATGGATAATAATGGTGCCTTTGCCAGTAAATTCCAATGTGAGTTATTGGCTCCTACATTTCCACCCGCTCATCCATATTTTCCTTGTTTCAGTTTCTCAAGTTGCCTCATGCTGTTACGTGCCTTCCTTCAGCTGAGGAAACAGGACCGATTGCTATGCAGTCAACAAGTAACTGCCAGGAGGCTCTCTGCATGGAATAATTCCTCTGCAGTGGATTACGTTCTGAATTTAATTCCGTTCTTTTCTTGAAGTTTTGAATGGCTGAGTGTATTTTGGTTGTTAAACTCTTCCCTGAGTTCTAACGCAGCTTCCTCCTCAAAAGCGCTTGAACAGAAGTCATCTTGGATTTAAGGAGTCAAATAGCTGGCTTTTCTTTTCACCTTTCTCTTGGGGTAATGTGCGTCAGAGCTGGGAAAGTGTTCCAAGCAGTCACGAAACTAGGAATGACGTGGGCTTGAAGTGTCGAATGAGCAGTAATGGCAAAGAATTCATTCACCACAAACACAGAGCATTGTGCTGGTTCTCTGGTTAGAAGCATAGAAGTTCACAGCACAGAACAGAAACATTCAGGCTTTTTTGTATACAGCCTTGCCCTTGTTAGAACTATCCAAAATGAATCATAGAACAACACAAAGTCTCATCCCACTGCTCTGCGTTTCTGCCATACGTCTCCATCTTTATTTACTTCAATTATTTTAGAATTGTAGAATGATACAGCATGGAAGGAGAGGCCATTCAGCCCATTGTGTTTGTGCCAGCTCTTTGCCAGAATTATCTCATTAGTCCTTTCCCCTGACCTTTGCCCTGTAGAGTGTATTCCAGATCATAACAACTTTTCCTTCTTATTTCCCCTCTTTTGCCAAATTACCTTAAATTTGTACGTTCTGGTTACCGACTCTTCTGCCAGTGGGGACTGTTTCTCCTTACTTACTTTATCAAAGGCCTTCATGATGTTAACATCTCTATCCAATCTCCCCTAAACCTTCTCTGCCTATGGAGAGCAGCCCCAGCTTCTCCAGTCTCTCCATTTTACTGAAGTCCCTCAGCCCTGGTACCAATCCAGTAAATTACTGCAGATGCTGGAGACCCGAAATTAAAACAGAAAATGATGGAAAACCTCAGCCGGTCTGACAGCCTCTGTGGAGAGAGAAACAGAGTTAATGTTTCGGGTCCAGTGTGGATTTACTTCAGGATGTTGGACTTGAGACGTTAACTCTGTTTTTCTCTCTCCACAGAGGCTGCCAGACCTGCTGAGGTTTTCCAGCACTTACTGTTTTTATTACCATTCTGGTAAATTTCCTCTGAATCCTCTAAGACCTTGACATCCTTCCGAAAGTGTGTTGCCCAAAACTGCACACAATCCTACAACCCGGGCCTAGTTTATAAAGTTATAAAAGTGACTTATAAAGGTTTAGTATAGTTTCCTTGCTTTTGTACTCTGTCCTCTGTTCCTAAAGCTAATGATCCCATATGCCTTTTAACAACCTTCTCAATTAACTTGCTCCTCCACTTTCAAAGATTTGAGTGCACATGTCCCCACCCCCACGTCTCTTTGTTCCGGTGCTCCATTTAAAATTGTACCATTTAGTTTATATTGCCTCTCCCTATTCTTTCTATCCAACTTTACTAAAAATGGTCTCTGCTTCTACCACTTCTTGGGGCAACACCCTTCATGCCAATACAAACATAAGAAACCAGGAGGAGGCCCTTCGGCCCCTTGAGCCTGCTCCGCCATTCAATAAGGTCATGGCTGATCTGACTGGGGCCACAACTCCACATTCCCGCCTGCCCTCGATAACCTTTGACCCCCTCGTTAATGCTGAACAACTCTCTACATAAAGAAATAATTTATAATCTCTCACCGCAGTCTCTCAGTTACAATTTAGCTTCTTACAGCAGTCAGGGTCAGCTGTGAACCAGTGGAACAATGGGGAAAGTTTCACAGACCCCACCAGCATATCTTCAGGCGGGAGGAGGGACGGGGGGAAAAGGGAAGTAAAACAGGTAGCCTGCCCACCGCCTTGCCACTTACCCCCCCCACCGAGCTGACCCCCCACATTATGGGCGGGGCCGGTAGGGTGCCAACCAGCCCACCTGCCTGTCCTTCGGCCTATTGAGGCACCTCAACCAATTAATGGCCAGTTAAGGGCCTCATTTCACCTCTGCCGCAATAATACATGCAGCTGGGGGAGGATGGAATGAAGGAAGCCAGCCTGCTATTTTTTGCAACTCAGTCTAAAAGGCTGGAAGGAAGTTGTGGGGGGGGGGGGGCGGTGGTGGTTAATCTCCTTTGGCAAGGGAGGGGGGTATTCCCTGTGCCCATTGGGGACCCTGCCCTTCCCCCACCCCACCAGCCCCATCAAGATCATATGTGCCTTTGTGCCTTTCACCCTAACCTCCAAAACATGATGCCCCCCCCTCCCCATCCTTAGGGTCATCGATCCTTCCCTGACCAATAGTCTTGGACTTACCCAAGTCCAGTAGGCCTGTTACCTTCTTCGCTGGACTCCTTTTGTAGTTCCAGCAGTGGCCACTGCTAAGTTCTGGCGCTGTTGGGACTGCCGGCAGCTTGCATGGGCGGGACTTCCTGTCTCTGAGGGGCAGAAGTCCCACACTCTCCTTGTTAAGGCCACCCCCAGTTTGTTGATAATAGTGAAAATTAAGCACAAGTGATTAACACCTTGCCCAGGCTGTGCAACTACATGTTCTTATCCTTCCTAACCCTGCCACTACATCTTGATGCTCCCTGGACATCCACAGCAGAGGTGGAGGCAGCCTGCTGACTGCTACGCCCTGTCTGTGATGACCTTGGCGGACATCCTCTGGGAGGCCGAGACCGGGGATGGGCCCCAGCCTGCTTTCGGGCTCCTGCTGTGTGGCAGTGGCCCCCTCCTCGGCCTGTGGAGCTGGAGCTGCTGAGGTCACAGGAAGAGGGGATTTGGATGGGCTGGACACACCCGGAGTCACCTGGACAGATGGCCCTGGGGTGTGCACCTACTGATCCTCCTCCCTATGGGTGCCCAAGGGCCCCTGGCTGACTCCTTGAGGAAAGGGGTAGCTGGAGTGAGGTCAAACTGCCCCACACACCTCTTCCAAACACATTGTTGGAGGCCAACTATGGCGTCAGCAATGGAGTTGAGTCCACGCAGCAGTGCAGGAGGGATGTCCTGGACCAAGGTCTCCATGGCAGCCACCATCCTAACAGTGTTGACCTCGGTGCGTTGGCATGCCGGCGCTATCACCTCAGCCTGAAGGTGGACAGACTCTTCCATTGTGCCTTGCAATCTGCAGAGCACAGCAGGCATCCCTTCCTGGTGTTCCCCAACTTGCCTTTGCAGCTCCAGCAACTGTGACATGACCGAGTCCAGAGGCTCGTCACCTGACTCGGACTCAGCAAATTTCTGGCCTCCAGCAGTCCTCTGAGTGCCGGGGACCTGGGGAGTTCCTGCCGCCGCCTGCTGTGTATCAGACAGTGCAATGTGCTCACCAGATTGTGATCCCGTGTCTATTCTAAAGCTAGGCCCCATTGAGATGTGTGTCTCTGCGCTGGTGGAGGGTGTGGGTGTGCGCTGTGATGGGACTTCGAGGAGGGTGCCTCCAGATTCCTCTTCAGCGGTTTCTTCGGGGCTTGATTGGAGTCTGTCGGCTGTTTGGCAGATGTGCCTGTGAAAGCAAAGGGAGATAATTAGTGCGTGGCAGTGGCCTGTGAAACAGGACACATCACACACAGCATGGTTGTCTGATGGACGTTGCACTGCTGGATCCTCACTTGGCTGAGCACCACCAACCTCACCGTCAACACGTCCAGATCCTCGCCGGCCAGCTGGATGGTTCTGCTTTCAAAGTCCATGCGGTTCTTGATTTCAGGTATTCCTCCACCGGTCTGTGACCTCACCCTCTTATTGTGTACCAGCTTGTCCTGCATGAATAGAGAAACGCGGCTACACTTTAAATATGGCGCCCGGCGTGATGAAGCGGCGAGACGATGGCGTGGCAGGCGAATAAGGGCCCGCCCTCCATGGAAGCGATGTGTTTCCTGGCAATGCATAATTAATGCGGCGGGTTTGGGGGGCGATACGGCAAGAAAAGCCGCCTTTGCGGCCAGCGGGTAAAACGACGCTCCCGCACATAGTGCAAATCTGGGACAATTCAGCCCCTGTTTTCCAAAATTGTTTCCGTTCCGCAGCCCCAATGAAAGTTTAAGCTAAACATGCTTCAGAACTTCAGCCTGTAGGCGTCTATTACGAAACCTTCAAAGTTGGTCTTTTCTGGAAACAGACTCATGAAGTTAGGATGTTGGGCTGACATGAGGTCGATCCTTGTTTTTTCTTTGTAACAAACAGGATTATTCCTTCAGGCCTATTTCCGCAAATGAGTGCCAGGAAAAGGCATAACAAAAAAATTGTTTGCAAGCAATATGCATGCATGAATGTCAAGCGAATAATTGGAAAATTCTTCAACAACCTCTGACCATGAACTCTGTCCTCCATTTTGACTTTTTCCCGCCCCCACCCTTCTCCCCCCACCCCAAGTGCCAGTCTGTATGTTGTTCTCATATTTTGCCTTCAGAAAGCGTTGACCCTTGTTCTGCTATTAACACTTTCTGCTAACTTGCTTCCAGACAGAGTTGACCTTTACACCGCTATTAACACCTGTTTTAGTCTTTAACACTATCATTCCCATTCCCTTTATCTTGTATCCAATGACATCGTTGTCATTTAATCTCTCCTGATCTTCAATCTAGCCTTGCCCTTCAATGTTGCTCCACCTGCTCCACGCCATCCCCCCACCACCACCCCCTCTTCAACAGCATAAAACCCATCACAATTCCACCTCTCTTCTGCTCTGATGAAGGATACTACAGACTCGAGACGTCAACTCTTTCTCTCTCTCCACAGATGCTGCCAGACCTGCTGAGTTTTTCCAGCATTTTCCGTTTTTATTTCAGATTTCCAGCATCCGCAGTTTATTACTTTTATATTAATTGGAAAATGCTGGTTGGCTGTATGTCAAAATCTAAAATCCACCAGTTAGGAAAATGTAAGTTAGACTGGAGCTAGTCCACTCTGTTCCTCCCTCACTTACAGCTATTTTTAGCCTAGTCACCCAGTCCATTTTTAGCCTAGTCACCCAGTCCACTTTCCCTTAGTGCTTCCCGAACGTTTTCCCGGTGGGACTCCATTTTAATGCCCCAGAATTCGTGTGACCCTAGAGCGAAAATTTGGTGGAGGCGATGGGGGGCAGGTACAAGAGTTGTCCAGCGGAGCTGGGTGGCCTTCAGCTGCTGTACGTGTGGGGTGGGGGGGCGGGGGGGGGGGGCGGTTTCCGGCTGCTGAGCTAAGAGGCAGGGGTGAGGTTGAGCATGGTGGGAAATGTCTAAACTGTAGGGTTTTTAAAGAAAAAACACCTATCTTCCCACACTTTTTTTTTTGCGACAGCCATCAGGCCCCAAAGATCTGTCCATTAGACCACACGCGCCATTAGAAAATAAAGTGAGGATTTAAAGGGGCCTCTCAGGCTGTTAGCACTCAGTCCGAGTTCCACGGCAGCCGTCGCTGCCTCGGGGTTCACAACCCCAAAATCCCGTCTCGCGGCCCCACTGGGGATCGCCATGCGCAGTTTGGGAAGCGCTGTCTTAAGCCTTCTGTACTCTCCTCTTTCCCACTGCCACTGGGGCTCTGTTTCACATCCCACTGTACGCAGCACTTGATAGAAAAAGAAAGGCCTGCATTTGTATAGCACCTTTCACTACCTCAGAATGCAAACACTTTATAGCCAGTTGAATACTTTTGAAGTGTGGTCACTCTTGTAATGTGGGAATTGTTGCAGTCAATTTGTGCACAGTGAGGTCCTACAAGCCGCAGTGAGATAGATGACCGGCTAGATCATTTACTGTGGTGATGTTAGTTGAGGGATAAATATTGGTCAGTACACTGAGGAGGATTCTCCTTCTCTCCTTTAGCACAGCGCCACAGGGTGTTTTACATGCCACTAATGGGGCAGATGAGGCCTCAGTTCAATGTCTTATCTCAAAGCCGAACCCTCCAACAGCACTGCGTCAGCCTCAATTTCACGCTGATGTCTCCGGAATGTGAACAGAAAGAGGGGAAGCTGCAGCCTTTACTCGAGTCGCGTTCAAAAGTACACGTTATTTAAGGATCCACCAGATTACTGAATCTAAGATGGAGGTTTCAAACTGAGTATAAGTTCTGCTCTCTCTCTTAAAAGGTTCAGCTTCAGTGTCATCTACAAGATTTAAAGGGGGAAGAACATTCAATTACAAAATTACAAAATCAGCCACAAAGGATCGATTAAAAAACCAAAGCTATAATTGAAATATTTTACATTCTTTAGGGAATGCAAGAAAAACAAAAGGGAAGGATTTCAAGAATTAGCATGAAACCTGAAAGTTATTTATTGGAAAAGAACAAAGAGTATTTAAAGGTTATTATATGCTGGTCACTAAGACGCAGGGGTGCTTGCAACCCTTCTCGCGCTATGTCAAAGTGTGCAAATTCATAAAGACTGATCTGTTGCTTTTCTAATCTTAGAACAAGTCCAGGTTTGCAGGTGCAGCATCAATACTGCTTCATTATAATGAGGCTGAATACATATTGATTCCCTGTCAAACATATTGATGTTTACAGGGCCATCAAGCAGCACCTGTGTGAAGGACTAAGCAGTTTCGAATGTATTCAGTCTTTGATTATCACAGTCGAATCAGCTCATTACCACAAGACAAACATACTCCAATGCTGCATTGGGGTTGTGCAGCACAAAGAACTATTGCCAAGACCTACCCCTCAAAACATGTCATCTGTACTAAATCCTCTCTTGTGTTTTGCCACGCAAGAGGAACACTCCACAATGAGTGAGCTTTCTTATCATGTTTAGCTTGAACGAACGCAGCTGGTGGAGAGAACATCAACTAATACAACATCAAACACATCTGACTGGGTATTGTATTGAGAGCACAATTCTCAGAGGTGCACCTGAACAAACTGACCTGGGCATAAGTGACAATTCTGTTCAGCAAGCTCGCTGTTCTTGTACTCACTCTGAACAAACTAAAGGGATAAAATTAAAAGAGGAACAATAGCTACACAATACTGGTAATCTCCAGGCCAGACATCACACCACATTCACTTGGTGATTTTTTTGGAAGTGCCCTTATTTAATTCTCCCAAGCAACTTTCAAGTGAAACATTATTGCAACATTTTAAAGCTATTTCTCTGCTGCGTATTCTGCTGTGCTGATAAGAAACAGAGCTAGGAGAAAAGATTGTTGAAAATTAGCCAGGTTTAAATATAGGTTCACTGGTTGTTTGTACTTACAGCCTTGTCCTACATAGTGCCATATTAAAGTGGAATAACAAGTTTTATATTAAGCACGTACACACACACACTCCACACACACACACGCATTTATTGAAAAACTCTCCAGTAGCTCATGCAACCCATCACAGTGGGAACCATGGCAACCGGGCCCACTTAATTGCAGGTGAGATCCCATGTCAGTCTCCTGACAGTGGCAAAACCTCCACCAATTAAATCGGAGGGCGGAAGGAGCTGATGTGGGATTCCCTGCAACCCCTGGCAATGGGATGTCAATTAGCCTCATTAATGAGCCAACTGAGACCCATTATCCCGGAGCCCACTACAATTTAGTGGTACGTTCGCGGCCGGATGTCCCTGGAGAGGGAGCACACGGTGTCTGCCGGCACACTCGAGGCCTTCCGTGCTAAGTGGGCACCGCGGGGACTGGGGTGTTTTATTGACCCCTTTTATCACATTTTGGTTTAAAGTTAGTAAGGTTCCTTTAAACTTTGTTCTTGGTTTTACAGCTGACCTGAATTAGGGGCTGTGCCTGATTTATCACAATTTTGTTAATTTAGTATAATTGTTTTAACTCTATAAGAGTTACAATTTAGTGGTGGCTCGGGGTAAATGGGGCCTGCATGGCTTTCTTACACCTCCTGAAGGCCGCCCAGCAACACCAGGGGTCTCTTGGGGGGAGAGGGGAGGCGGAGGTGGGGGTTGGGGGGTTTGGGGGGGGGGGGGGTGTCCCTCTGTGCCCGGCTGAGGAACCCAGCACCAGGAAGACGGGGAGGGGAAACCACTGAAAGTCAGGCCCTGCCTTTGTTTCTGACTTCTCTGCTTCCCCCGTCTCCCACGATCCCTGCAATCCCCGTCCTGCTCTCACTCATCCTTGGTGCGGGATGGGGGAATGGAGTCCCTCCGCGATCCCAGGCCTCTATTGGGTGCTGCTGCCACCACTCCCGTGACAGCATTTCCAACATGGGGACCCTCAGTCGCGGGGAAGGCCAGACGGTAGCTTCTTCACCGCCTGATGGGCACTCAATTCCATCAGGCCTCCCCCATGGAACTGACAGGGGTTCCCCACCGTTGTCCAATCAGTGGGCAAGACCCCCACTAGGCCTATTAAATCCCGCCCCCATTTTCTTTTTTTAATTCATTCATGGGATGTGGGCTTCACTGGCTGGGCCAGCATTTATTGCCCATCCCTAGTTGCCCTTGAGAAGGTGGTGGTGAGCTGCCTTCTTGAACCGCTGCAGTCCCTGTGGTGTAGGTACACCCACAGTGCTGTTAGGGAGGGAGTTCCAGGAATTTGACCCAGTGACAGTGAAGGAACAGTGATATATTTCCAAGTCAGGATGGTGAGTGACTTGGAGGGGAACTTCCAGGTGGTGGTGTTCCCATCTATCTGCTGCCCTTGTCCTTCTACATGGTAGTGGTCATACATTTAGAAGGTGCTGTCAAAGGAGCCTTGGTGAATTCCTGCAGTGCATTTTGTAGATGGTATATATTGCTGCCACTGTGCGTCAGTGGTGGAGGGGGTGAATGTTTGTGGATAGGGTGCCAATCAAGCAGGCTGCTTTGTCCTGGACGGTGTCAAGCCTCTTGAGTGTTGTGGGAGCTACACTCATCCAGGCAAATGGGGAGTATTCCATCACACTCCTGACTGGTGGCATTGTAGATGGTGGACAGGATATGGGGAGTCAGGAGGTGAGTTACTCATCGCACTATTCCTACTCTCTGACCTACTCTTGTAGTCACAGTATTTATATGTCTAGTCCAGTTCAGTTTCTGGTCAATGGTAACCCCCAGGATGTTGATAGTGGGGGATTCAGCAATGGTAATGCCATTGAACATCAAGGGGCGATCTTAATTTCATAGAACCCACCTTATTGTCTCCCTGGCATGATTTTATGAAGTTTATTCAACATCTGTCCAGGATCTTGAAATTACAAAGAAACTAATGGCATCTCCAACTGTTAAATTCCTGTTTAAAAATAAGGGGCTGCCCATTTAAGACAGAGATGAGGAGAAAACTTTTTTTCAGGAGGGTCACAAGTCTTTGGAACTCTCTTCCTCAAAAAGGCGGTGGAAGCAGAGTCTTTGAATATTTTTAAGGCAGAGCTAGATAGACTCTTGATAAGCAAGGGGGGGTGAAAGGTTATTGGGGGTAGGTGGGAATGTGGAGTTGAGGTCAGCCATGATCTTATTGAATGGCAGAGCAGGCTCAAGGGGCCGAGTGGCCTACTCCTGCTCCTAATTCCTATGTTCATATATTAATTCTTAAGTCAAGAGTATCTGAGTGTTTTGTTTTCACAGGCTGTGAAAGTGAGTAGTAATAGAGCCTTGCCAGTCATGTATGAAGTTTACATCCATGTTTTTCTTAATTTGCATGTGTCTCAAGTTGCTGATGGCTACAGTTTCTGGCATTTAAGGTTTATTCACCAATGAGGTAATAGCACTCAGAGGGCCCTTTCCAAACCTATATGTTGGCAAAATTCCAACTATAACAATGACTTGGATTTAAATATCAAGTGACATTGCATTTCTAAGCATTTATAAAAAAAATGGGCAGGAGTTAGCTTTGGAAAAACTCTGTAATCTTTTCCTGCTGAGCATGCTGCTTTCGGACGTGCGAGATACACTCCGCCATTTTGTCAATGCAGTCAAGTACGTTGGATTGTGTTCCTGCTTCTTATCAACGGCCTCAATCATGAGTGATCAGCCACCATTGGTGGTCGGTTTTTAGGCTCCTGATCACCCCCTGATCCACCGCCTGGAGCTTGGCTGTGGTGTTGGGAGGTTAGAGCAACAACACTCTTCAAGCCAGCAATGTCAGGGTGCGCGGAGCAGTTGTCTGTAATGATGGCAATCTTCTTTTTCTTGCATTGATACATGTTGTCCACTCTCCCGATCCAGGTCTCAGAAACGCTGGAGGTCATCCAGGCGGTTTTGTTAGTGGGCAGTGCCCCAAAGCAACATGGCTTCTTGAACTTTCCTATCACAAGAAGTGGCAGATACTCGGTGCCATCCATGTTGACGCAGACTAAAGCAGTGACATGTTCCTTCCACCATTACATTGTTCACCTTTAACATCAAAGAGCAGTCTGGCTTAAGAGGGTAAAATAGTTCGATTTCATCCGTGTTAAAATTGTCTCTTGGCGCATACTCGTTCAAGACATTTTGGAGCCAATCATCTGCCACTGATGTCGTAACCACCGCACCCTCACCACTTACTGCGCGGAAGACGATGCTGTGTCTTGTCTCGAATCGGCCCAGCCATCTGTGACTGCCAGTGAACTCCATGCGGCCCAGCTTCTTATACCAGGGGGGCTCCCTCTACCTGCAGGGTTGGACCGGAGATGGGAACATTCTCTGCTCAAGCTGCCTTAAGTTTCGTTAGCCGGGCTTCTTCAACATCGGGATAAGCAGCCGTTTTCACCCTCTTCCTTGCTGGAGAGAATGCCAGCTTGTCCAACTGTTCCAAGGCGTTTGCCTTGTGTTTCATAATGGTGGACAAGCTCGATGGTGGCGTCTCCCAATCCTTTGCAATGTCCGCATTCCGCTTCACGCCAGGGTTTTCCATTTGTTCTATCAACTTCACCTTCTCTCCAATCGACAACACTTCTAACTTTCTCACAGGTTCAGTCACACTCGCATGGGGAGATCTCAATGTCAAATAATGGTTTGTCTAGTGCTCTGTGATTTTGCATGGTCTAACTCTGCTCTAATTGGCCAATGTGGTCATTTGACACACCTAGACAAGTTTGTGGAATTACCAGTGTGGAATTTCGGCTTATCATTGACATTGTTCTATGGGATTTGCTATTCTGCAGGCGGGAATGTTGATGACTTCGACATAACCGGAATTTTCAGTCATCTGAGTTTGACTCATTGCAATTTCACTGTATGCCAACGCACAATCTGAAAGTCTCAACTGAGCAAAAATAGTGTGAATTTTGAATCAGCTTCCCTTCTGTAAATGTCAGGTGTGAGCCCTTTAAATAGCTGCAGCAGTCCATGAAGTTCTGTGATTGTTTTGTGCACAGCAACCAGCTTGATTGGTACAACATCCACCATCTTCAACATCCACTCCCTCCACCACCGACGCACAGTAGCAGCAGTGTGTACCATCTACAAGATACACTGCAGAAACTCACCATGGCTCCTTCAGCAGCACCTTCCAAACCCGTGACCTCTACTACCTAGAAGGACAAGGGCAGCATTGATGGGAACATCACCACCTGGAGGTTCCCCTCCAAGTTGCTCACCATCCTGACTTGGAAATATATCATTGTCCCTTCACTGTTGCTGGGTCAAAATCCTGGAACTCCCTCCCTAACAGCACTGTGGGCATACCTGCACCACATGGACTGCAGCGGTTTAAGAAGGTGGGTCACCACCACCTACTCAAGGGCAATTAGGGATCAGCAACAAATGCTGACTTTGCCAGAGGTGCTTACAGCCCATTAAAGAAGTTTTAAAAGCCAATCTGTGCACAGCAAGTGCCCACAAACAGCAATGTGGTGTTTATTGAGGGATAAATATTGACTGAGGAACATTCCCCCACTCTTCTTTAAAATAGTACCATTGGATCTTTTATGTCCACCTGAAAGGACATGCAAGCCTCAATTTAACAGCTTATCCAAAGGCAAGCACCTCCAACAGTGCAGCACTCCCTCAGTACTGCACTAGAGTACCAATCTTGCTTGATTATACCCAAGTCCTTTTGTAGGACTTGAACCCACAGCTTTCTAATTCACAGGCACAAGTGCTACCAACTGAGCCACAGCTAACACTATAGGATTGGAAAATGTATTCAAAGGTTTAATCAGCACCATTGCAGTAATTGGAAATATTCAACCAAAATAGCAGCTAAAGTGGGACATGCTAATCTGTGACTAACACCTATCGAGATGACAAGTAGGTTCAGATTTTAATGGTAGTTGCCTCATTAACACATATACTGTACATTTTATATACTGCCATAGCTCAATTATCAAAAGCCTGATATTCCTGACATATTGGAGATTGTGAATTAACTGGAATCCTCTTTCAGCAGGTTTAAAACATAATAACAACCAATAACAAAAAAGGAATAGTAAACAACAAGATCTAACAACCATCTGAACTCGGAAGGTGCGCCACTCGATCACACAGGTATTGTAGTCACTTGACGAGAAATGTTCTACTGGATCTAAAAGAAGCCACTAGCCTGGCTAGGGCAACTGGAGCTCCCAAGACTGAAACGGATAGATTTTTGTGAGGTGAGGGTATCACAGGATATACAGCAAAGCTGGGTAATTGGGGTTGAGGTGCAGAGCAGCTATGATAGAACCAAAGGGCAGCACAGAGCCAAGTGGCCAAATGGCCTACTCCTGTACCGGAAGTTTCTATGGGAGCATTCTTGTGTAGAGCCCGGGTGAGAGCACTATCCTGATCGTCAGCCTCAAGATTCCCACCGTCCATGTTCACAGTTGAATAATGGTCACCTGGACAAGTTGGTTGGGGGCCACTGCCATCTGCAAGCTGTGCCAGTCAGGACAGGCAATAGTTGAGATCCCCTTTGTTAAACCAATTTGTGCACTTTATTGACATTATCTAATAAATAAAGCAGCTGCTCCTGCCATTATTTTGTTCAAATGATTTCAGCTCCCTGCAAGTACTAAACATGATGTCAACACAGCAATCTTTTCATATTCTCCACAACGCCAGTAAAAGTAGAAGCTAATCTGCTTCAGGTAACCACTCCTTTCCTTTTCAACTTATTTCGGTAATAAAATTCTTCCAAATTTCTCTAAACAATTTAAACAATCGTCTCAGCTTCGCTTCTCATTCCCTATATTTTATTTTGGCCCTACTTTTATTTCAATTCAGTATTTAAAATAAAGATCACGACAAGAATGTATTTGCAAATAAAGAGTCTGGAAATTTAAGTACCATGTGAATCTGAGCAGAACAACCAAAAGGGAAACAAATATATACGCTTATGTTACTTGGGTTTGTGCCTTCAACTCTTTTGAACATGAGTGGCCAGAACAAAGTCCCAACTGATGAGACTGGCAGTCCTGTTTGAAATTGTGTCCCCTGGTTCCAGGCTCCCCAATCAGGGGAAACATCTTACCTGCATCTAGCCTCTCTACCCCTTCAAGTGGATAGTGGGCGTTTGGGGTGTTGGGTAAGAGACGTGGGGTTGGGAGGGGGAAGGGAGGTTCAACAGCAACCAGACCTTAAGAGGGGTGGGGCCACCCAAAGTTAGAAGGGGGCTTCGAATGGAAGTGCCCCCCACATTCCACCCACCCACCCCATAAAATCACTGAGAGGTCGGGGCGGGCAGGAAGCCCATTCATTCTATTTCACGCTGCCCCACCACCACCCCCTCAACCCCACACGCAGCGCCTAAAAACCCACCGGCGAGGAGTGCGAAATTCAGGCCATTCTGTCCATTAAATTAAATGCATCGCCCTATTGGATGAAAAGAGCACATGCACGGATTTCCTCTGAAATTTGGAAAACCACTGCTCATATGTTGGCAGCATTTGCTTTGTCTTGTTTGTATTCCTGTGAGCATGAGGTGGTGCCTGGAGTTCCGGTGGAGACCAAAGGCACTAAAGTAGCAAACTCAGTGACTAATGCAAACAAAGCAGCATCTCATTCCCAAATAATAGTAAACAATCACAAGGCCACAAGTTTGGATGGTTGCAAAATTGCGCTTGGGCCTTGGTCTTCATTAGAAAAGTACAAATTATCTTTCTGAACATGCTTAGCAAACTTCATTCGATGCTCATCACCTGATAACGTTGTGGGTTCAAGTGTCATTCCAGAGATTTGAGCAACTAGGTGAAAACAAAAAAGTGTTGGAAAAACTCAGCAGGTCTGGCAGCATCTGTGGAGAGTGAACTCCCTGATGAACAGGTCACTCGACCCGAAACATTAGCTCTGTTTCTCTCCACAGATGCTGCCAGACTGGCTGAGTTTTTCCAACATTTTTTTTTGGTTTTTATTTCAGATTTAAATCATCTGCAGTATTTTGCTTTTGAATTTGAGCATTTAATCTAGGCTGGCACTCCAAGGCAATGGCAATTTGTCCTCTGCAACGGATGTAAAAAATCCTAGGATACTGTTTTAGACAGGAGAATTCTCCCACTATCCTGGCCAATATTTATCCCTCCAACAAAAGCATTAAGAACAGATTATCCGGGCATTAGCATGTTGCCGTTTGTGGGATCTTGTTGTTCCAAATTGAGTGTCACGTTACTCATGCTACAACAGTGACTGCACTTCAAAAGTACTTCATTGGTTGTGAAGTGCTTTGGATCATCCTAGGGTTGTGGAAATACACATGGGAGCGTTTCCTTGCTCTATCCACTTGGCTGTAACCTTTTTTTAAATTCATTCACAGGATGTGGGCGTCGCTGGCTAGGCCAGCATTTCTTGCCCATCCCTAATTGCCCTTGAGAAACTGGTGGTGAGCCATCTTCTTGAACCGCTGCAGCCCATGTGCTGTAGATACACCCCCAGTGCTGTCAGGGAGGGGGTTCCAGGATTTTGACCTAGCGACAGTGATGCTAGGTGGTCCACCCGGGTTCATTCATTTTAGACTCCATAGCAGTTTGATACAACCAAGTAGCTTGCTGGAGCATTCCAGGGGGCAGTTAAGAGTCAACCACATTGCTGTGGCTCTGGAGTCACATGTAGGCCAGACCACAGAAGGATCGCAGATTTCCTCCCCTAAAGGGCAGTAGTGAACCAAATGGCTTTTTAAAAATGATTTCATGGCCATCATTAGCTTTCAATTCCAAATTTATAATTTGAATTTAGAATTCTACCAGCTGCTGTGGTGAGGCTTGAACCTGCTTCCCCAGAGAATTAGCCTGGGCCATTTGCATTACTAAGCCAGTGACAGTACTACTACACCATCACTGCTCCCAGTTGCTATCATTATCGAGGTCGCCAGCAGTATAATGCTACCTACAATGAATCCTATCTTCCCTGCCCACTTAAGTCGCAGTTGAACATTCAGACTTAAACATAAGCGCTTTGGGATGCTTTACTACATTAAAGGTGCTATGTAAATTAAGTTGTTGTTATAAGAACACTCTGGTCTATATCCAGAAGGTCTGGGCGGTGAAATTTCTCGTGTAGTAGAGGAACGCCTATTTCTCTCATTAATTAATGACCTGCTAATGTAAACCTGTTCTCAGAAATTCACATTTCAGAGCGCTGTGTTCCTGCGCTAATCATTGGGTCATAAACCTTTTTGGGTTGGGAAAGGAATGTCACCTCTCCCCCCATTCCTGTCACCCTAAGATCAGTCCTAAAACTGATGAAGGCAGCTCACCAACTCTGTACTGCCTGCTCATTATAATGATTTCTGCATGTAGCCAGCGCTAACTGCGTTATTCATTGGCTATGCAGAGGACCAATATCATTACTTGCCAGTGCCCCTTAAAGCTAGGGTACACCTCTCAAGGAATAGGCGCATGGAGATGCTGAGATCTTTCGAAATCTCCTCTGCAACAATCAACAATGGTTGACCATGGAAAAGTGTGTACATCAAGGTTCCCTGATGCTGCACTGGAAGCCTTCGGGAGGGGGTGGAAAGGAGGGGAGATGTCCAATGGTTGGGGGGGAAGCAAAAAGCCATCCAAACATGATAAGAAGGTAATGGCAGTAGAAAGCCATTGATGTAAATTCCAAGCGTTTATTCCTGGGGCCTGGATATAGCACTGCAAGAAGTTCAACAGTCTCACAGAAGTGACCAAGGCTGTGAATGCACGCTCAAATACCTTAACCCACCAACTGCCTCAGCCACTACTCAATTGATAACATCTTCATCATTCACCTACCAACAATCTCTGTCCATCAGGACTCATACCTGGCCTATATATTTTGCTTTATCCTCACTTTAGCACTGTCGAAAGCATCACATCCACAGCTCGCAGCTTGCAAGCACTACCGGCTATTCGACCATAGCAGTCATCCTCCATTTCTGCGCTTCCAGAAGGACGCCACCACCATCCTCCCCTCCCCGTTCAGCATTCTGAAGGGACCATTCCCTCCGTGACACCCTAGTCCATTCCTCAATCACCCCCCCCCCACCAACATACCCCTCACCACGCCCTTCCCTTCTCACAGATTCCTCCCATGCAAGGGCAGCAGATGGATCAGAACACCACCACCTGGAAGTTCCCCCACAAGCCACTCACCATCCTGACTTGGAAATATATCGCCGTTCCTTCACTGTCGCTGGTTCAAAATCCTGGAACTCCCTCCCTAACAGCGCTGTGGGTGTACCTACATCACATGGACTGGGGCGGTTCAAGAAAGCAGCTCACCACCACCTCCTCAAGGGCAATTAGGGATGGGCGATAAATGCTGGCCCAGCCAGCGAAGCCCACATCTCATGAATGAATAGAATAAAGCACAGTGGATGCAACTCTTGCCCTTTTCCCAAACACTGCTTCCAGATGAAACAGCAATTTACTTGAACTTCGTTCCGTTTAGTCTACTGCATCGCTGTCCACAGTGTGGTCTGCTTACATCGCTAATTGGTTGGCCATTTTGCGGAACACTCCGCAAGGATGAGCCCGAACTTCCAGTCACCGGTCTTTTCAGCCCTCCACCTTGCTCTTACACTGACCTCCCTGTCCTCGGCCTCCTGCAGTGTTCCAATTAGGCACAATGTAAGCTCGTGGGGGCAGCACCTCATTCTTCAATTAGGCAGTTTGTGGTCTTCCAGGCTCAACACCGAGTTCGACAATTTCAAACCGTAATCTCTGCCCTCGTTTTGTTTCTCCTTTCTTTGCAGGTTTTGGTTTTAGTCTCACTTTTCTCATTTTTGACTTTGTATTCTAGTTTTCATTCACACCTCCTCCAGACACATCTTTTCTTTCTTTACTTCTCTTATTAACACTCCCTTTGGTCCTACAGCACTCTAATGTCATTTCATCGTTCCTCCCCTCCACCCTCTAACAGACCTTCCCTCTTGCTCTTTTTCCACCCTCCCCCCTTTCACCTCCTTCAATCCTTATTACATCTCTAAATTTTCCCAGTTCCAATCCAGCATCTCCGGATTCAACAGTTCATGCTCCACCATTTCAGGTCATGACCCTGAAACTTTAACTGTTTCTCTCTCCACAGATGCTGCCTGACCTGCTGAGTATTTCTAGCATTTTCTGTTTTCATTTCAGATTTCCAGCATCTATAATATTTCGCAGTTGTATTTCCTCAGTTATTTTGGAATGTTCTAATTTGGGCCAAGAGGAAAACACTTTCATGCCCCATTGTAACTAATATATGCAGAACGAAACTGGTAAAATAGTAGATGCTGAGAAAAGTACACGCACACATGAACCCTTTCTGTTTTGGTCTGATTGAGCAGTGCCTGGTGAACTGCTATACAGAGACAAGACATCTGCAGTCCCCAGAAAGAAAAATCCAATTAAATGTTTTCACAGATGGGCATAAGTACTGTGCGTTGGACTTGGCATACACACACATATCTTCTTTATCCAGGATGCCTTGCCCAGTAGGTTGCCTTCATTCAGTTCACGCACTGAAAGGATCATCTGCATCTCGTGAAATGCTAAATACTATACTGGGACGTGTAGCAACATATTGTTATCCATCGCTGGAATAAATATGTCTGGCCTGCATTAGCAACTGAGCTTTAAATCACGCTACAAAAGCTCCATTTATAGTATGGATTCAATTCCCCATTTACTCTAAATCTGTGGATAATTTACTTGGAATAGCTAAGTGTAAAAGGTGAGCCATTGTTTACTCTGATCTCACGCGGAGCAAGATCCCTAAATTCAGCCCATCAGCATCAGCTTCAAGTTTCAGTTGCTGCTGTCTGAGGGTGAACATTTGTAACAAGTAGGTTTTAAGAAGTAGGCAATTCGCCTCTAAAATTTAAATAACTCGGGAGTTAGTCTTCAGGACAAGGAATAATCACATTGCATCCTTCAGACCCAAACTGTTCAGAGTTACTTAAGGGTTGAAAGTAGATATAAAATTTAGGAATAGGAAGATTGTACAAAACAATGCAAATTTAAAGGACACTTTTAACTTTATATGAACTTCACGCAGGTCCTGGGATGTGTAGCATTCACGATGCTGTCAGCTCTGATTAATAATCTTCAAATGTATCACTTGCTTAGCTTTTTTATTAAGATTCCTTGAGTCTGCCCTAATGGTTCAGCCCCTTCAGACGCCCTTGGAAAGTCCCAGGGCAAATGCCCACCCAGGCTTTCCTCCAACATCCACATTGCAGTTGGAGTCATACCTAGCGCAAAGGAAGATGGTTGTGGCTGTTGGAAGTCAATCATCTCAGCTCCAGGACATCACTGCAGGTGTTCCTCAGGGTAATATCCTAAGCCTAACCTCTTCAGCTGCTTCATCAATGACCTTCCTTCCATCATAAGGTCAGAAGTGGGGATGTTCACTGATGATTGCACAATGTTCAGCACCATTCATGACTCCTCAGATGCTGAAGCAGCCCATGTCCAAATGCAGCAAGATCTGGACAATATCCAGGCTTGGGCTGACAAGCGGCAAGTAACATTCGTGCCACACAAGTGCCAGGCAATGACCATCTCCAACAAGAGAGAATCCAACCCCTTGACATTCAATGGCATTAACATCACTAAATTCCCCACTATTAAGATCCTAGGAATTACCACTGCCCAGAAACTGAACTGGACTAGCCATATAAATACTGTGGCTACAAAAGCACGTCAGAGGCTAGGAATCCTGTGGCGAGTAACTCACCTCCTGACTCCCCAAGCCACAAGTCAGGAGTGTGATGGAATACCCCCCACTTGCCTGGATGGCAAGCCCCAACAACACATAAGTAGCTTGACACCTTCCAGGACAAAGCAGCCCGCTTGATTGGCACCATATCCTCAACCATTCACTCCCTCCACCACCTAATGCATAGTGGCAGCAGTGTGTATCACCTACAAGATGTACTGTAGAAACTCACCAAGCCTCCTTAGACAGTGCCTTCCAAACCCATGACCACGGCCATCAAGATGGACAAGGGCAGCAGACATATGGAAACACCAAGACCTGGAGTTTCCCCCACAAGCCACTCACCATCCTGACTTGGTAATATATCGCCATTCCTTCACTGTCGCTGGATCAAAATCCTGAAACTCCCTCCCTAACAGCACTGTGGGTGTACCTACACCACAGGGACTGCAGTGGTTCAAGAAGGCAGCTCCCCACCATCTTCTCAAGGGCAATTAGAGATGGGCGATAAATGCTGGCCTAGCCAGTGACACCCACATCATATGAATGAATAAAAATAAATAGTGCATTGGGTGCACTAGGGCTTCTACAGCACCATGGCTTAAGGGAGGGAAAATCCTCAGTAATCGTTCAGCTGTCAGTAAAAGTGCCAGGGCCTTGGATGAGGATGTGATCAGGCTCAGCTATGACATCCTCCAGAGTCACCTGGCCTACTGGCACTCACTGTCAGGGGCCATACATAAGCAGTGGCCTTCTTGAGTGAGATACCAGACAATGAGCAAGAGAAAAACAGAATTACCTGGAAAAACTCAGCAGGTCTGGCAGCATCGGCGGAGAAGAAAAGAGTTGACGTTTCGAGTCCTCATGACCCTTCGACAGAACTGGCAAGAGAGATGGATTGCATTTATCTAGCACCTTTCATGACCTTCATAGCCAAAATGTGCTTTCCAGCCAATTAAGTACTGTTGAAGAAAAGTCATTGTTGTGATCTAGGAAATGTGGCATCCAGTTTGTGCACAGCAAGATCTCACAAACAGCAAAATAATTGACTGGTCAGCCTGTTGGTTGAGGGATATATATTGATCAAGGCTCTAGAACAACTTCTCCGCTCTTCTCTGAAATAGTACCATATCTCATCTGAAGGACAGCAGATCCAATGGCGCAGCACTCCCTCAGCACTGCACTCTAGTGTCTGCCTGGATTTTGTACTCGGGTTCCTGGGTCTCTGAACTTTCTGACTCAGAGGTGAGAATGCTGCCACTGATTCACAGGGCAGCTTTGGAACCACACCTAACACCGGAGAAAAAAGGGGAAGCGAAAAGTCAAATCAGAAAAACAGCCAATATTGTTAAAGTCTTAGATGTACCATTCCAACCACCCTCACTGCGTCAGTGGCTTTGGAATGTCATACTATATTATTCAATGAAAATCATACATTGCCACAATGTAATCAGCTCTTTATTGCACAAAGAGGATTTCAAAGCAAGTCTCACAAGTCAGTCACAGGACTTCCTTGTTCAGCTGTGTGATCTCTTTATTGCACAGGGGGATTTATATTCAGTTGCGCTTCTCCTGTAACACTAAACAAGTATTGTGCTGTCATGAAGGCAACGATCCCTGCATTCCTTTGAAGAGATCTTTGATATCTATATGGCAGCAAGATTATCAGTATTGGATTTTCCAGATATTACAACCACATCCCTAAAATAAAATGGGATACAATGGTAACTATTCTAAAACCCAGACAATGTTGGGTTGTTAAGCTTCTCTCATAGATATGCTTTAAGGAACTAAGCCTTACTGTAGCGATGCAGAGCTTAGTTTATACTTTACCGTGCATGAGTTGAGGCATCTACCAAGGTTAACAAGTGATATGCCGCCCTGTATCTGGAGTGAGGAAAGCATCGGGGGAATGGGCCTCCTTTCCTGCTTGTCCAGCCCAACACCCCACAACCGTTGGCCAATCTGTGAGCAGACAAATCTCCAGGCCTACTGAGCTCCTTACTGCAAACAGGTACCAAGTAAAGGGTTAATCTGACGTTTGAAAAGCAGCCTGCGGCCTGGTGCTATATAACCTGAGACCACTGGAAGGCAGGCTCAGGGTAGGAGCCATGGAGTGGGGCAGCCAATTTAGATGTTTAAGGCCCCAGTTAAGAGTGATTCTGGGAGCTCGCCTGCTGCGTGAGGGGGCTGTCAGGCCAATGGAGGCAGCTTCCCTGGAGCGTACTGTGGCGAGGTGGGGAGGGGGAAAGGTCATGAGAGCCAGAGGCTCCATTCCCCAAAGAGGCAAGAAACAATTCACCTGGTGGTGTTTCCCCTCCTCTCGGGCAGGTGGTGAATGGCTTCGCTCCTTATCATTTTTATTTTAGATTCACGGCTCCTGGGGCCCCCTCTATGGTCTGGCACCTTCACGGTCCCCAACCTGCCTCAGCACAACTGGTTCGGGGAGGGAGAAAAGAAATCACCAAGTCAACAGTAGGAGGAAAGAGTTAGTCGTACTGGCTTAAAACGGGCCAATCTGCTATGGAGTTTTTATTGTACGGTAGTAATGTTAGTTTTTATCTATTGTTTGTTAAACTTGTCGGGCGGGCTCGGAGGGAGCGGGCGTGGGTGAGCGGGAAGAAGACCACCGGCCGCAAGTAAGGCCCGCCCTGCGTGGATCGCGAGCTGCAGCGCCTGTGCGGGCGGGGGGGGGGGGGCGGTGGAGAGCAGGCCTGGTGCGCAGCACGGATCTGCTTCAGGGAGACTGAAGCGCTTTTTTAGAAAATTATTAAAGATAGTAAAAAATGTTCCCTCGTGTGACTCTATCACATGAACTGGGACATGTTTTTCATTCAGAAATGAAGTTTTTAGTTCATGTTTATTTGCTTTAGGAAAACTCACCCCGCTCGTGGATTGAGGTTTCCTAAAAAATGTGAAGGACGCTTGGCCTCTTTGCCCGCCCGCCAACCCGTAAGGTGGGACGGGCAGCGTAAACTTCAACTTACTTAGCGCGTTAATGGCCTTAATAGGCCTTTCAATTCTTGGCGGGCCCGCAGCTGACTCCGGCGCGCGCCCGCCGAATGAAACGTCGCGCGAGTGTACAGTGATGTCGGGAAGCACGCCCAACGCCATCGCGCGTCATTTTACGCTCAGGCGTGTCGGGCACGCCGAACGCAAAATTCTGCCCGCGTTTCAATTCAAGCGGATTGGCCAGGAGCTGGGCGGCAGGTCCCAGTCGACCCCCGTCAGTTCGCCCCGCAGCACTTTATGGCTGTGGGTCGGGTGGGCTTGGGGGATTTCGACTCCACGCCGAAGTGGTTTCCGGGGGCGCACGCCGTCCGCCACCCCAGCCTGTGTGTTTCTTTTCTTAGTTTTCCGTTTAGTTATAAAAATGCCGGACGTGGGATTAAAAAAAAGGGCTGCTGTTGGGTCATCAACTGCCTTGCTGCTTCCCAGTTGGCGTGGAAAGGCCGTGCGCCAAGAGAATAGGCCTGTTGGATGACCGATGGTGGGTGTACGGGGGAGGGGCAGTTGGAGGCAGGAGGCCATGTGACAAACCTCCAGGAAAACATTCAACCAGAGTTGGCAACCATGCAACCATCGGGTGTGGTTGTGCGTACAAGATTTTAAGTGCATGTCTAGGTGCTATTGCATAAGATGTGAGCTTAATAAAACCATAAACACTTGAGCCAAACATTTGAAAACCTATACCGATTTTGATGAACAGATAGAACTACTGATGAATAAAAGAGACGTGCTGTCGAAGGTTTTCATCCTGCACTCATCAGGACACTTCACAAGAAAACCAACAGTAAAGGGAACAACAATTTATGCTGCATGAGAAGAGAGTGCTGATTGGTTGGCAAGTCGACTCTGATTGGTAGAGGCATTGCCATGGAGAATGCACCCAGGGACAGTTAACTGCTAAGCTTTTGTTCAAATCAAACCTCTAATTGGTCAAAGCATTGTCAAGGGGAATGAGCAAGGGAATGGCTGTCCCGCAAGCTTTTGTTTAGTTGAAAAAGGCGCAATGCGTGGACATGCCTCTACCAATCAGAGTCCACTTGCCAACCAATCAGCACTCTCCTCTCATGTAGTATAAATCGTTGTTCCCTTTACTACTGGTATTCTTGCGAAGTATCCTGCTGAGTGCAAGACAAAAAGCTTCAACAGCATGTCTCTTTTTTCAGCAATACTCAAGTTCTGTATGACCAAACGACTAGGTAGAACTGTCTAATCATAAATACAAATCAGCCTCAAACAATTGGAACCCCAGAGCATATGGCCATAGATAGAACAGAAACTTAAGAGTTGCAACCTGATCTTTCTGATAGGGAGGGATGATACTTCAAGCCTTCTATCATGTTTTCTCTCCATCCACTTCTCCTTCTTGAAGACTCTCCTTAAAACCCATTTCTTTAACCAAGCTTTGAGTCACCCGCTTCTTTGGCTCAGTGTCCATTTTAATCTGATCACGTTTCTGTGAAGTCTTTAGAATGTTTTTCTACCCTAAAGGTGCTACATAAATACGCATCCTGGTGACTTCTTCCAGTGATTGGCAGCTCTCTGCAAAGGGAATAACTCCCGGCGTCTAACTTAATCAAATAGTCCCTCCTAACCTACTTAATTCAATTGGCTGCTCCACTAAGACCAAAACTAACCCTTCCATTATTTTAATGACCTCAAATAAATCTTGAAATCGATACATTTTTAGAGTTTTCTTTATTTCTTCATGGGGTGTGGGAGTCAGAGGCAAGGCCAGCGTTTGTTGTCCATCCCTAATTGCCCTTTGAACTGAGTGTCTTGCTAGGCCATTTCAGGGGGCAGTTAAAAGTCAACCACATTGCTGTGAGTCTGGAGTCACATGTAGGCCAGACCAGGTAAGGATGGCAGATTTCCTTCCCTAAAGGAACAATTAGTGAACCAGATGGGTTTTTACAACAATCAATGATAGTTGTCATGGTCACCATTACTGAGACTAGCTTTATATTGGCGATTTATTAATTGAATTTAAATTCCACCAGCTACCCTGGTGGGATTTGAATCCATGTCCCTAGAACATTAGCCTGGGCCTCTAGATTACTACAAGTTACCTATCTGCCTTTAAAGTGAGTGTTTTTAAAGAATAACATAGCTTCTTAGAATCCTCTTAGCTTCTGGTAACTGAGCACTGCCTTCTTCTAGGCTTTTTACATCATCCACCATTTAAACGGGAGATGTCTTACCTTGAATTCAGGACACAGATACGTTGAACAATAGACCCTTCCCCTTGTAAAGGAGTGGCCGCAAAAAAATGGGTTGACATTTTAGTTTACAAATCTAGTTTTTTTTTTAATTATTACTTAATGAAACCACAAAGTCATGGAAATTCTCAAAATAAATCAGAACCTCATATTGGGTGGGCATTCTATAAAATGAAGGATAATTTACCGGCCAGTTTAACTTTAATTAGTAAGCCTGGCTTTCATCAACAAAATAGCAATGACACAAATAAGCAAAGCACAAGTACACATCCACAAGGAGGACAATGTCTTTTGAATTAATATCCAGTTGCTTTACTGCTGGCCAGAATTTTTCAATTAAAAATACCGTGTCTCTGGAGTAAATCTCATCCTATCTCCACGCTGAGTCAAAAGTCTCCTTCACATACACTGCTTTTTAATGAATTTTGTTTCCAAATCCTATCAGTCCAGATCACTTGTTGGAACCAAACCTGGCACCAATTATAATGGTTAGAAATGTGCCACTCCGGTTCTGTTATCTTGCACGCCCCTGACTTTCTTCACCCTGCCATTGGTAGCCGTGCCTTCTGCTGCCTGGGGCCCTCAGCTCAGAGATTGCCTTACTAAACCTCGGCTGCTCTCTACCTCTCTTGCCTCCTTTAAGATGCGCCTTAAAACCTACCTCTTTGACCAAGCTTTTCTCACTCGTCCTAGTATGATTTGGCATCAGATTTTGATTGGCAATGTTCCTTTCAAGCACCTTGTGACATTATAAAAGCAAGTTGTTCTTTTTGTAGGATGGGTCTCACAAGAACCCTCATGTCAGCCCGAAGGGTAGAATGGGCCAACCATATTCCTGTTACTCGAGCATGTCAAAGGAGTTCCCTGTGCATCGTGGCTACAGGTCTGGCAATATACGATCAGAAGTCAACACTTCGAGCTGAAAAAGGCTACCAGATTTCTTCCTCACTATTGTTCAAAAACCCTGAATTGCTCATGAAACACGAGAGATCTTAACCAACGTGACAATCTGAACCACTATAACTGGTTTCAATGTCTCCTTGCTGGAGAAGAAGGGGGCAAAAAAATCAGCCAGGGGTTCCTACTATTGATTGATACACAGTGACTCCTGCTGGGAGATATGTATGTGTGGACTCTGGGCACAGGCAGAACCTGGCTTGTTTGCAATATCCAATTTATTGTCCCAGCTCACACCTGAACAATGCCTCTGAAGACTATCTCTGCCCTGGAACTAAACTCTAGCATAAATAACCACGCTGAAGAGATGGGGAATGATACTGAAAGCTAGGCAAGTTCCTGATGTCTCTGTTCTGGGCACTTCTTAGCCCCCTGCAGCCATGTAATCTCCTGGGGGAGGCAAAACCAATCAGAGGAAAGCCATCAGAGAAGCTATATCTATCTCCTTTCTAAGCATTAAACTCAACATAACCGACCATGGGGTGCATTATTTTCCAGCATGTGAGAGTGGATAAACAAAACGACTAACAAAGTAAATTGCCAACTGTCGTGTTTAACGGTGTAATCGATCTGTGTTTGATTATGTTAGTCTGTTCACTGATCCATGTTCACTGTACTTAATTGCTTGAGCCTGTGAGTGGAGCTGGAGAGTCAAGTAACTGACACCTTAAGAGAGAAAACAAAAACAGAATTACCTGGAAAAACTCAGCAGGTCTGGCAGCATCGGCGGAGAAGAAAAGAGTTGACGTTTCGAGTCCTCATGACCCTTCGACAGAACAAGTTCTGTCGAAGGGTCATGAGGACTCGAAACGTCAACTCTTTTCTTCTCCGCCGATGCTGCCAGACCTGCTGAGTTTTTCCAGGTAATTCTGTTTTTGTTTTGGATTTCCAGCATCCGCAGTTTTTTTGTTTTTACCTTAAGAGAGAATCTTGGAAAGATCTGAGTTCTGAGATAAATTAGATATATCAGATATATAGCAAACCAGCAAATATGTAACGCCAACCATCTTTCTTTCTCCAACAATGATCATTCACTGCAGTTCTCTCCCCATCTTCAATGATTTCATAAGCTCCTGTCTCTCTCAATCCTTATGCAAATTCTTCACTGCATGACTCGGCCTTCAAATGTCTAGTCTTTCGCTATACACTATGCTTCTCCCTCTATTTTTAATTCTGGATGGCTTGTTTCTCTACTGCTGCAACAGCATTTAGCAATCATCTCTGTGCTCTCCGAATCACAGCTTACTGGCCCACAACAAAGGCATATTTTATTTCATGACGAATTTCCCAAATCTTAAGTTGCCATATTCTGCCAGTGGAAAGTTAATTTGTGTTAATAGCCAAGTTGTATTTTTTTTCAAACTATCAAGTACTGGATCCCAAAACAGCCTCCCTGAACTGTTCGCAAAGAACTTTTGTTATTCTTGGAGACTGTCGAAAAGTAAAAAGCTATCAACCTGATGCATGCTCAAGGCTGCGTCTACCTCCAAATCATTCAACTGCGCTAGCCTTGCCCCAAATTTCAATCTTTCTCTCAATATTATTTTTATTATACAGGAACCTCTGTGATTTTTAGTTGATTAACTATTGGCAATAATAAAAGGCTAGGTCTTACATAGTCACATCGGTGTAGCAGGTGCCTTGTAAATTTGAACCATATTCCAATACTGATCGGGATCTTTCACACAATTTGGCCACAAATGGATAATTATCCCCATGCAAACAATTCCCACATGCACTTAATGCTAATTGGGAAGTTCCTCACTTACAGGTCACATTCGCCAATAATGACTAACAGTCACGACTGACATCTGCTGAAGCCAAGGTCAGCACAAGCAGCAGCAGGAAGAGAGTATTTTGGTTGAATGTGAGCCTCTCAGCCTGCACTCAGCTCCGTCCTGTGCGCACACCCTCAATCCCCTGGGACAGTGCAGAGTCGTTAGGTGTGGTAAACAGAAACTCGCAATGTCAGAAGAGAAAGAAAGGCATATGGCATTTTGCAAGTACATGGTTCAAGTCTTTTCCACCATGAGTGATGACGACAGCGAGAGAGAGGGACATAGACACTTATACAGTCAAAATCTTTATACACATGAATTAGCAAAGAGAAGGAGCTATGTGGTTCATCAAAAACCTTTTCCAACCAGCGACATTGAGACCAAAACCTCAAAATCTTGCCTTGCCTTAAAAAGTGGAAGAGTAAAGATAAGAAGCCGACCAAGCAGTTGTATGACATTCATCGGGACCAAAGAAATCCCCAAGACTATTGTCAATTTCCTAAAGGAGTCAGAGTAGAATTTTCCAGGTTTTTTTCAATCTGACTTTTTTTTAAAATTTATTCTTTCAAGGGATGCGGGCATTGCTGTCAAGACCAGCATCTGCTGTCCATCCCTAATTGCCCTTGACCTGAGTGGCTTGCTAGGGCATTTCAGAGGGCAGTTAAGAGACAACCACATTGCTGTGGATCTAGAGTCACATGTGGGCCAGACCAGGTAAAGAGGGCAGATTTCCTTCCTTCATTAGCGAGCCAAATGGGTTTTTATGATAGTTGTCATGGTCACCAGGTGATAGTTGTCATGGTCATTACTGAGACCAGCTTTCAATTCCAGATTTTATTAATTGAGTTTAAATTCCACCAGCTGTCGTGATGGGATTTGAACCCATGTCCCCAGGGCACTAGCCTGGGCCTCTGGATTACTAGCCCAGTGACAGTACCATTATGTCACTGTTCTCCACCCATGCAACTGCGGTGAGAAGGGTGGAGCCTTTACATTGTGATGCACAAGGCTTGTGCTGGACATGCTAGATGGACCAAATGGTCTTTGCTTGAATGTCACTGTTCATGTGCATGAGCCATAGGGGATACCAGTCACTGAAATCTGACAGCCATTGTTAAAGATAAACTTTGGGGTTTTGCTGGTACATTAGTTTGAGTACTGCAGCAGGGTGCAGTGACACCCACTTGTAGGATAATGGAGGTAGGATTGCAAGAATGAATACTTGCTTTGCTGGAAGTCTTGGCTAAGTACAGTTGGGAGGCCTGAAACCTGGACCTTGCTCCTAATTGAAGGAGGAATCCTTTGCAAGAGTATCCATGGCAGTACAGAAATTCAAAAAAGCCTAAAATGCAAAAGCAGAGAATATATATGGAACTACCTTTTCCAATGCTGCAAGAAGGTGTTCCATCCACACGGCAGTTGAGGGAGATTGGGCTGTGGTATTACCTTCGCTGTTAGATTAGTGGTTTTGCCAAAGGGTTGCAAGTGTGCACAACAATGAGATTTCACTGTAAATGTGTCCCTTTATGATGACTGCTCAAGCAGTCACTGTGGAGAAACACTCTAAAGTGGCAAATGAAGTTAAGTGCTGATGCTTATAAAATGCTAAGGACAATCAGAGGACAATCATAAATTTAGATTTTTGGCTCCAATTTAGAAGAATCCATCAGAAAATGAGTGCTTTTTGTTTCTGCTGTTTGCAAAAGTAATGAAGAGTAACGCCTGGAGTGTGATAGATAGAAGCCAGATGTTAGGTTTTCATATATAATGATGGATCTAACATGGTGTTTGATCAGTCAGAGGAATCTTTCTCTTCCCTATCCCTGCTATCTACAGGATTTTTTTTACTCTTCTTTATTGTTTGTTCTGCTTCTCTCTCTCTCTTCGTTTTCTCTCCAGTTTCAGCTCCTGACCTTCTGTCTTTCTATTTCTGTTCTGCTTCTCTCTCTGGTTTTAGGCTTCTGCTGCTCTTTTTCTGTCTCTGTCTCTTGTGTTACATTCTCTTTTTCTCGTGTGCTGATTTCTCACTTTCTCTCTATCTTGTGCCGTGTTCTCTCTCTCATGTGGAATCTTCTCTCTCCCTTGTCCTGCATTCATTCTCTTATGTTGAGATCTCTGTCTCGTGCTACGTCCGCTCCCACTTCCTTCTGCTGCATCCGCACTCTTTCTCTCATGCTGTGTTTTTGTTTCTCTCTCTCTCATGTTGCTTTCTCTCTCCCGCATGTTTCGCTCTCTTTATCTCTCCTCTTGTGCTGATCTCTTTTCTTTCAGCCTCTGATTTCCTTCCCCTCTGCTGGTCTTTTTCTACTCTTCTGTTTCTCTCATCTTTCTTTCTCATCACACCCTCTGCTCTTTTAATTCTGTGTGCTTATCATTTTAGCTGTGATGTTGCAGATAGCGGGTATAGTCTTTTGGAGGTGAGGGACCCAGCAGCCCCAGGGCACAGGCTGGCAAGAAGTGGCGGGCAACCAATGAGGGGAGGGGAAGATCCAATCAAGGCTGCGGGCGAGCAAACTATGGCAGGTGGCCGATGGGATCCAGGCAAAAAGGTTTTGAGGTATGTATCTAGAGCGGTGAGGAGTCAGTAAGACTGCATTGAAGTGGATAGCGTTCTGGAGCATGTTACTAGGGCAGTACAGAGGACTGAGCAGCAAATATAAGTTTGCTTTCCTAGCTTTTAGAAACCTGCTTAACAATAACACACAAGCACAAGGGAAATAGCGTGACAGCTAAATCATGACACAGGAAATACACATGACACAAACACAGAATCACAAAACTTTTAACATAATGTAGATAGGTTGGGTCATATTTTAGATAGGCCCGTGTTGGAGCAAGCAGAGGGAAACTACACAAACACATTGATGTATTCATATTGTATAGGTCCTTTTTCGCTGCAGGCAAGACAAGTTAATGCAATTCTTCATGGGCCAGCCTGAAAAAGTAGTCTTTAATAACCTCAAAACTCACGTCAAACTTTGGCTACTGAAGTTTCACTGAATGATTTAACGGAATTTCCAAAGTTCTTGGCAATACTTGTGGTCACTTATAATGTTTAAGATAAATGTATGCTGAGTTCCAGAGCGTAAGCTAATTAAACAAAGGTTAACCCTTTCACCGGTATTAGTCTTTCCAATCATTTGAACCAGTTAAGGATAGCAGGAAGTTCAATTTTTAAAATCACAAATTATATGTTTAATAAGCAGCAGTGGACACGGATATACTGACAAGCTAAGCTAAGGTGAAATTGGGAATCAGGCAAGGGTTCATTGCTACTGGTCCTTTGGACCAGATATTATATTCTTGATAAACTGAAGATAGCCTGCTGCATCATTAGAAAAGCTTTTCCAGTTATCAATTATCACTTGATAAAGCATGCCTCGTCTAAGTCCCTGTTTTTACTCCTTCACTGTGGACATCAAATTGTCCTAATTTCAGGAGATCATAAGAAATAGGAGCAGGAATAGGCCATGGAGCCTTGAGCCTGCTCCACCGTTCAAGAAGATCATGGCTGATCTGATGGTGGCCTTAAGTCCACTTTCCTGCTCCCAATAAGCCTTGACTCGCATGTCAATCAAAAATCTGTCTAACTCAGTCTTGTACAATGACCCAGCCTCCACTGCTCTCTGGGGAAGAGAATAACAAAGACAAACCCTCTGACAGAAGAAATTGCTTCTTATCTCTGACTTAAATGGGAGACTCCTTATTTTGAAACTGTGTCCCCCTAGTTCTAGATTCCCCCACAAGGGGAAAGATCCTCTCAGCATCCACCCTGTCAAGCACCCTCAGAAGCTTTTATGTTTCAATAAGATCACCTCTCATTCTTCTGAACTCCAATGAGTATAAGCCCAACCTCTCCTCATAAGAAAACCCCACCAGGAATTTGGCTTTCGCGACCTGCCATTACACCTGCTGTCAGCCAAGTAAGACTCCATAGAGATAGAAAAGTTATGACACAGGGAAAGGCCTTTCGGCCCACTGTCAAAGCTGAATACAACTGCCCTGGGTAAAGTGTGTCAACCTCTGACTGAGAAGCCAAGACTAAACTGCAGGGCTTTCCAAACTTCAAAGTATTAGCCTTCACAATTGGGCCCTGATACTTTGCCAACCTTGAGTATGATACTTAAAGCTCTCGCTCTCAAATTAGCTTCACCCGCAAGTTGATGGTGGGAGAGAGTACAATGTCATAGGGTAGATTTTAACTTTTGGGCATCTGAACAGTGCGGCAGGATAGACCACAATGCAGCCCAGAGTGACTTTGGGGGTGGTGTGTCAGAGATCACGCTGGGAGTCTGGGTTGCTGTGGCAACATGCACTTTTTACATGCATGTTGCAGTCTGGAACTATGGACAGTGATGGTAGAGGCTCCATCTTTCTTTCCATCGCATGCTTGACCAGGAATCTCTCCCGCTCTTACCACTTGCCATTGGCATGTCTTAGAAGGAATTGCAGGTTGATAACCTGTTTGGCCGTGGTATGAACGTACCTTCCTTGGTCATCAAGTCCCGGAGTGAAACTTGTACCCAGAGCTTCTGGCTCGGAGGCAGAAACGCTACCCACTGCGCCACAAGGCCTCCATGAATGGTTTTGAGGGTCCATTAAATTCACATAAGGAGCTGCAGAGCACCAAACAGATGCACTGTACTAGACAGAAATGTGAAAACCAAGCCAGGAATGCTGACAGCAAGGCAGGTTGTAGGGATGGATTACGGGGCAGGGAATGGGGTGCCAGACTGGCATTGGGCCAAGATTATTTTCGTGGGCCCCAGTCAATCCTGCTCTTCTGTGATTCACGAAAATAATTCAAGACCTATCTTCATGGCTATTCTCCAATTCCACCACGTGAGAATCTGCACCATGTCCCCTCCAACCTAAATTGGCCATTGGCTCCCATCTGCATCGTTGGACCCCCAATTTCCTTAATACGAGGGGCCTATCATGTGAGATAGGTGGCATCAGAAGTCAACAGGCCATTCTTGTAATGGATGCCGACCATGTCGTCGGTGCCGATGAGACGGTAAGATTAAGGTCCCAATTTTGAGGCCATTACCACCCCATTGACATCAGATGAGAGCCATTCAAGTTTGACTATTAAAAGCTGAACTCTCCAGAGCATTCTGAGATCCCGCTGACACAGAGATTTGAGTTCAAAGTTCCCAGCCCATTGCTTTTTCACACCAAGATAACTAACCTTGCTGTAACGGTGGTGGCGAATACTTGAGCGAATTACCAGACAAATACGGGATGAGTTCTGAGTGATAGGCAACATTGGGGTCCGGCTGACTGTGGAGTTTACACATTTATAGTTTATTCAACCACTCACTACATCAAGTTCAGTCACCTTGGGCTGGATTTCACAGGGGAGGACTTGCCCCTTGTCGGGCGGGCACAGGGGGCAGACCCAGGAGTGGCTGCACAACGGGTCTGACCACGACCTCACACTGGCTGGCTGATTAACGGGCAGCCAGCGTGAAAACCCGCGCTGAGACCCTCAGCGCTGCCGGGGTGGGGGTGGGAGGAGGGCGAGCGCTGAAGTCTGCGCATGCGCGGGGAGGGGCGCTCAGCGAGAGGTCCCTGAAGGCACGGAGCTGCCTCAGGAGAGCTGAAGGATTTTCAATACAAAAATAGACTTTTCACATGTTACGCGAACATGTCCCCACATGTGACTCTGTGAGAAAGGACAAGTGAGAAAGGATGTTATAAAAAAAAAATTTTTGGTAAGCGTTGGAAACCTCATCCCGCCCACGGATGGGGTTTCGTTAAAAATGCAAAGGCCGCCTGGCCTTTTCGCTCGCCCGCCCGCCAACCGAATGGTTGTCAGTTGGACGGGCAGCGAAACATTCCATTCAATTAATTGATTAAGGGGCTTAATAGCTGCCGACTCTCGCGCTCGCCCTCCGACCGAGTGCACAATGACCTCAGGACTCTCGCCTGACGTTATCGTGCACTATTTCACACTCGTGCGTGTCAAGTACATTCCCGCATGCCAAGCTGAAAACCCCGCCCACAGTGGGGAAGGGGGATGGGTGTATTGCTCGCACCAATCCCCCTCCTCACCCCTTCACCACCCCCTGCCGCCCCCCCACCCCCCCCCACCCCCCACCCACCACCATTGCAAAAGTTGGCCAGTGCCAACACACCGAAAGGAAGCCCACCCCACAGCCTATAAAGCGCTGCCGGTGGTCTTAACAAGCTCGGAGTGGGACTTCCCCCTCAACGGGAGCGAGTCCTACCCCTGAGAGCTGCCGGCAATACTGCCAGAACTCAGCAGCAGGCACCTCTGGGACTGCAGAGCAGGCCCATGGCAACGGTAGCCGTGGGATCCGGACCCAGGTAAGTTAGGGGTCTTGGACAGAGAAGGATCAGGCAGCTTAGGGTGGGTTCGGGGTGGAGAAGGAGGGGTGACGAGTGGGGTCGAGGGGAGGTGGGAGGACCCATTTTGGAGGCCAGCGGGGGAGGAAAAAAAGGTGGGGTAATATCTTGGGGAGGAGGTTGTGCCCGATGTGCAAAGAGCAACTTACCCCCCCTAAAAATGCTGTGCACCCCCCTCCTTCCTGCCTTGAGAATTTTTTTTTAAAACAGACTGCCCACTGCCAACCACTTTCTCGCCAGCGTATTGTACGTGTCATTGGTACCTTAATTATTGATGGCAGGCTGGTTGCTGAGTTCAGTGCCCATCCACCTGGTATTATCAGGAGGGTGGTGGGCTCGCCACCCCTCGTATTGTACGTGCTCTGCCCCACCAAAAATACACCTGGTGGGGCGGGGGGGGGTGGTGGGCAGTAGGATTAGCCCTTTATATTTTTAACTGAACTTTTTTATTTACCAGGGGCGAGCAATCTATGGCTGGAATTTTAGCCCCCACCCACCCCCCCCTCTCAAAACAGGATGGCAGCTGGGTGGGGCAGAAGGGGGGGTGGGGGGGAGCATATCATTCATGGAATTGAAGCGGTATCGGCCACATAACCAACCCTGCCTGTCCCCACTGAAATTTTACTCGAGGTGGGAGTGACATCAGGTGGCCCGCTCACCCATGCGCCAACTGAAGGCCTTAAGCGGCCAATGAGAGGCCATTTAAGGACCACCACCCGTCACCGCTGGCATTTCGCCTGTGGCTGGGGAAGGAGAGGGGTGTTGCCTCCTTTTCAGGGTCCCCGTGCCTATCAGAGGCCCCCCCCCACCCCCACCAACCAAGCCCCCGACAAGTTAATTGTCCCCGCGCCCTGACGTCATAATGGACACTGACCTTGTCTATCTGGCTAACAGAGCCTGGTGTTCCAGCTCATGCAAACCCAACACAAGTCAGCCATTGTCCTCTCACGGGGAAGCGAGATTTCAGAAGTCAGCAGAAGTGAGGAAACTGCAAGGACAACTGTCAGCCTCATTATACTAAAGGACACCCATGATCACCTCTGCAGCTTCAAGAGAAAGGAATCAGCAGATGTATAGGTAGAAGGACATCTTTGTGCTACTAGACCCATTGCCAGGAATACACAAGAGCTCTGGCTCTGATCAATGTGCACTAAGATTGAAGAACCTGGTTGTATATCTGAGTGCTAACTAAAATATAACTACTTGACAATATGTACCATATTGTAAGGTACAATTGACTCCTGGTTTGTACCATGACAGAGTATCAACACATTCTTATACCCAAAAGGAAACTCGTTGGAACCTATAAATCTGCAGCATTGACCATCACCTCTGTCCTTGCTCAGTGGCTCTCCATCCCTCAACACCTTCATATTGTCAAAATCTCCGCTCTCTCCCACAAATGCCTCCCTGTCCTCAATTTATCTTCTCCCTGCATCCAGCCTATTTCTATTTGAGCACTCCTTGCTCTTCTCCATCTGGTGATTTGGTGTCCCAGCCAACATTATCCCTCAATCACGAAAGAGAAACAAGATTATTTGCTCGTTGTCACACATTGTTGCTTGTGGGAACTTGCTGTGTGCAAATCTGCTGATGTGGTTCCTACATTACCACAGTGACTCCGCTTCATACAGACATAATTGGTTGTAAAGCACTCCAGGTTTGGTACATCATGCAGAGCATAATATAAATGCAAATCTTTTTTTTCCTCCTCTCCACCTTCAATGGCAGAGCCTTCTGCTGCTTTTCCTTCACACACTGCCACTCTCTGCCTAAACCTCTCCACTTTACCTCATCTCCCAAGATCCACCTCATGAGCCACACACTTGACCATCTCATCTAACTTCTCTCGCTCTTCTTGCTTGGGGTTGACCCCCCCCCCCACCCCCCATTAGCAGTCTTGGAGTGATTCATTGCACCAAAACACTATTTAAATACAAGTTGGCACGCCTAACATACTGGAATTTTTGTCATCGCTCACACCAAGTCAGTCTTGTGGTTTCTCTAATGGGATTACTAAATTACCAGCATTGTTGATCCTGTTAGAGACTGCCCAAATTAATTTAACGTAGGTCTGCTGAATGAGAAGACTTTTGAGCCTGATTTTAACTCTGTGCAAATGGATGGGTTTTGCGGTGAGTTAAAATCTCACCCCTTCATTCTATTGGCCCACACACAAATTTTAACCCAAGTTTTAGAGTTCAAAGAACATCATACAAATACAGTCAAGCACCCAACACTAGAGCAAAAAGAAATGATCTATTGGAAATATCCTATTTAAAATGCACAATGTTATCTTTTAGAATGGAAAACTTAATGGAGCAATGGGAGTTTTGTAATCTTAACATATTTGATGAAACAAAGTTAAGAAAAAAGTGTTTGTATTTATATAAAAGCAAAATACTGCAGATGCTGGAAATCTGGAACAAAAACAAAAATTGCTGAAAAAACTCAGCAGGTCTGACAGCATCTGTGGAGAGAAAGAAAGAGTTAATGGTTTGCGTCCATGCAGACTCGAAACGTTAGCTCTGTCTTTGTCTTCACAGATGCTGTCAGACCTGTTGAGTTTTTCTAGCAATTTTTGTTTTTGTTTGTATTTATATAGCCTCTCTGGATGTCCCAAAGCACTTTACAACCAATAAAATACTTTTGAAGTGTCGTCACTGTTGGAAAACATGGCAGCCAATTTGCATACAGCAAGGTCCCACAAATAGCAATGTGATAATGACTGGATAATCTGTTTTCTTAGTGTCGTTGGTTGAGGGATAAATATTGACCAGGTCACTGGGGAAAGCTCCTCTGCACTTCTTCCAAATAACAGAATGGGATCATTTATGTCTGCCACAGTGAGCGTCTCGTTGGAATGACAGCACCACTGACAGTACAGCACTCAGTAAGTTGGTCACAGTGTCACTCCAAGTTTTCCTGAGACAGATGACATAACTTACCAGACTTCAGGGCGTAACACCATGTGGGATTCAGAGCCCCCAGTGCACAGCTTGCCAGTGGTCACCATGTTGCAAACATACTGAAAGCTCAGCGACCTTTGACCCTTTGAGGGCCATCATGGGATTTATAAACAGCTATGAATTGTGTAAACAGTGCTATTTAATAGACTGGTGAGGGTCAGTCCACTTCAACCATTAAGCAACTTTAAAACATTCAGATAAATCTGGCCCCATTGCAACTCCGTATGACATTCCCAAAGTGAGCTGCAGAACACTCTGGGTTTCTCTGAGTGCAACTCCACATGATATTTGCAGTGTATGTGGGTATTTCCCACAGCAACTCCCTCCACATGGTGCAAGGTTAGAGTCATAATCCCTAAAGTTACTGAAATAATATTGAATTGTTTGTTTTTGTAATGCTTTCCTTACTCCTACAGTCTTTATCCTCTGTTAACCCAGAATCAAAATTCAAGCGACTGGTTCATTTCACTTCTATTAGATGTGTCACATAAAACAAAATCAATTAAAAATACTCTTTGGCATCATCAAAGATCTTGACAGAGGCACAGTTATGGTGCCAAGCAGCACCAAGAAGCAAGTCATGGCATATTTCTGCTAAAGCACCATTTGTAAGTTTAGGTCCAGTTGACTAAGTTTCTTCCTGCTGCCAACATTACAACATATCCTGGGAGTTGTGTAATTCTCAACTGGATGTGAGATTTGCCAGGCATTGCCAGGCTTCAGTGGGAAGGTCACAAAGACAGAGCAGGACATGGGACAGGCATGTTCTGCACTTTCTACGGTGGATGAGATGGGTGGGGGGGGGGGGGATTCGGCCACCACCATCGAACACCTTAAAGCAAAACACTGGAGGGCAGATAAAGCTGCAGCAAAGGTTTGCGAGCAACTCGAGGTGTCAGGCTGTTTGGAAACCAAAGCCAAGGCCTCGCCATCTTACATATGGAATAAAAGTTTTAAAATGCTCTAAATTACTTATGAATGATCCACCTTAATTCAAGAAACAGCCAACCCCACCCCACACTGTGAGGATTAAACCAAGCACTCAGAACGACCGATGCCATTGCTCCGATGCTTCGGAATATACAAGGACTTTAATGTGGCCACGGAATTCAGTCTGGGGCAATTATCGTTTCCACAAACCTAATCTTTGGCAAATCAGAGCGATAAAAGATTTCTCACTCCATGGCTGGATGGAGTAAGCCTTAAAAAAATACTGATGACCATAAAACAGCTATTCATCAAACACTATTAAACACCATGGAGCTTGTCCCATCTAGCACGGAGACAATTGCCAGAAACTGAGTGGATGTTTGCCAAAAACTACACAACGTACTACTAAATCTACAGCTCTGATTCTACCAATAAATTCAGATATTAAATACCTCTTCAAATTTTAATGAATTTCTTTTAGTGGGGACACTTTGTACTATGAGTTTTAAATCAACAGAACTAATGATGATTACATTGCTAGTAATGTTTATGTTTGTTAAAACAATTTACGCCTGCTGTTAATTATTTCTGTGCAATTGAATTTTTGAGGGATTGTTGTCAGAGAGATATGGCTGCTGCCTTGAGTAGCAATGAGCTCAGCTGCTGTCGCACATTGCAGCCCATGGAATCTTTTACTCAAAGTTTGCCTGCTTTCAATCGGAATTGAGTCACTGAAGTTACATTTTCCAATTCTGGCACTGCAGGTTGGTAACAGGATTGGCAGCCCTGCCGGCGCACCAGGTGACAGCGATGTGGCACAGCAAGAGTGGGGGTGAGTTTTGTCTGTGCCCGGCTGTACGATAGCACAGAGTATGTGAAATCACCTATTTTTTTTTTTAAATTGACTAATCTCAAATTTGCCATTTTCCCAGAAGGTGGTCAATTGCTCTGTGATTAGGAGACCTGTTTGGTGCTGGTGTACAAAGCCTCAAGGGTAAGGGAATTCGAAAAGATGATGTTATTGTTAATGGTATGTTAATTGTATTATCAAGGTTGAGTATAAAGTTAAGGGCATTGATTTATTAAGTATCTTGAGCACATATAAAGAAAGACTTCCGTGTTCCGTATGTGTATAGAGTTGAGGGGGCTGCTCCTCAGCTTTTGGTTGCGCTTAAGCCCCACACTCCTGATCTTTGGCCACCTAGTGCGGAGATTGGTGGTGGTGGTGGTGGTGGTGGTGGTGGGTGGGTGGGTGGGTGGGTGGGGGAGGGGGGGGGGGGGGGGGGGGGAAAGAGTGGTGGAGCAGATCAGAGTACCAGCTTGTTAGCCTGCTCCTGGGCCTGGCCAAGATGGCTATAAACAGGCCCAAGCAGAGGGCAGTCGAGGAGGCTGTATGTCTCGAATATCTGCCTTTCTTCCGTGCTTATGTCCGCGCCCGGGGGTCCTTGGAGAGGGTGCGCACTTGACACCTCCCACGACTGGTGGGCCCTGCAGGGGCTGGAATGTAACATCTCCCCCTGGAATATTATTTTAATTTCAATAAGTTTCTTTTAAAGTTTTCATTTTTATCAGAGTGACCATTTAAAGGGCTGTTAACTTGTTAATTTGCTCAGTTAATTTGTTAATTAGTTTATCTGTTGGTATACTCAAAAAAAAAGAGCATAAAGGAAGACCTCTGGGACACATGGTGTTGTGGGGTAGGAGGCAGACATATGTAATGCTGCATTCTATAAATAAACCTACTACTGAGAAAAGGATTTGTGTCTAGTTGCATACTTCACCGTCTGACTTGGGATTCTATTAACAGTTATCCTGCTACTCCGACCTCTTTCTGTCATGTCCACAGAGATGTGGTTGCGGGCGAGGGATACGTCCTCCACCATTCCTGTCCCCTTCTCCGCTCAATGCTCTCTCACGTCTGGTGGAAACCTGAACAAACTGAACTGCGGCAAAAATCTGGCCAAACCAGGTTCCACCCCTAATTCTTCCCCCCATGCACCACCACCCCCCCCGAACCACCCCCCCACCCCCACCTGACAGCAACATTGTAGCAGCTGTCCATAGACTGTTCTTCGACTGGTTCTTATTCTTTGACCATAAGTGTGAGCTTGAAGAGTGATCTGGCTTTGAGTTGAATCTAAAATGCTATCTTAGGACATAAAGAGGTCAGTGCAAGGTAAAAGGACTTTCTCCTTGGGTTTTGTAACCCTGCTCAGGTCTGTGAGCTACCAGGCACTGGGCTGGGTTATAACAGGGTTGGAACTATAGGCTCCCCAGCCTCCAGTGCCCCTATCTGATATGAAATCCAGAGATGTGAGCTGAAAGTTTCTTCTTTCTGATAACGCTTAAGTAAAAACTGACTCTATTTTTTGGAGTCTCAGTACAATTTGAAATGGGTGAAAATAATTTGGCACAAATCAAAGAATCTCAGAAGGTTGCCCACTATTACTGCAACAATAGCTTGCATTTATATAGCACCTTTAATTGCCCACAGGCATAATCAGACAAAAATTACCACTGAGCTAAAGAAAGAGATATGAGGACAGATGATCAAGAACATAAGAAATAGGAGTAGGCCATTTGGCCCCTTGAGCCTGCTCCCGTTCAATAAGGTCATGGCTCATCTGATTGTGCCTAATTCCACTTTCCTGCCTGCTCCCCCATAACCCTTGACTTCCTTATCAATTCACCTAACTCAGCCTTGAATGTTTTCAATGACCCCGTCTCCTCTGCTTGCTGGGGGAGAGAATTCCAAATACTAACAAGCCTCTGAGAGAAGAAATTCCTCCTCATCTCCATCTTAAGTGGAAGACTGGAAGCTTGGTCACAAAGGCACGCTTTATGGAGTGTTGTAAAGGAGCAGAGAGCGAGAGGTGGACAGGTTTAAGGGAAGAATTCCTGAGCTCAGGGTGCATACAGCCAAAGGCACTGCCATCAATGTTCGTGAAGATAGTGGGGGATGCACAAGAGGCCAGAGTTGGAGAAATGTAGAACTCATGGAGGATTGCAGAGCTACAGACATTGACAGATGAGGCTGCGTAGGGATTTGAACACCAAGGATGAGAATTTTAACATGAAGTCATAGGGGACTGGGAGCCAATGTTGGTCAGTAAGAACAGATGTAATGGATGCATGAGACCCAGTGCAGGTTAGGATACAAGCAGCACAGTTTATGATTAGTTCAAATCTATGGAGGGTGGAACATGAGAGGTCATGAATCCATTGCAATAGTGAAGTCCAGAGATAACAGTAGTATGGTAGGGCTAGTGTGAAGAACCCATGTCATGTAGCATTCTGAGGGGGTGTTGGAAATACTGTCATAGTAAAAGCATCAATATTCCGATCAAGCTTGTTGAATAGCTAGAGCTGGGAAGCCCAGTTGGTTTTCCCTCCCCTAATTCAGGCCTATAAAGTCAATTGTAGGGTCTCCAGTGGCAAGAAGCCTGAGGTTAGCTAACTAAGCACAACCCAAGGTTTGGACTATGGTTGCTGCCTGATGTATATGACTCAGCTACTCACTGGATAAACTTGATGAGCCATCAGTGCAGCCAGAAAGCAGCAAACAACATATTGTCTTGTCAGTAACCTTCAACAGTCTATTATTTGAGGATTGTTCACAGTAGGAGCTTTGTAAGGAAATCAAGTACATTATTTTGATGTCTTATTTCTAAATACTACTTCTGACTCTCTAAACTTGGACATTTTATTCTGACAGAATGTCCTCCAATTATTCTCTTCAGGAATCTCACCTTTAGCTTCATTCAGCTGGAGTTAGCTTCCACCAGGATATGCTCAACTAGATTAACTTTCTGTTAGTATTACAGAACTTGAATATTGCTGAAAAGACAGGCATGTTGCTGAAGCTTTTCACCTTGCACTCATCAGGACAAATGCAAGAATGCCAAATTTCAAACAATCACGACAACTTATACTACAGGAGAAAGGGGTGATTATTAGCAAGTCAACTCTGATTGACTGAGACGTTGCCATGGAGAAAGCAATGGGGAACTATAGGCTCCCCAGGCTCCTGAGCCCCTTTTCTCTTGCAGTATAAATTGTTGTGATCCTTTGAAATTTGGCATTCTTGCATTTGTCCTGATGAGTGTAAGACGAAAATCTTTGACAACATCTCTCTTTTCAGCAATGTATTAATCTCCTGCACTGTAGCTGTTGTGTGACAACACAAAGCAAACTCATTTTATTATAATTCTAAAAGTCAGAAATGTGGAAGGGGGAAATATATCCATATTTGCTGCAAAGAAAAATTGCCAGCCTAAAAGGTGAGAGAGGAAAAGGGGTGTGGAAAAGATTATATCTGGGGGAAATCTATAGACAATGCTAAAGGTTTACTTCACAAGCATGAGTTAGAAGGCATTTACTTGAGAAAGCAAAGTGTGGCCCTTTAATTCCTGCCTGCCTTCTAACGAGCTCTAACACTAACCCCATCTTAACCTCGGATTTGTTTTTTAAACTACAAGAATTATGGTCAAAAATATAAAACAAGGACAAGAGAAAACCACTTCACTCCCAGTCATCAGTCTGAAGATGAAAATGATGACCATGTGTTTTTTGAAGGAGATATAAAAATGTCTGATGACTGCCAAAACATAGATCTTTCTGAAAGCTGACTAGATTCAGGATCAAATCTATGTATATTATTTAAACCAGCACAATACCAAAGGTCAGCAAACTGCGCTGCTTTCTGAGCGTAATGATTCACATTATCATCCTTGGGATGTTCTGTGGCAAACAGTTATTAGATATATTTTATAGTTTCGTTTGCATTTTTTAAATTTTGGCTTTGCCCTTGGAAAAATATGATTGAGAATACTTAAAGGAAGAACTTGCATTTATATAGCACCTCTCACAACCTCAGGGTGTCCCAAAGCACTTTACAACCCAGAAAGTGTTCTTGAAGTTTAGTCACTGTTGTAATGTAGTAAAATGCAGTAACCAATTTGCACACAATAATCTCCCACAGACAGCAATGAAATAAATGACCAATTAATCTGTTGGTTAAGATAGAAATATTGGCCAGGACATCAGGGAGAACTCACCCTGCTCCTCTTTGAAATAGTGTCACGGGATCTTTCCCATAAACCTGACAGGATGGATGGGGCCTCAGCTTAATGTTTCATCCAGTTATAAAACAGCATGAGCTAAGTACCTTGAGTTGCTTAAAACTGGAGACCATCATCTGGTCAAGCCAGCTGAGCATTTACTTCCTGCAATGAGTCCTGGTGTTGGCCTTTTCAAATGTAGAGGCAGGAATAACAGTTCCTGAAAATGCACACGGATTTCCTGGGACCCAATGGGGGAGGGGTTGACCACGAAGTGTTCAACCAGTGAAGTTTCAGGGTTACTAAAGAGGAGCCAAGCCCCCTGGATGTTTCCAGTGCTCCTTGGCTATCTCCTAGTACCAGAATGTCAAGACATCCCACTTTACTGGCAGCAATACGTTAGGCCGTAGGTTGTAGGCTCAGAGTTGATCAATCAAATGACAAGTGACAAACCCTGTATAGGCTATGATCCACCTCGAGAATGGGGATATTCATGTTGCATAGCTTGCTGCAGTATTATCTATTTGTAGTGGGACTTCAACCGAATTAATCTCATCTAAATTCATATTTTTTGCAGCTCAAATGAATCATGTAAAGCTGTTTTGTGATGTTCATTCTCACAGTTACACCCGTGGAAATAGTAAATTAGATTTTCTCTGGTTTTCTTGCATGAAGAGCGATTATTGGAATATCTCGGAAGAGATTCTTGCGCAGTTGGAGTTTTGGTGCATTTACTGGGAAACATAGGTATATCATTTCAAATGTGCACATATATATTTGACCGCCTATCTTTGCATTCACATGCCTTTATGAATTTATAAAGGGCTGCTTTTTCTTATATTTGTTCATGGGATGGGATGTGGGTGTTGCTGGTTAGGCCAGCATTTATTACCCATCCCTAATTGCCCTTGTTCAGACGGCATTTAAGAGTCAAGCACATTGATGTGGGTTTGGAGTCACACGTGGCCCAGAACATCAGATTTCCTTCCATAAAGGACATTAGTGAACCAGACGGGTTTTTACGACAATGGTTTCATGGTCATCATTAGACTTTTAATTCTAGATTTTTATTGAATTCAAATTCCACCATCTGCCATGGTGGGATTTGAACCAGGTCCCCAAAGCATTATCCTGGGTCTCTGGATTACCAGTCTGGTGACAATAACCACTACACCACCAATTCCCAATTCCCATTCCACATTCTTCATTCATCGATGAGTTTCATTATAAAGACGTCTATATGCCTACTCTGTTTCAATGCCTTATATTTTGCTGAACTGGTTGAATCCAATGAACCTAGGATCTTGGACTGCATGGCCGATTAAGTCACTGAGCTAAGGTTCCTCTCTAAAAGCTTGTGACTCCAGAGCTAATCAGCGGCTCTTAGTGGAGCACTCGGTTCCTGAGGCATAGACATAAGTTCCCAGTGCCACTGGCAGATGAGATCTTCTTTACAACTAGCAAGAGGCAGGAGATCAGGCTTTAACACTGTCAGAAAGGGAGCTCTTTATGTGGCAGGGGTGGGTGGCAGTTGGGGGGGAGGGGGGTGGAGGCAACTGTTTTTTCTTGTAATTAACCATCAATATTTTAGATGGTTTCATCTGCAATCACTTAAAAGTCAATTAGCCGAGTCACTTGTGTCTCTTATATAGGGTAATCATATGAAATTACTCAAGGACAGCAGCATGTGGCAATGGTTTCACCATTGATCACTCCCTGCTGTGCTCATGAGGAAACGGTGAGCTGAAAATGGCTTACCTTGTAGCTCTTTGTCTTTGAATGGATCATCTCCCTCCATGAGCTTGGATCTGGCGTTGCTGTCACAATCAGGGGTTTGGTAACTGGAAGAAGCAAGAGCAGCACTCAAAACACATGTTAGAAACCAGTGGGGCTTGTGCCAGACAGGCTTGTGAGCTACTAGACTGCGTTTGCACTTGGGCTGAAATATGGCAATTAACGTTTGCGCCAGGCAATGACCATCCCCAACAAAAGAGAATCTAAGCATCTCCCCAGAACATTCAATGGCATTGCTATCACTAAAATCCCCACTAGCAACATCAGGGGGTTACCAATCACCAGAAACTTAATTGGATCAGCCATTTAAATACAGTGGATGCAAGAACAGGTCAGGGGCTGGGAATTCTGCAGTGACTAAGTCACCTCCTGACTCCCTAAAACCTGTTCGTCTTCTATAAGGTACAAATCAGGCATGTGATGGAACACTCTCCACTTACCTGGACGAGTGTAGCTCCAAAAACACTCAGAGAGCTCAACACCATCCAGAACAAAGCAGCCCACTTGATTGGCACATCATCCACCACCTTCGACATTCACTCCCTCCACCACTGACAGACAGTGGCAACAGTGTGTGCCATCTACAAGTTGCACTGCAGCAACTCATCAAGGCTCCTTCGACAGCACAGTTAAAACCCGAGACCTCTACCACCTTGAACGATAAGGGCAGCAGACACACAGGAACACCACCACCTGCAAGTCCCCTCCAAGCCACTCACCACCCTGACTTGGAAACATATCACCGTTCCTTCACCGTCGCTGGATCAAAATCCTGGAACTCCCTCCCTAACAGCACTGTGGGTTTACCTACACCAAAGGGACTGCAGCAGTTCAAGAAGGCAGCTCACCACCATCTTCTCAAGGGCAATTAGGGATGGGCAATAAATGCTGGCCTAACCAGTGACATTCCCATCCCCTGAATGAATAAAAAAACCTACTAAGCTGGTTACGTTACAGTCATGATTGCTGAACTACTCCTGTATCCAGGACAAGACATAAGTGGTTCCCCATCATAACACTGGTGGCTTCGGCGAAAGGAAAGGCAATAACTCATAAGTCAAAAATTGGAACTTACTATGGAATTTTTGCCCAGCTGGAGGACAGGTCACTGAGCAACACCATAACCGGTTTTCCAACTCATGACATTCGGTTTACTAACAAAGATTTTAAAATCTATGAAGAATTTTGAATGTAAACAGGGAAAGAATATCTCTGATTGGGGGTCTGGTTAGCTTAGATGGCTAGACTGTCGTGCATAACGGGTTCAATTCTGCTTTGATGGTTCTGGAAGGCCTGCTTCCTCACACTGCCCCGTGTTTGTGGAGTGGTGCTCCTCAAGCTCTACATAACCAATTATCTCTCTAATGGAGAGAGATGCCAATGGTCCTTTGTGGACCATGGCTAATAAATCACTGTTAAAACGATTTACTCATATCAACTTTTACTGTTGCCAGACATGTTTATTATAAGAGGAAACCACCATATCTTTGGCTCGTGGGTGACCAGTGTAGCTGAGAATCAGGAAGCTAGGGTTGTTCAACAACTTCTCTGTCCCTTTCAACAAAGAATTATTTGGTAGCACAGCACTTGAGTATTGCTGAAAAAAAGAGACATGTCAAAGCTTTTCATCTTGCACTCATCAGGGCACTTTGCAAAAATACCAATATAAGGGGAAAACAACAATTTATACTGCATGCGAAGGGAGTGCTGATTGATTGGCAAGTGAACTCTGATTGGTAGAGGCATTGACATGGAGAATGCACCAATCGATGGTGACTGGCAGTTAATTGCCAAGCATTGTTTGAAATTTAAACCAGGCAGTCTGACCCTGATTGATCAAGGCATTGCCCTGAGGAATGAGTCAGCGAATGGCTGTCACTTATTTTGCTTCGCTGAAGTGGGCGCAATGTTTGTACACGTTCTTTTGCCTGCAAAGATAAAAGCAAGACAAAAAGCTTTGACATGTATCTTTCTTCAGCAATACTAAAGAATTCTTTCAAGTGCCTATGACACTTCAATTGAATATTGCTTTCCTATCAGCATTGTGCTTTATATAGTGCAGTATATAGTGGTGTCACATTCTCCCCATGGTAACTCATGACGAATACCAGAAATGTACCAGGCACAGTTGTGCAGTGGGTTAGCATGCTGTCCATTCTTTGTTTGGGCAGTCTTAACCCAGTACATAAAGGGCTTAAAATTGTCCCCGCTTAGGTACAAATTGCCTCTACATTAACAATAGTCAGTGGGGATATAAATATGCTTATACAAGATGAAACATTCCACAACATTAAGCAATTTCCTATTGAACTGGCAGCCAAGGCACTCGGTGAAATTTTGAGTGGTGGGAGTTATGGTATTTGCATATCTGCCTGATGTTGTCTCTGACAGGGGGATGCTGTTGAGCTTTTGAGACTTGAGTATTGAGATGAAAGAATATTTCTCTTCCCATCATGATAGACAGTAAAACGTGGGTGGCTTTCAGCTCAATTGTGCTTCAAATCCTGTTGTAAAAATCAAGCGATCAAAGAGGTTAATCTAACAGCACTAAACCCCATCTATGTTGCTGAGGCCCTGTGTTACGATGGTTTAAGAGCAGACACAACCGAGCATGCTGTCTGCAAGGCAGGTCACAGTGACAGCGCATTTTAACAAACAACAGCTGACACACAGCCCTGGCCCATTCATGTGTTTAGCTGTGACAATGGAAGTTAGTCCCACCTGGTTCGACCCCAGCCTGTGTACAAAGCAAACTGAAACCATTCTGATCGCATAAGGAACTGTGAGGTCACTTAGTGCACCACGCTGACCCGGCACCCTGTGAACTTTCACTGGCTCCCCTGTGCAACGTGCCCCACCCCACCCACCCCACACCCGTGTTATCCCAAAGCAAGAATAAACAAAGCACTCTGGCACCTGTAACAACATCTGACCACAGTAAGTCACAGTCAATAGGTCACATGCAGTCTTCCATCAATGGTAGATTTCAATAGGACGGCACTGTTTAAACAACAGACCAAAAAAATAATTGTGCAGCAGGGAGGAATATAGGAGGGAGGGAATATAGGAGGGAGGGAATAACATTTACACTCACATTACTTCCAGTAAATCCACACAATCCCTTACAGCTCGATAGTGCACTGGTTTTATACACTCATGGCAAATTCTGCACCCTAAAAAATACCTAACTCTGCAAACATTCCCAAATATACTTACAGCTCTCATGGGAAAATGAGGCTGGGAGTATTTTTTTCTCATAATTTTGTGAGCAATTTTGCTCAGCTGATCCCTTTTTAAAATTAAGATTAAAACGAGCATTTTTAAATGCACAGACTGTGCTTCACATTTTCTTGCATCACCGCACTGAAACTTTCTTCGGTGTTTTAAGTAAACATTTCAACTCAATGTCAATATTAGCTGTGGCATTAAGTTTCTGGAAAAATCCTTGATTTTGAATGCATTGGCAGTCCGACGACGACACGATTTTTCTATTATAAAATGAAGTTAAACAGGGTGAGCTTGGTCATTCCCCCTCCAGGTACCATGCCCTAAGAGGGCATTAGCAACATAGGGCAGAACTTCTCTCGCATCGGGTGGGATGTGTGCCCGACCCGAACAGGAGAAAAATGACACACGATGACATAGGGCGCGCGTCCCTACACCATCGTGCACTCGCGCGGTATTTCGGTCCCAGCAGACACATGTGGGATAAAAACAAAAAAAAAAAAACAAAAAAAAAAAAACAAAAAAAAAACTGCGGATGCTGGAAATCCAAAACAAAAACAGAATTACCTGGAAAAACTCAGCAGGTCTGGCAGCATCGGCGGAGAAGAAAAGAGTTGACGTTTCGAGTCCTCATGACCCTTCGACAGAACTTGAGTTCGAGTCCAGGAAAGAGCTGAAATATAAGCTGGTTTAAGGTGTGTGTGTGGGGGGCGGAGAGATAGAGAGACAGAGAGGTGGAGGGGGGGGGGGGGGGGGGGGGGGGGGGGGTTGGTGTGGTTGTAGCGACAAACAAGCAGTGATAGAAGCAGATCATCAAAAGATGTCAACAACACATGTGGGAGTTGGCTGTGTGCCCGCCAACAGTTAAGAGGGCCGTTAGGCCCATGAATTAATTGATTAAATGGAATTTTCCCCTGCCTGTCTAACCTTCCGGCTGGCAGGTGGGCAAAAAGGTCAAGCGGCCTTTGGATTTTTGAGGAAACCTCATCCAAGGGCGGGATGAGGTTTCCGATGTTAATTAGAAATGAAACTAAAATGCTTAAGTCGCATTTCTAACATGACCCCGCTCACGTGACACAGTCACATGGGCGGGGACACGTTTGCCATAATTTTTAAATCTTTATTTTTAATGTTATAAATCTTCAGCTCCCTGAGGTAGCTCTGTGCTTTCGTGGGGTTTCCTGTGAGTGCACCCGAGCGCCTGCGCTGACTCCCACGCTCGCCCTCCTACACCCCACCCCCCTGCGCGGGATTCACGCTGACTGGCCAATTAAATTGCGGTCAGGGCCCGTTTGTGGGCGATGGAGCATTGTGTGGCCACTACTCCACCCAACAAGGGGAAAATTCTCCCCATAGATAATGAAAGACACAGGAAAAATTATGAGCAGGAGTGGGCCATTTGGCCCCTCGAGCCTGCTCTGCCATTCATTATGATCACGGCTGATCCTCTATCTCAATGCTGTACTTCCACTCTCTCCCCATACCTCTTGACACCTTTAACATCTAGAAATCCATCCATCTCCTTCTTAAATATATTCAGTGAATTGACCTCCACAGCCTTCTGTGGTAGAGAATTCCACAGGCTCTGAGTGAAGAAATTTCTCCTCATCTCAGTCCTAACTGGCCTACCCCATATCCTGAGACTGTGACCCCTTGTTCTAGACCCACGCCCCCACCCCTGCCAGCCAGGGGTAACATCATCCCTGCAGTATGTCCAGCCCTGTTAGAATTTTATGTTTCAATGCAACCATGGACTTCCATTGAATTAGTCCACATTTATGCTTGGCAAAGTTCTGCAGTGGTTTGCCATTGCCTTCTGTAGTATGGCTGACCAAGAAACCCTTCCCCCCTTGCCATCAGGCATTTTAGAAGGATTTTCAGGCTCATAATCAACCTGTTCGGCCATGTTACAAACATGCCCTCCATGGTCAGCAAGCCCTGAAGCAAGACCTGAACCGGAAAGCTTCTGGCCCAGAGGTAGGGACGCTACCACTGCACCACAAGAAAACAGACCACACTGGGGCCTTTTCAAATGGCATAATAGATTCTGCCACCACTGCTGCTTCTGGTAGGACATCTCCTGCCCTCTACATCTCTTCAGTTTTTGTTGATTGTCTTAATTTTATGTCTTAAACAAACTCATTGACCAATGATAATAGGTTTTCTTAATTCTCCTGACTATGAATACAACAACGGCAACTTGCATTTATATGGCACCTCTTAAAGAATTAAAACGTCCCAAGGCACTTCACAGAAACATCAAAAGCAAAGTTAGGCATTGAGCTACATAAGGCAGATGGCCAAAGCATTTCTTTTATTCTTTTGTGGGACATGAGCATTCATGGCAAGGCCAGCATTTATTGCCTATCACTAATTGCCCTTGAGATGGCGGTGGTGAGGTTTAGTAAGGGTATTCCAAAACGTAGGGCCTAGGCATCAATTGTGGAGTGCTTAGAATCAGGAATGCTCAAGAGGCCGGAATTAGATGAGCATCGATATCTGGGGCTGGACGAGATGACAGAGTTAGGGAAGGGTGAGGCTATGGCCAAACTTGAAACAAGAATGAGAATTTTAAAAGCAATGTGTTGCTTGAGCCAGTATTAGCCAGGGAGCACCAGGGCGGTAGGTGAGCGGGACTTGGTGTGAACTACAGCAGAGTGTTGGATGACCTGAAGTTTATGGAGGTTGGAATGTGGGAGGCCAGCCAGAAATATGTTAGAACAATTAGGTCTAGAAATGGCAAATGCATGAATGAGAGTTTCAGCAACAGGGCAGCTGCTGGAGATGGGCAGGTTTCATGCTGGCACGGACATGTGGCAGAAGCTTACTTCGGGGTCAAATATGACACCAAGGTTGCAATCATTTTAGCTGGGACTCAGGACAGTTGCCAGGGATAGGGATGAAGCTGGTCGCTAGGGAATAGAGTTTGGAGCAGGGTCCAAAGACAATAGCTTCAGTCTGCCCAATATTTAATTGGAGGAAATTTCTGCTCATAGAGTCATAGAGGTCTACAGCACAGAAAAAGGCCCTTTGGCCCATCAAGTCTGTGCCGGTCAAATAAGTACCTAACTATTCTAATCCCATTTTCCAGCACTAGGCCCATAGCCTTGTATGCCATGGCATTGCAAGTGCACATCCAAATACTTCTTAAATGTTATGAGGGTTTCTGTCTCTACCACCCTTTCAGGCAGTGAGTTCCAGATTCCCACCACCCTCTGGGTGAAAAAATTCTTCCTCACATCCCCTCTAAATCTCCTGCCCCTTACCTTAAATCTATGCCCCATGGTTATTGATCCCTCCACCAAGGGGAAAAGTTCCTTCCTGTCTACCCTATCAATGTCCCTCATAATTTTATACACCTCAGTCATTTCCCCCCTCAATCTCCTCTGCTCCAAGGAAAATAACCCCAGTCTTATCCAATCTTTCCTCATAACTAAAACTCTCCAGCCTAGGCAACATCCTGGTAAATCTCCTCTGCACTCTCTCTGGTGCAATCACATCCTTCCTATAATGCGGATTCCAGAACTGCACACAATACTCTAGCTGTGGCCTAACCAGCATTTTATACAGTTCCAGCATAACCTCCTTGCTCTTATATTCTATGCCTCGGCTAATAAAGGCAAGTATCCCATATGCCTTCTTAACCACCTTATCTACCTGTCCCGCTACCTTAAGGGACCAGTGGACATGCACACCAAGGTCCCTCTGATCCTCGGTACTTCCCAGGGTCCCACCATTCATCATGTATTCTCGTGCCTTGTTTGTCCTGCCCAAGTGCATCAACTCACACTTATCAGGATTAAATTCCATTTGCCACTGATCAGCTCATCTGACCAGCCCGTATATATCCTCCTGTAATCTAAGGCTATCCTCCTCACTATTTAGCACACAACCAATTTTCGTGTCATCTGCGAACTTACTGATCAACCCTCCTACACTCAAGTCTAAATCGTTTATATTTACCACAAACAGCAAGGGACCCAACACTGATCCCTGTGGAACCCCACAGGACACAGGAATCCAGTCAGAAAAACACCCCTCGACCATCACCCTCTGCTTCCTGCCACTCAGCCAATTCTGGATTCAATTTTACCAAATTGCCTTGGACCCCATTCAGTACTAGATGTGGAATAAGCAGTCTGGCAATGTAGAAACAGTGGAGGAGTTGAGAGAGCTGGGGGTGAAGCAGCGCTGGACATCATGAGCATACATGTGAAAATCAACGTTGTGCTTTTGGATGAAGTCATCCAAAGAGAAACATATAGATAAGCAACAGAAGTGGGCCAAGGCTAGATCCTTGGGGGACACCAGGGGTAATGGTTTGGGAGCAGGAAGAGAAGCAATTGCAAGTGATACTCCGACTATACTATATAGTTAAGAATGGAAGCAGGTGAGAACAGTCCTACTCAGCTGGACTACAGAGGAGAGACATTGGGGAAAGATGGTGTGGTCAACCATGTCAAAGGTTGCAGACAGGTTAAGAAGGTGAGGAGGGACAGATTATCTTTGTCACAATCACACAGGATGTTTTTTGTGACTTTGACAAGGGCTGTTTCAGTACAATGGAGAGACACAAACCTGATTGGAGGGATTCAAACATGAAGTTCCAGGAAAGATGGGCATATTCAATGATGTTGGAAAGGAAAATAAGATTGGAAAGAGGCTGTAGTTTGCAAGAATGGAGGAGTCGAGGGTTGTTTTTTTTCAGGAGAGGGGTAATGATGGCAGATTTAAAGCAGAGAGGAGGAACACCTGAAGAAAAAGGACCATTTAAACTATCGGCTACCATGGGGCCCAAGAGGGGAAGTTGGGTGATCAGTGGGAATAGGGTCGAGGGAGCAGGAGGTGGATCTCGTGGACAAGATGAGCTCAGAGTGGGCATGAGGGGAGATGGGAGAGAAACTAGGGAAAGATATGAGTTGTGGGGTTGGGGCGGGGGTGGGAGCTTTAGAGGAAACTTGGCCCAGCAGGCTAGTGGAAGGAAGGGAATTGGCAGAAGCAATTGATTGGATGGCCTTGATCTTGGTAGCAAAAAAGCTTCCACACTTATTGTTTGAAGTGAGGGTGGAGGGGACAGGGGAGCAGGGTTTAAGAAGACCATCTGCAGTGGAGAGGATATAAGTTGGGGGTTATCTTTGCATTCCAGTATTACCCTGGAATAGTTGAGCCATTTTAGCAGACTCGAGCAAGAGCCAGTAGTGCTTTACGTTGTTCAGCCAGGTGTGGGTGGTGAATGGCTAAACCAATTGTTCACCATATTCTTTCAGGTTTGGATTTCTATTTGATTTCCTGTGAATCTCTTTGTTCAATGAAAAAAAGCCCTAGTTTCTCTGGTCTCCCATAACGTGAGCCCTTCATCCTTGGAGTCACCTCAGTGGCCAGAATTCAGTCCGGTTCACAGGGGTCCTGTACACCAGTCGGAAAACCATCGGTGACCCCCTGGCAGTTCCGTGGGGGAGCCAAGTGCCCTTCTGAAGTCCTGCCCACCAAGAGCTGCCTGCCAATCAGAGGCCGGCAATTCATCATTATCAGCAGTGCCAGTTGGAGCAATGGCTGCTGGCGGCACCGCTCGCACCCAAAGCCCAGGATCGCGGAGGGACCTCAGGCAAGTGAAGGGGCGATGGGGGCTATGGGAGGCAGGGGGGGTGTGGAAGAGTGGTCAGAGGTGAAGTGGGCGTTTGGCTTGGAATGGCTTTCAGCAGCCCAGTGCTGGGTCCCTCGATCAAGCGCAAAGTGCTCGATAGCGAGGGACCCCCTCCAAATCAGGAGGCTGCTGGCAACAGAACCAACAGGCGGCTAGCCAAAGGAGGCCAGAGACCCATGCGGCCTCCAGTTAACCCCTGAGTCACCACTAAATTGCAGTGGGCTCAGGGATAACGGACGTCAATTGGCTCATTAATGAGCCTAATTGACATCCTGGCCCTGGCAGCTGGGAACTCCACAACAGTCTATTCTGCACACCCCCCCCCACCCACAACACCCCCAACCACCGCCGCCCACTGCCCCACCACCCCCACACCCCCCCCCACCCACCCAACCAACCTCTCCACTCCCCCCTCCCCGCCCCCCCACCCCAACCCCGACTTAATCATCCTCCGGCAGGCTGACGCGGGCCCTTCCCATGATTAAATGGGCCTTGCAGCTCGGCTGCCACTGTGATGGGCTGCATAAAACCCAACCCAGCAAACCTTTACCACATCCTCCCCTTGGCTGTAAAGAGTTTTGGAATGTCCCGGGGTTGTGAAAGGCACTATATAAATGCAAGCCTTTTCTTTCTCACATGCAACTCTTTGACTCAAGTCGGGACACAAATAGGAAAAACAATGCCAGCTAAACCCTTCCATGAGAACTCTGCTTTCTACTCACCCTGGGGCACCTCTCACTTTCTATGTAAACTAACAGAACCCCTTCACAGGATCTATTCTTCACTGTGTAAAACACTCGACAAGTGATTTTTTTTTCTCTCTCTTCTTGTTAAAAAAAGCCTGCAGTGGTTTTGTGGAGGTTATTGTGAAGAGAGGTCCTGTAGCTTCTCGAGCTTTAATTTGCAGACAATGTTAAGCCTCCTTCAGTTGGCAAGTCGCTCTTATCCCCAATCAAAGTGAAACTTGTATCATCAACATCGGGCAGTCTGAGACAAGTTTTATGGCAACAGTTACCAAAAACAGAACCAGGGTTAATCGGTTCTTCAGCCATCCTGAATGTATTGCAAATACCTTGTCATTTTTCAAACGGTTGGAATGTGTTCAGGATAATTGTGCAATAGTTGGAACTTTCTTATATGAATGTATTTTTTTTACATTTAGCCACTGAGTATCTACAAAGGGATAGTGTCTCTTTAAAGTGTGAGCTCATTGCAAAGAATCAAACCTTATTCCACGCTGCAGACATTACATACTTATTGGGCCAGGTCATGCTGGAAAAATAACGATGTGTTAACGAAGCACCCCATTATTAATGCACAAATTGGCCAGCAAGTCCAAGAGAATAAGGGATAGACTGAGTTACAAATCTCCAGGACTTTAAGACACTCTGCTTTGTAGAATTGACTTCTGACCCTTGGCCGGATTGCACATTAATTGTCCATTCAACCCATCGCAGAAAGTTAAGTCTTTTTAACAACATAATTGTTAATGCAATGGGGATCAAACTGTCTGACTCAGTGGGGGGATAATTTAAGCTGCTCAATCTCACTCCTACGTGGGCGTCAACTGTTAGAGATTTTGAAAATGCCAAATTTAAAACGTTAACATTTTTTCTTACTTTTCCTTCCTGACTCTTTTCTCCTCTCGCTCTTTACCCAATCTTTCCTCCCTCTCCTCCTCACCTGCTTTAACGCCCAAAATGGATCCGGGTTGGATCAGGTGTTAAAGGTTTTAGGGGAGAATTTTGAATTTTCCGCATGTCGGACGGGCCGGTTGGGAGTGGGCGCGGGAGAGCGTGAAGCCGATCGCCGCCCACGATCGGCTGCGTGCCGCCATTTTACCTGGGTGGGCCAATTGAGGCCCGTCCAGTGTGACACGCAGCCGGTAGCGCTCAGCGCTGCCTGTGCAGGCAGCGGGGGTGGGGGGGGGGGTGGGGGGGTGTTGGAGTTGGGGCTCGTGCACAAAAGAGCCCAGGAATCTCCCTGAGGCACGGAGCTGCCTCAGGGAGATTAAGTACATAATAAAAGTTTTTACGTAACAAAGCTAAAAATGATTTAAACATGTCCCCCCCAGGCAACAGTGTCACATGAACTGGGACATGTTCGTGAATTGTGCAAAAATTAATTAATAATTTTATAAAACCTTCAGGAGACCTCATCCCGCCCGTGGAAGAGGTTTCCTGAAAAACGCAAAGGTCGCCTGGGGTCTTTGCCGGCCCCCGCCAACCGTAAACTATGATAACTAATTTGATAGGTTTTTTAGAGGCCTTAATAGGGCCGTTGACAGTTCGGTTGGCACACAGCCACCTGTGGCACACAATGGCCGAACGTAATATCGAAATGACACGCGATGACATCACGATGCACGCCCGATGTCACCGCGCGTCATTTTGCGCATTGGTGTGCTGACGTCAAAATTCTGGCCTTAAGATCTTATACCCACTTCCATGTTTCAGGAGCGAGGGGTGGGCAACCACCTTGCCTCCAGGGGGTGGGCTTTCTCTTTAAATATTTTAATGAGACTGCCAGCCTCCGATTTTAAAACCTGAACCGCAGGTTTTGCAGAGAATTGCTGAGTACCCCAGAACAACTGCAGCTAAGGAAAGATGAGAAATGAATCGAGATGCAGTTAAGTGCTTCCCTTTTCACCCAGCACTCCCCACCTTCCCGCCCCGCAACCCCATACAAAGACTCCCAGGGTCAGGTATTGGACACCCCAGGGTCAGAGATTGAACCCAACCCCCTCCCCTACTCTCCTCGTCCCGGTCCCCCTGCCACCCAGGTCACCCCACTCAACTGACTGCTGAGGTTACACGTTTTCTTTCAGCCAGAAGACATCGGTGCCTTGCACTTCACTCGCCCGATCACTGGGCTGGATTTAGCATTCCCACATGGGTCCTGCCCACCAGTTGGAGAACTGGCCGGAGACCCGTTGTCACTTTGGTGAGGGAGGCCAGACCAAACTAAGTGCCGGATAGATGTTAAAAAAGGATTCCACACCAGATGGCGAAGCATGAAACTAGACGCTGATCCCTTTCATGATAACAGGTTTATTTACAGGATGCAGCAATGCATATGTCTGCTTCCTACCTTCAATCCCCAATGTCCCAGCCACCTTCCTTTATCCTCTTTTGAGCATTACAAATAGAATAAATGGTCAAATTAACCAAGTAAATTAAAGTGATAGTCCCTAAGGGACACGGTATCGACAGAAAAAAATTCAAAGAAACCTGACCGAATTCAATGAGAATGTCATTTGCGGGGTGGATGAAGCACTCCAGCCACCGCCCCCCCCAACCCCCCGCGGTGCCCACTGGTCGCAGAAGGCCTCAGGCTTCCCAGCAGACACCGCATGCTCCCTCTCCAGGGACACCTGGCCGCAACCTTAGCCCCAGTCTTTCTTTACACTCTTTTGAGTATCAGTAGAACAAATTTAACAAATTAACGAATTAACCAATTTTTAAAAAAAGCCAATTAAGCCAATCGATCTGTAACTGAAGAATGGATTTAAAGGAACCTTACAAAATTAAATTGAAATGTCATTTTGGAGGCTAATGAAGCACTCAAGCCCCCACAGTGCCCACCAGTTGCAGAAGGCCTCAAGCAGGCCAATGGACACCGCGTGCTCTCTCTCCAAGAACACCCAGCTGCAAACGCAGCCATGGTCTTTCTTTACAAGTGTTCTAATTTCTTAATTAAACAATAACTAACATGCCATTAACATTAGGCACTTAAGTGGCCAGTGTCGGGCCTTCCCCAGGATTTAGGACCCCGGGGTCGGAAATCCCGCCCCCTGACAGCTGCCGGCCAGAGATCAGCAGCTCTCCTTCACCTTTAAATATTTTAATGAGACTGCCAACCTCCGATTTTAAAACCTGAACCACAGGTTTTGCAGAGAACTGCTGAGTACCCCAGAACCATTGTAGCTGAGGAAAGGTGAGAATTGAATCGAGATGAAGTTAAGTGCTTCCCTTTTCACCCCGCACTCCCCACCTCTTCGTCCCGCACCCCCATACAAAGACTCCCAGGGTCAGAGATTGAACCCAACCCCCTCCCCTACCCTCCTCATCCCTGCCACCCAGGTCACCACCTGACTGGTGAGGTTACACGTTTTCTTTTAGCCAGAAGACATCGGTGCCTTGCACTTGAGTGGAAGGCCCAACCCAGGCCACTTATAAATGCTTAACAGGCACTTTATTCAATGAGGTCTCCTCCGCTGAAGTGATGTGGATTTCCCACTAGTTGGAGAACCAGTGGGAAAGGTCCACATTGGGAACACTAAATCCAGCCCTACATTTTGAACTGTACCTTTTTTTTTTGTTCACCAGTGACGCGTGGGTCATGGAGCGAGCCTACCTGCTCGAGAGTACTGTCAGCCTAACTGGAAGCCAAGCCTGTCAATCAGGTGTGGAACCTCTCGAGAACAAAGACTTTCCTGATTTCCCATCTGAGACTCTGTGCACTATACCCACAGCCCCCACCTACCCACTCATGGAACCTATTCCTATATATCCTAGCCTTTATTTCTCTTTCGCTGCCTAATTGGATTCTAATTCATCCCACTACCATTGTTCTTGTTTCTTTCTCAATCCTCAAAACACATTGGTTAAGGACTGTTGGTCCTATGCACCAAAGAGTTTTGAGGTGATGGTACAGAAAGACATTCAACAGGACACGACCTTGAGATTCCTCACTCCAGCTGCAAACATTTGTGTTTGTTTCCTTTATTCTTTCATGGGGTGTGGTCGTCACTGACAAGGCCAGCATTTGTTGACCATCCCTAATTGCCCTTGAACTGAGTAGCTCACTCGGCCATTTCAGAGTTAACCACATTGCTGTGGGTCTGGAGTCACGTATAGGCCAGGCCTAGATGGCAGATTTCTTTCCCTAAAGGGGATTAGTGAATCAGATGAGTTTTTGTGACAACTTCATTTCTGAGACCAGCTTTCAATTAACTGAATTTAAATTCCACCACAGCCATGGTGGGATTTGAACCCCCCACCCCCAGAGCATTAGCCTGGACCTCTAGGTTACCATTCCAGTGATACTACCACGTGCTGCAGGAAGCTATGAGGCACTGCATAATCCTTCCTTTGTAGTGTTAATGTGCAAAAGTAAAAAGCCAGTTTTCTAGCCAAGTATTGAGCAGCTATTTGGGTTGCTATTTTCACCCTGTACCAGGCTGTGCTCCAACTGCTCAAAATTGGTCATCATCAAAAGCAGGTGATACTAGAGTCAACTTGTCAGAGGGAGCTGCAAAGGAGCTTCCTTTAGCGGAAGGGTAATAGTGGTTACAATTTACTAAACACAAGGCATCCAAAATACTTTGCTTTATTTGGGAAAATTTAAGCCTGTTTGAATACACACCAGGAACATAGAGTTTGACTTTGTGCAAGGGTGTAGAACAGGCAACATTGCCCATTTCACACTAACGCACTAAAAGCCCAAAATACCCCACGTGTGCGCTTTGCAATATCATGTTTTCATTCTAAAAATGAACTGCCTCAGGTCTACCAAGGTCTTGTTTTCAGAGAAGGGCGTTCATTTCCACTCCTCTTCTCTCCTCTCCTGGTGCGTTGACACTTGCTGGGGTGAAGATCCGTAGGTCCCACGGCCTGATGTTTCAGGGGTCTTGACAGTGCCAACAGTACTGACTTTGGGACAGGCGTCAAAGCCATGTCTAAACCGGTCCTCAACCCATCCCCACGCAGGCAGAAAGAATTACTGGATCACCAGCGGCAGTGAAAACCTTTGCTGATTTCCCCAGACTGAAAGCACAAAGGGCAATCGTAGGGTTCCCACCACAGTCCCAGCACTTGACCTTGTTGGTCTGTAGGAGAGGGGAGGAATATTTTTCCCCACCCTAACACCAATGTCAAATTCAAGTACTCCCAGATCAGTTAATCCACAGATTACATCCAGATTAAAGTGCTGTCTGTTTTGTCCCAACAACCCGCCCTAACCTTGAACCCTGCGGCTGTTTTACCCAAGTAAATATTTTCCTTTTATCACATCAGCTCTCCTCTTTAAACCAGCTTCCTAACAGTGGCAATTCGAGTTGAATGCACTGTAAAATTGTACCCACTGGGGAATCACTCGAGTCCGTCCAAACTCATTTTCCACTGAGCCCTTATTGTCAGCTGAGAGAGAGGAGATTTTCAGTCTGAGACAAATTCAAACCTAGATCCCAGAGGTGAAGGGATAATGTTCTAACCCTGAGTGTCACCCAGTCTCTCTCTATTTATGCTGCTTCATAAAAGACTTTTGTGATGCAATATCTTTCTCACTGGCTGCCCAGCCATTGGAGCTACTGTTGGAAAAGCACTTCAAGCTTATCATGCTGAGATATGACAGTGCTGAAGAATGAAGCAACTCTACTTTGTGCACAGGCTCAATACTGAGCTTTGTTAGAGTGGGTGAGGTTTAAAGTAGTAGACTCAAAACTTTGAGCTCCCCTGCCTCGTTGTGACAAAGCAGCACAATCTATTCCCGTACTGTCAGTCTTTTTTGCTTTTAACATAACCACAAACCACAGTGGCTAGCCGATAAAACAATATTTTCATAATGGATCCAAAACGTATAACAGAGCAGACAGTCTAGAAGGGCACTGTTAGTGCTCTGCATAAGATCTTGGCTCAAATTAGAACACCATTTCTCTCACAAGGAAACATGCACTATTGCTAATATTGCACACAAGTATGAACATGCATGCGCAAACACACACATATACACACTTGTACTTACACACACATGCCACACACACACAC